>NC_081413.1:650749884-651061551 GCF_030272615.1 Cryptomeria japonica
TTAACGCATAAAGCAAGAAGCATACATAAAGAATGAGGCATCTGGATGAATCCATTGAAGTCATAAAACATGCACTTGAATATATGTAAAGCATGAATTCTCTTAAGTCATGAAACATACATATTGTTACACGCAAGATCGGAGCATGAAGCATCCACACAAGACATGAAGTATCCACACAAGACATGAAGTAATACACACAAATACCCCCTAAGGTACAATGCATATATGAAAAAGTACACCTATAAATCATACAATGAGTAAATCATGTTCAAGACACAACAGACACATTAATATCCATAATTTATCAGGTATATATACATAAAACATGAATTTAAGATAAATATACATGAGGCACATGGATGCACTTAAAGCATGAAGTATGCACATAAAACATAAAGAATACATATAGAGCATATACGTGAATATACATGGGGCAAGAAGCATTCATGCAAAACATAGAGTGTACACATAAGGCACAAATACATATAAAGCATGAAGTGTGCACATGAATTCACTTAAGGCATGTAGCATACACGTAGCATAAAGTATACATAAATACCATAAGATGTGAAGTGTACACATGAGGCATAAGATAATGGATACATGTAAGAAAAGAATCAGCATATATGAATATATGCAAGGCATGAAGTAATGCACATAAGGCATGAAGGAGCTATGTAAATCACAAACCATACATATGAATACATGCAAGGCATGAATCATACATGTACACCATGAAGTAATACATAAATACACATAAGGTACAAGCATATATGATAAATTTTCTCATGGAGTGGACATGTTGAAGACACATCGATCATGAAGCATACAAGAGAGAGGTATTCATGGAATAGATATCGGAAAACATCTCATTCATGAAGTAACACAAATACACATACGATATAAAACACATGTGCCAGACACATGACAGACATGGTGTAAGCACAAGGTATACATGAGGGAAGTGTACATATAAAACACCCATGGAGTAGGCATGCTCAAAACATATTAGACACTTAGCAGTTAAAGGCATACTCATAATAATGCAATGTTATCCATATCAATTCAATTTTTGATTTATTTAAGAAGAGGGATGAATCATTAGTTCTAACTGAGTAGTTGTTAAAGCAGGTTCATCCAATAGGCTAGTAGAATCATGCTCGGAATATTATCAATTACATTTGACAATATAATTTTCATGCTCTGCATCACAATGCTTCAATGTTGACCTTACTTAATTCTTTGTTGCTCATTGAAGCTTACACAAATGCTACTAAGGATGTCATGGGAGCCATCTTGTTATAAGATGGTAAAATAGTATGCTACTATTCAAAGGTTTTCTTTTTAACAATGAGGGACTATCTACCTTATGATAGAACTTTATGCATTAGTCTAGGCGATGAGAAAGCATATAAAAAATAGTATGAGAAAGACTCAAATTATGGGGAATACAAATAGCAAGAAAATACATGATCATCGAGGGAAAATCTAAGATTGGTTGACAAACATAAGATAGCAACCATGCAAATCATACAACAGTGATAAGGAGAATGCCTAAATAATAGTCCATATGAATCGCCAAGTAATATCAGCATATAGTCATAATAATCCTCACACAAAGCAACCATGGAGTCAAGTTATAAAAACTAGAACAATAAATTCCATATAAAAGTGGTTAGACTTAAAATGATAAATAAATTTTAAAAATGCTAAAGAAAATGTCAAGTATTAAAAAAACTTACAAGGATGAGGCATATTCATAACTTTTGCAGACCTACCATGGATATCAACACTAGAAGTAACTCATATTGTTAGTGTACATACAAGACAATATGGGAGTTCATTATACCCAACAACTTGTGGTGTTGTTATTTGTGTTGGCTCTGTTGGACCCTGCAATTAAGATTCAATATACATTATTCAATAAGATTAACTATGCAACATAATGAAATATTGAAAAGTGTGTTATCTTATTGAACTTCGCTTGGTTTGAAGAATAGTTTAATATTATCTACTTAACAGGGCCAACCACGTGAAGGTGGAAGCTCATTTGGCCCCTCCCCCCCCCCAACATCACTCTAAATTCCCCGTTAACATCTAACATTCATTCATTATTTCTACCATTAATAAAATATAACATTCATTCATTAATATCACGTAAAATTCATTAACACATAACATTGATTAACATTAATTAACACACATTATTCATCAATATTAATTAACACATATCATTCATAACCATTCATTAGCACATAATTACATTCGTTAACACGTAAAAATCAGTCATTATCAAATAAGGTAGATTACAATAATTTATTTTTTGGTTTTTTCTTTGAAGCTATGAAAAGACTAAGTGGAGCATCATTTTCTTCATCATTTCCCCCCTCTTTAGTTGTTATGTCCTCTGCTTGATGTATGCCTAGTCCTATACTGAGGACGAGGACGTTGAAGTGAAGGGGGGTCCTCTGCAATAACAAATAAATGGGTTAGATTCAAAACATTTTTTATTATTGTTACAAGTATTTCATTAATTTAGAGAACATAACTGTTGCGCTTTTTACCTGATGGGGCCACATAATTTTGTCTAGCCTCAACCTCAACATGTTGAATACCCTCTAGATCCTCTGGAGTTGAAATACTAAAGGTTACATTAATGTTGAACACCAATTGCAATTAAATTTGTTTAAAGCAATAACAATGGTCATCTTTACCTGATTGGGGAATATCACGTTCCTAATGTTGTGTACCCGGATCATGCTCCACTTGGTCACCACCGACTACATGCTCTAAATATTAACAAAAAAGGTTACATTAATTACTACTCTAATTATAAATTAAGATGTTTAATTGTATTAATATTACATAAATAAATTTGAATAGAAAATGAATACCTCCACTACTGGGATGCACATCCGAACCTTCATGTGTAGGTGGTGTTTCACGATTAGCAGGTTGCATTCCAATGTCATGCATATTTTTATCATTGCTTGCTTATTTAAAACAAATATAGTCATTTTATGTTGGAACTCAACATCAATTAGATTATTGCAGGTAAAGTATTCAATTTGAAACAATTTTCATTTAGCTTATTTACTTGTGTGACGAATGCACCAGAATCTTGTGTTTGCCCACTTAATTCTCATAGCCAATCAGCCACGACTGTATAGCCTTGCTGGTAGGCAATTCTCTTGTCATCTTTTGTGGGCGCTCTATTGAATTTAGAGCCCTGCATTTTTGCTTGGTATCGTGAATTTTGCTTGCATTGTTTGATCAAAAAAAAAAATCGTTTGCAATTTATAAATATTTTGATGCGATATTTCATTTACAGATACTTACAATTCATGCGGCAAGTTTCATATAACCACCAGAGCCAAATTTGTGTTGCCCATGCTTTTCTTGTCTTGCCTTGGTTGCCTTTGACATGTCACTCAGTCTATGAAAAGTTTGAAATATGTTAGATTATATAAATATAAAGAGTAATTAATTAGCACATAATTACATTCTTAATAGTATCCCATACCTTCTTTTGGCATCTGGTGGTGTATTTCCTTTTTTTCCTTTCAATTATCTCCTTGGCATCCAAAATTAGGTCCTTCCACTCCCTCTTTGGAATCATGGGGGGACACTTGTACTTTACGTTCTTCTCTAAATGGGTCCTGTATTGGTCCTTCACATACTTTAGATATGTGCCAGCTTTTTCAAGGAGCTTGGTTTTGTCGAATGTGTCATTTCCAAACCACTCAACCATACTACCAAAATGACATTCGTGTCTATGTTGAAGGATAATTAGGGTATCACACTCATGTTGAGTACAATGAGTAAGTAAAGCACTTGATGCCAATGTGACACCTCCAAATAACCATTGTCGGGGTATGCTTTGACTTGTGGAGCCACGCGGAGTCGATACTTTGTACCTGTAACCACTTAACACACATGTCAAGCATACCTTCTCAATATACATCAAATCTAAAGCATTAAATGATCACCCAATGGGGGTCTGAAATCATATCCCATATTGTCATATTTAAATGATACAATCATGGTACCTAGCATTTGATTAAAACATCATTATTTATGTAATTGACCATGATTTCAAGCATAATAATCATAGTTTGACCAAGCCCACAACACATACACATGTTTCATGAAATATATGATCCATAATGAATCACATCTAATAATAGCATCAAAATTTAACCATTTAACTTTACAACATCCATCCCATCCATCTGGCATCTAAATCATGCAATTAGTACCAACACATCCTATCACTTAGGCTAGAGCTAGGTATCAACTTGTCATCACTTCCTCCAGACCTAAGAAGAAATGTAAAGATAAAACAAATAGCTAGACTATCTCTCCTTCCATTTTTTTTTTGAAGAAAAGAGTAAGGTTCCTAAAGAGCTATCATTTGAGGACAAGATAGATTTACTAAACAAAGAATGGTAGGATATCAAAGCTCCATAGGTGTTGGGTGACTTTTAGCTAGTTCTACTAGCCATTAGCTAGTCTTCCTCACTTTTTTTTGATTTTTGTTTTTGCTTCGTTTGTTTATGTTTTTGTTTTCTCTAGTCTCACTTCTAGTGAGACTTTTCTCTTTTTCCTCTATGGCTATCTTGTAAAGGGTGTGGGTCCCTCTCGAGTTTATCTAATAAAAAATACTAGAGGTACCACTTTCAAATGATATGTCCATGCATACTAGTACAAACCTATGCCACACTTCCATGAAGCAAATGGCCCACAAAAATATAAATATTTAACTTTTATTGCATAAAAGTGTTCTTTATGTTTCGAATTTTAAAATGGTGTAAAGTAATAAAATGTAGAATTCTTGAGGAAGTTTATGCTTGTAATTTTTTAGGAAAATTAAAAATTGTTTTGATATATTTTTTTATAAATTTAATAGTAAAATTTGGATTGTTGAAAATTTCAAAAAAGGTGAGGTTGATGAGGCATCACAAAAAAATAGCAAACACTTCATTTTTTTCCTTGATATATTTTTTTTTCAAATAGATAACTTTAATATCTAGTGCAAGGAAAATTATTTTAATATAATTTTCATGTAATTATTTTTTGTATAGTTGGGAAGATTATTTTAATGAATGATTTTATATGAGTAGGTATTATTCGTGACACGATCTAATTCTATAATTTTGAAGTGAAATACCAATATTCTAACTTTTAAGTAATCTATAAGAAAATGATATGGTTAAGATAAAGGACTTTGCATGTTAATTTTTTTATTGCTTTTGCATCATTATGTATGTTAGATATAGTAAACATATAAATATAAATACTGTAAAGCGGAAAATCGCGATTGAACCCTAAGTGTTCCCCCCACCACTCCAAGGAGAGAGAAAGGAGGTCACTAGGGTTGACGGTTTTCACTTAGGGGAGACTTTACATTCAAAAGAGGGGTTGAAACCCAAAAGATCCAATCCCACACAATGCAAGATTGGATTCTAAATGAATTTCAAGCGGTTGTGACAGCAAGGCTACCCTCTTTTGTAAAGAATGTAGATAGAAGGATTGAGCTAGGAATGCATGTAAAGTGAGAAAGATTCGCTTATAAACAGAGATAGGAATATAGGATGAAGCTGCGGACCTGGAATTAGTAGTAAAATGTCGAGACGGCGCTGTCCTGCAAATTTGAGCAAAAGTTGACAGGATGATGGCGCCCGGCGTGCACACGGTCCTCCAAAAAATCCGCGAAACGAAGGGGGATCTGTTCATCTCTGCACAAGGATTCTAGATCTTCAATTATAGCTGCGTACTTGCAACCTACACACAGAAAAGAGAGGATGATTGAGGGGTTAGGGATTAGGGGTTTGCCCTTAGGTCAAACCCCGGTTTTGGAATTAACCAAGAAATGAGAATGCTGTAAATGTAAATGATTGTAATGTAAACAAGTACTGATACCTTGTTGTAAGAATGTTTGTATTCTTACATGCGAAGGTGTAATTGTTGTTGTATGTTGTATGTTGTATGTGATCTCCTCTTCAATGGTTGAATCCTTGTCTTGAATGCAACACTTAGCCTTGAATGGAGACTTAGAATGATCAATTGCTTGAAGGAATGCTTGAATGCTTGAATGCTTGAATGTTTGAATATCGCTTCCGCCCTTTTTCCATCTACCAAAATGGGAGAGGAAAATTTAGTTTATATACTTGTCAATTAGGGTTGAAAGACTGATTTTTCTGACCTTAGGCCGACCAGGAAACATTATTTTCCAATTTGCAAACTAAAAGACCCGAAGCCCCATAAGAGACCGGGCCCAAAATAGGGCCAGGGACCAGGGCGCTAGGCCCTGGGGGACCAGGGCACTGGGCACCATGGTCCCACCTCCAGGGACAGCAGGGTGCAAGGAGGATCAGGCCAGGGTGCTAAAAAATGTAGTTTTTGATGTCATGAACAAGTTTCGGGGTCTCCATTCAGGTTCCGTGTTGCATCGCCATCGTGAAGACCCAAATGCGGTCGAAATTGCAAGTGTCACAATTTTAGGATGCTACATTTAGCCCCCACTTTAGCAGGAGTATAAGCGTACGCTCATACTTCAAGTAAAGTACAAGGAAACAACATTGAAAGACTTTCACCACATCAAGGAGGCAAGACACACCAAGCCCCCAGTGGACTAAGGATCTTACGACTTCGATTGAAAAAGTAAAAGGGAAGATCACGAGGGAGAACCATGACTGTCAGTAGTAAGGCTCCCTCACTATGAGTCATGCAAGAGAAATACCAAAAATTTTCAAGGCAAAGCTAAGTTCGCCAAGAAATTTTCAAGTATCCCTGAAGGGATAGATGGGGTGTATGCCCCCCTATGTTAAAGCAATCGCACACGCCTCAACGGGGGTGATTGCTTTAAGGTAGTGATACACATAAGAAATGAGAAGGGAAAGGAGCACGTTATCACAAAGATTTAGCCCCCAAGTGTGAGATAAACCCAAGGATAATAGACACAAAACACAAAGCACGAGGTGACTTCGCTTTCCTCGGGGTCAGTATGCTGTATGATAATTCATGTATATCATATGTATGTATGCATAATTGCTCTTAATTCCCCAATCAAGGAAGGCCACCTAGAAGAAGGGAACACATGTGTCTTTTGAGTCAACATGAGAGAGACCAAAAGAGATCTCAATGCTTTGCATCGTCCTCAAGTAGACAACACTAAGGACAACAAATAGAAGAATGAGAATAACACATAGAAGAAGTAACAAAAGAGAGGAGGAGAGAGTCTGGTATGCTAATGAAACTAGTCTAGCATGTCATCCACCCCCCAATCTTGCTAATCAATATTTCGGGAAGGCAGGAAACACGCTAGAGGAGGAACATTCAACACAGCAGATGGAGCTATCACAAGATCCAAACAAGGGCTATGTTCATGTTCCAAGCCACGTTGTTCTTGTCTAGGAGCTAGGATAAGCGCTTTCGAAAATTCGTTAGATAAATGGTTATCAACATCAACATATTCATATTCACTATCAGAAGCAAGAGAAGTAACATTTTCATCATGAATAACATTTTCATCTATATCATCATCAACATTTATAAAAATAGGATCTTTAACTCGCACAGGATCGAAACCATCATGCATCTTATGTTTAGGAGATTTTGGCTCAATTTTTGGCTGAGGAGAAAATGGAAGAATACTAGCTGAAGGTGTTTTTGGAGATTGCAAAGTTTGAGAAGTAGCTGCCTGAGCTCTAAGACGATGCTTTCATCGGCGTTCACGCGCAGAATGATTTCATCTAGTCTTAGTAGGAAGTGGAGAAGATTGAGGAGGAGGAATGTTCTCATCCTTATCACTTGGGTGTTTGGGTTGTGGTCTCTTAGGCTGGATAATAGGAGAAGAGGAAGGTCTCTTCTCTCCATAAGAGGAAGGAGGAGGAACTGCTCCATATAAAGGAGGAATATTTGGCTTAGGAAGGAGACTAAGTCCATCATGGCGAGGAGGTATAGGTCTACTTTTAGAAAGTTTATTAGACATAGACATAGTCACATCCATAGGAATAGGTTGGGAATCTTCTTGAGGAAAGACATTAGTTTTATCTTTCAAAGGAAGAACTTCCTTCTCAAGAACGATAGGAATATCAAGTTTGGGTGTTCTAGGTTCACTTAGAGATAGGATCATATCTGTTTTCCACTTTTGATAAGATTTGAAAAGATGATCACTTTGCGGAGGAAGAGATTGGAATTGTTTAGGCCAAAAATAATCAATAGGAACGCTAGAAGTTCTTTCAGCTGGTTTAAAGAGACTATGATTGACAATAACAACTTCACCATTATGGGGAAATTTCAAACATTTATGAATAGGAGAAGCAATAGCTTTCATGGAAGATAGCCAAGGATAGCCTAGCTTCACACAAAATTGTTCGGATGAAGGAATAATAGCAAAGTTCACATCAAGGGATTTGTTATGGACCTCAATGGGTAATGTAATAGAACCAATTGCAAGAGAAGAAAATGCATCAAATAATTTCACAATCACGTCTGTTTTGTCATAGATCACTTGATTCAATTGCAAAGTAAAAAGAAATTCTTCAGTAATAACATTAACCATGCACGAAGGATCAATAAGCACTCCACGGCAAGGTGTATTCTTGACTTTTGCAACTATGTATAAAGGACCATCAGGTGCCCTAATAGTTTCACTAGAATCAAATGTGATGGAAAGTTCTTTAGGGTTTTCTTGCTGCTCTACAAAGTTAATCACATTCGGAGTCATAGACACAAGACCATCAGATGAGAAAGAGGAATCATTAGTCTCAATCACATTAGAGGTATGAGAAGGTAATGGATCAGTAAAAATCTTAAGATTTTGGTTAGGAGGAGCTACAGATGTGTTACCTTTATCATTCACTCCTGAAACAGAGATAGTATTATTATCAATCAAATCTTGAATTTTACCCTTTAAAGAAAAACATTTTTCAGTATCATGCCCAGGTTGACGATGAAATTGACAAAAAGATTTGTTATCAAAATAGGGTGAATTAATCTTTGCAGGATCTATTTGCCTTATAGGAGGGAGAGTAAGGACATTTTGTTCCAATAACTTATTCATAATACTATGCAATGATTCATTCAAAGGAGTAAACTTTCTTTCTTTCCTGAAAAACTTAGAAATAGGAGGCACACCTGATGTTGCATTCACATTGTTGTTGATGATGTTTTCATTGAATTTAACGGACTCTCTGTTTGGTTTAAACTTTCCAAATGGTTGTTGACTACTATCACCCTTATCACTCGGAGCCATAGGATTTGCTTGTTCCATTTGACTCACAGTCAGTTGATAATTGTGAAGAGTTGCACACAACTGTTGGAAAGAAGTAAACTCAGAAAACAGAAGTTTTTCTCTAATATCTTTTTGTAAATTAGAAATAAAGATTCTTTGAACATCATTGTCAGGTACTGGAAAAGAAATTTGAGCATACAAATGCTTATATCTACCAATGAAATCAGTCACTTTTTCTTTAACACCTTGTTTACAATGCATTAAATCAATCAAAGTAACTTTAGGACTTATATTGTTTTGAAATTGTTGAATGAAAGCATTTGCAAGTTGTTCGAAAGAAGTAATAGAATAAGAAGGCAACGAGCAATACCATTCTAGGGCTTTATCTCTTAATGTCCTAGTAAATAATTTTGCAAGCAACCTTTGGTCATAAGCAAAATCAGTACATATTGTTTGAAAAGTCTTAACATGTGTTAGAGGATCACCTTTACCATTATAAAGCTCCAAATGCAGGATTTCAACATGCTTAGGAGGGATAGCTCGAACAATGTCAAGAGAAAGTGGGCTTGCAACATCAAATGTGGGCACACTAAAATTAGATTGATTCATAGAGGCAATTTGTTGCTGTAAAGAAGAGACAGTTTGTGCAAGATTATTAATGGTCTCTTCAGTCGAAGAGTTCATATTAGACGTGTTAGATTGTGATGGAGGTATTATGTTATTGAAAGAAGGTATTGATTGAGAGTAAGGTGGCGGGACACTATGATAGTTAGTCATAGGAGATGATTGGAAAAGAGGAGCACTACAAGGAGGAATGGAATGGTTAAATGAATTGCCCCCTTGCACCATGTTCATTTGTGAAGATGTAATAGGAACACTTATTGAAGGAATGAATGAAGAACTTGGATTGAATGAAGGAAGAGGGTTAATTGAAGAGGAAGGATTGCCCCCATGACTGGTGATCATAGGTGGAATGTCTTGTATAGAAGTAGTCATTATGTTTGATGTAAAGGTAGGTATGCTAGCAATAGAAGTTGTCAACGGAATAGAATGATTGACTTGAGTGGGAGGTTGTGTATAACCTAAAGTTTCGGCACAACTCTTCATAGGCATCACATTCGAATCCACAATGTGTGCAATACCACGCAAAATATCAATTCCATTCTTATCACTTTGAACCATACGTTTTAGACCCTCAATTAATGAAAGAGCTTGACTATCGGGATACTCTTGAGACATCCATTGCTGAAAATCATCAAATTGGTTATCAAATTTTGAAAGTTGTTCTACAGAAACCTCATGGAGAGCTTCTTCATCATTAGGAGGATTAGAGGAATTACCCATGTCCTCGTTAAAAAGGCTATTCAAATTAGGTTCCATCTCCTCGGTAATTAAACCTTGGAAAGACTTAATTCTACAGCTTCGTCTAACGGGAATAGTGTAAGTAGGGCTTATTGTTGTAAAACTCATGCACTAGAGAGGGAGAGAAGATTTTGAATTTTAGAGGTAGAAAATTTCAATAAAATCAGCCAATCTCCTAGATTTAAGCTGTTAAATGCAATCACGACAATCTCCCGAAATTTCGAAAAAAATGTCAGGGACCGTGGCGAACGGAGTGCACACGGTCCTCGCAACTTTTTTCGAAATTTTCAGGGATGAAAGTTATGATGATTTTAAAGCTAATCTGAAAAAATTGAGTGATTTTATGATCTGTAGATAGGCCAAACTAAAGTTGCAATCTCAAAATTGAACCCTACCAAGATTGTTGAAAAATGCAAAATTTGAATTTTGAAAAAGAGAGAGAAACTGAAATTTTGAATTTTATGATTTTAGAGGGAATACCAAAAGCAATGCAAGTTTTGAAATTTAAAAGTTGACTCAATTTCATGCAAAATTCAATTTTGAAAGCGGAAATCAAAGTTGTTGCAATTAAACACTTAATTTCAAAACTTACAAATTGCAAAAATTTGAATAAAGCACTGAAATTTCAAATGAATGCCAACACACTTTTTAGATTTAGGACAGTAAGAACACAATTTCGACACAAAATTTCAATTTCAACGATTTTTGAATGATTAGAAACCTTAATCCAAGCAATCACTAGACCGACTTTGACCTTAATCTTGAAAGTGTTAGAATTGATAAAATCAGCCAAAATTCTGGATTTTAGTAGAAAAATACAGTAAGATCTAGCTCCCGAAATTTCGGAAAAAATGTCGGGGACAATGGCGCTCAGGGTGCACACGGTCCTCGTAACTTTTTTCCAAATTTTCAGGGATGAAAGATATTATGATTTTGTTGCGGAATCCAAAGTTACAGCTGATTTGGAGATGTTTTGATCAGTGAAATTGTCGGTCAAAGGTTGAATCAAGAGGGTTTTAAAAATTAGGGTTTTGACACTTAACCACTTAATTTTCGGAATTAAATCACAAATATGAATTGATAATTTGCAATAGAAGGGTAGATCTGAAACAAGCATTAACAATTAGACATTTCACAAGCTTAATTACTAAAAAGAAAATTTAGGGTTTTTATGCAATTCACCTCTAAAACTTGCAAAAGATCAAACATGGAAATGTAATCAAGGCAGCCAATTTTTCAGATCTAACCATGAATAATCAGAAAGGATGTTCACATCGGGTTCACCAAAATGTAAAGTGGAAAATCGCGATTGAACCCTAAGTGTTCCCCCCACCACTCCAAGGAGAGAGAAAGGAGGTCACTAGGGTTGACGGTTTTCACTTAGGGGAGACTTTACATTCAAAAGAGGGGTTGAAACCCACAAGATCCAATCCCACACAATGCAAGATTGGATTCTAAATGAGTTTCAAGCGGTTGTGACAGCAAGGGTACCCTCTTTTGTAAAGAATGTAGATAGAAGGATTGAGCTAGGAATGCATGTAAAGTGAGAAAGATTCGCTTATAAACAGAGATAGGAATATAGGATGAAGCTGCGGACCTGTAATTAGCAGTAAAATGTTGAGACGGCGCTGTCCTGCAAATTTGAACAAAAGTTGATGGGACGATGGCGCCTGGCGTGCACACGGTCCTCCGAAAAATCCACGAAACGAAGGGGGATCTGTTCGTCTCTGCACAAGGATTCCAGATCTTCAATTACAGCTGCGTACCTGCAACCTACACACAGAAAAGAGAGGATGATTGAGGGGTTAGGGATTAGGGGTTTGCCCTTAGGTCAAACCCCAGTTTTGGAATTAACCAAGAAATGAGAATGTTGTAAATGTAAATGATTGTAATGTAAACAAGTACTGATACCTTGTTGTAAGAATGTTTGTATTCTTACATGCGAAGGTGTAATTGTTGTTGTATGTTGTATGTTGTATGTTGTATGTGATCTCCTCTTCAATGGTTGAATCCTTGTCTTGAATGCAACACTTAGCCTTGAATGGAGACTTAGAATGATCAATTGCTTGAAGGAATGCTTGAATGCTTGAATGCTTGAATGTTTGAATATCGCTTCCGCCTTTTTTCCATCTACCAAATGGGAGAGGAAAATGTAGTTTATATACTTGTCAATTAGGGTTGAAAGATTGATTTTTCCGACCTTAGGCCGACCAGGAAACATTATTTTCCAATTTGCAAACTAAAAGACCCGAAGCCCCATAAGAGATCGGGCCCAAAATAGGGCCAGGGACCAGGGCGCTGGGCACCATGGTCCTGGGGGACCAGGGCACTAGGCACCATGGTCCTAAAGGACCAGGGCACTGGGCGCCATGGTCCCACCTCCAGGGACAGCAGGGTGCAAGGAGGATCAGGCCAGGGTGTTGAAAAATGCAGTTTTTGATGTCATGAACAAGTTTCAGGGTCTCCATTTAGGTTCTGTGTTGCATCGCCATCGTGAAGACCCAAATGCGGTCGAAATTGAAAGTGTCACAATTTTAGGATGCTACAAATACATGTTTAAATAATTAGTGGGTTTTTTTCTTAGTCGAATTCAAATCAGAAAGATGTGTATTAAAGTTATAATGTTAATTGTTAAATGAAAATACAAAAATTATGCACATAACTAGATGCAATCTCTTTAATTTAATACAATTATTTCTTTGTACATCATTTAACTCTTTAAAACATTGAATACATTTTCCTTCATTAAAATTTTCTAAACCTTTGGACATAAATATAAAAAGAAAATTAACCATGGGTTATTAAAATATTAAATAAAAATATTTATAATTTTTTTATATGCATTTATAAATTATCTTCTACAATGAATTTCTTGACATGTGTTGAAAAAAGTTTTTGCAACTTGAGGTTGTTACACTTGTCCTCATGAAAACGGGCAAAGCATATAGTTTACAAATATTATAAATATAGTATTCAATAATCTCTATCATCATACTTTATAAAATATGTTCCCACAAATCTACTTTGGGGGGATAGATTAAAATGGAATATTCCAAATTGGATTTTATAATATTATATGCATCTTTCTTATTAAGTCATTGTTCATAATTGTCAACATAGCTCTCTATCATTCTCAACATATCCCATATCCATATTTGCACACATGCCATGTGTATTATTAGTATGGAATGATGATGAAGATGTATCATCAACTAGTAGTACATTATCTTTATGTATACTAACTAAATAATATAACATATCCTTGAATCTTATTCTTTATCCTAATGCACATCTAAGTCATGCATTTTTTTAATAAAATATATATATATATATATATATATATATATATACACTCCACAATTACTCAAATATATACATCATAATAAAGTACAAAAGGATCCAATGGAGAGTCTCCATGGAAATCAAAGAAGGGTTCGATATCAATATGTACACAAAAAAATCTAGTAAGGAAGAGGCACTAGAAGGGAAAGAATGAGAATAACAAGTGACACAAATTCTAGAGACAAAATTTGATTAATCTATAAAAGAACATGACAAAGAATCACTATTGCATTTGAATTGAACTATTATTTACCTTAATGAATCATATTTGTACTATATGCATGTATAAAAGTAATATAATTTAAATAAGCATAGTATGTAGATAATAATGGTCTAATATGTAACTTATCATAATGAGTTCTATAAGAATATATCAATGATATAGTACAAGGATGGGTGAGTAGTCATCAAAGATAAATATATTGAAAGACATGAATAATAGGTGGATGCAAAACCTAATCAAATATGAGCGAAGAATTAACAAAAAATATATTTGTGTAGTGTCATAAAATTGTGACCCTAGCAATTTTCGACTGCATTAGGGTCCTCACGCATGCGAGATCGAATCCTCTAGCCTGATCGGAGATCAGAGACTACTCAACCATCAGAATTAGCTTCTTTCTTGGCCTCCACACCACCCTGTTTGCACTCTGCCCTGGAGAAAGGGGTAGGACACAAGCATGGTGCCACTATCCCCACTTGGATAGGGGTGTGGTGCCTCTGTTCCCACCAGGACAAGGGCATGGCACCCTTTTCCTCACAGGATAGGGGCGTGGTGGCTTTTTCCTCCCAGGACAGGGGCATGGCGCCCCTGTCCCTGCCCTATTTTGGCATAGGACCTTCCTAGAGCATGCATTATGGGTTGTGCATTGGGCAGGAAAGTCCCCCGATGTCGGCCTGTGACGAAAATCAAATCCACTAACATGTATTTAAGGAGAATTCATCCTCTAATTTGCAAGGATAAAAAGTTGAAGAAGATTGGAGTTTGTCAAGTGGCATAAGCAATCAAGCATTTCGGCATTCTTTTCCAGCATTGAGCATTCTCAAGTCTCCCTTCAAGGCTAGGCGTTGCATTCAGGTCAAGGATTCAACCATTGAAGAGGATATTGATTCCAACATTCAATTTCACTCAAGAACTTCTATCAACATTGCTATCACAACCTCCCTTGAGGTGATTTACAATTCAGTCTTTCATTTACATCTACTTGCAAGTACTTTCTTTCATTACGTGGTTAATTCCAAAACTGAGGTTTAACCTAAAGGAAAACCCCCTATCCCAACCCATTTTCCTCTCTTTTCTGTGTGTAGGTTGTAGGTGCATAGATGTACTTTCAGATTCAGGCTCCATTTGTAGAGGTGGAAAAACCCTTTTCTTTTCACTGATTTTTCAGAGGACCATGTACATTCCCGCCACAATCCAAGCAACTTTTCGTCAAATTCGCAGGGCGACTTCGTATTGACATATTACTTCTAGATCCAAGTGCACAACTTCATCCCATATTCTGATCTTAAGTTATAATCAGTTCTTTGTCACTTTTGCACTACATAATTCAATTAATTTCTTTCCATTTCAAATAAGGAAGAGGGGATCAACTTATCATTCACATTTCATTTAGAATTCAATCTTCATCTTTGAAGGTTGAATCTAGGGAATTCTCCTCTCCTCTTCCAATGTAACTAGGTGAAAAGTGTTTGAAGGGAAACCTGTAGTGAAACTCTTGTCTCTCTTTGGAGGGAAAGGGTAGTTTTCCTCTTGATCTCTCATTCACATTTCACCAACATTACATTTTGGTGAACCCGATGTCTTGCATGCTTTCCTTCGAATAAAATTGCATATTTTTCATTTGCAAGTTTCAAATTTCTACAAACTTAGTGGTTAAATCATTAAAAACCCTAGTTTTTCAAATTAAAATTGAACTCATGATTTATAAAAATTGCTTGTGGTTATCTTAGATTTGAAAATCGCTTTGTTTGTCAAATTCAATTTCCTCATTGTCTTGTTCAATTTGCAAATAAAATTTACAAAATTAAGAGGTTACTTGTTAAAACCTTAATTTTCAAAAATCATCTTGAACTTGTGCAAAAATTGGATTTCCATTTAATTTTCAGATTTTTTATTGTTCTCAGACTTGTCTTCATTCCTACAATTCAAATTTTCAATTTCCCCCGTTTTTTCCCAAAATTTAAATTTCAAAATTAAGTGGTTAGGTCATCAAACCCTAATTTTCAAAATTAATTGGATTTTGTGCAAATTTCAAATCAATTTCATTTAAATTCAGATTTCTAAACATTTTCCAAGGTGTCCCTATCCATTAGGTTTGAAATCATCATAATATTCATCCCTATAAATTTTTTAAAAAATTGGTCAGACCATGTGCGTTCCCGCCACAATCCTTGGCTTTTTTTCTGAAATTTCGGGAAACTGTTATGAGTGTATTTAATAGCCTAAATCCAAAAGATTGGCTGATTTTGTCAATTTTTTATCCCTCTAGAATTGGAAATACCTCCAAAATTCAACATTTCAAATTTCAAGAACATTTTTAAAATTAAGAGGTTAATTATAGTCCGCCCTGATTTTAAAAATTTTGGTTTTAAAATTAAGTGCTATTCCCTTCGCCCTAATTTTAAAAATTTTAATTTCCTTTCTTTTTTTTGAAAATTGTGTCATCCTCTTCCGCCAACAAAGTTCAAACTATGTCATCATTATTTTCTTAAATATTGCATTAATCAATTTTGGTAAGATTTGCTCCAAAATTCAAAATTCAAATTTTCCCTCTAGTGCATGAGTTTTACCAGTATTAGTCCTACCTATCCTATCCCCGTTATACGAAGCATTAGAATTAAGGCTTCCCAAGGTTTAATTACCGAGGAGATGGAGCCTAATTTGGGTGACTTCTTTAATGAGGATCATGCTAATTCTTCCCATCCTAATCATGTGCCTATTCACCCCATTGATGAATCCCATAATGAAGAAGAAGCTTTAACTAGGGTTTCTATAGATCAAATTTCCACATTGGACAATCAATTTGATAACTTTCAACAATGGATGTCCCAATAATACGCTAATAGTGAAGCTCTCCCATTAATTGAAGGCCTTAAACGCATGATTCAAAGTGATAAGAATAGAATTGATATATTACGTGGCATTGCACATATTGTTGATTCTAATGTCATGCCTATCAAGGGTTGTGTTGAAACCCTGGGTTATTCACAACCTTCAACAAAAGTCAATCCTTCAATTCCTTTGACTACTCTTATGACTAGCATTCCTACTTTCACCTCCAACATCATGGCTACTTCAACTCAAAATGTCATTCCTACAACCATGGGTCATGGGGGCAATCCTTCTTCTTTACCTATGTCTTCCATAAGTGTTCCTATTATTCCTCAACCAATCAGTGTGACATAAGGGGGCAATTACTTTCACAACTTTATTCCTCCTTAGAGTGTCCCTTTTCCTACCCAATCATCACCTATGCCTACTTATCATAATGTCCCACCACCTTATTCTCAGTCCATGCCGTCTTTCAATAACATCACACCACCTTCTCAATCAACTATGTCTAACATCAATTCTTCTACCGAAATGACAATTAACAATCTTGCTCAAACCATGTCTTCCTTAAACAACAACAAATTGCTTCTATGAGTCAATCCAAGTTTAGTGTGCCCACCTTTGATGTTGCGAGCCCACTTTATCTTGGTATTGTTAAAGTTGTGCCACCTAAACATGTTGAGAGCCCTTAATTGGAACTCTATAATGGAAAAGGTGATCCTCTTACGCATGTCAAAACATTTCAAACTTTGTGTACTGATTTTGCTTATGATCAAAGATTGCTTGCAAAATTGTTTACAAGAACACTAAGAGATAAAGATTTACAATGGTATTGCTCTTTTCCTTCTTATTCTATCACTTCCTTTCAACAACTAGCAAATGCTTTCATCCAACAATTTCAAAACAACATTGGTCGTAAGATCACTTTGACTGATTTAATGCATTGTAAACAAGGTGTTAAAGAAAAAATGACTGATTTCATTAGTAGATATAAGCATTTGCGTGCTCAAATTTCTTTTCATATACCTGATAATGATATTCAAATAATTTTGATTTCTAATTTACAAAAATATATCAGGGAAAAGCTTCTTTTGTCTGAGTTTACTTCCTTTCCGTAGTTGTGCACAACACTTCACAATTATCAACTGGCTATGAGTCAAATGGAGCAATCCACTCCTATGACTCTGAGTGATAAGGGGAAAAGTGTTCAACAACCATTTGCAAAGTTCAAACCAACAAAAAGATTCATCAAGTTCAATGATACAATCAACAACCACAATGTGAATGCTACAACAGGCGTGCCTTCTATTTCTAAATTTTTCCAAAGAGAAAGACAATTTACTTCTTTGAATGAATCTTTACATAGTATTATGTCTCAGTTGTTGCACAAAAATGTTTTCAAACTTCCTCCTATAAAACAAATTGATCCTTTTGATCTTGCATCCCCTTATTTTGATAACAATTCCTTCTAGCAATTTCATCGTCAATCTGGTCATGATACTGAGAAATGTTCCGCATTGAAGAATAAGATTCAAGATTTGATTGATAATAATACTATATATGTGGTAGGTGTGAATGATAAAGGGAATAAATCAGTAGCTCCTCCTAATCAAAATCTTAAGATTTTCACTGATCCCTTACCTTCTCCTACCTCTAATGTTATTGAGATTGTGCCTAATTCTTTCTCTTTTGAGGAATTCACCTATATGGCTCCAAACTTGGTTAATATGGTAGAAACACAAGATACTCCTAAGGATCCTTGTATTACATTTGACCCTAGCGAGACCATTAGAGCACCCAATAGCCCTTTATACATAGTTGTGAAGGTTAAGGATATCCCTTGTCGTGATGCCCTGATTGATCCCTCTTGCATGGTTAATGTCATCACTAAGGAGTATCTTTTCACTTTACGATTGCATAAACCAATATATGATGCTTCTAATGTGGTTGTGAAGTTATTTGATGGATTCTCTTGTCCTACCATTGGCTCTATCACCCTTACTGTTGAAGTTCATACTAAATCCATGGATGTTGACTTTGTTTTCATACCCTCTTCTGAGCAAATCCATGTGAAGTTGGGCTATCCTTGGCTATCTTCCATGAAGGCTATTGCTTCTCCAATCCACTAGTGTCTAAAATTTCTTCACAATGGAGAAATCATAACCATGATCCATAGCTTATTTCGTCCATCCAAAAGAAGCCCAAGTGTTCCTATTGATTTCTTTTGGCCCAAACAATTTCAATCTCTTCCATCAAGGAGCAATGCTCTTTTTCAATCTTATCAAAAATGGAAGAATGATATGATCTTATCCTTAAGTCAACCTAGATCTCCAACAATTGACATTCCTATTATTCTTCAAGATGAGGTTCTTCCCCTCACAGATAGAACTAATCTCCCTCCTAAAGAAGATCAAAAACCTATTCCTATGGATGTGACTTTACCTTCTCTCAAGGAGAATAACAATATTCTTCCTAATGTTAGACCTATACCTCCTCCTCATGATGGACCTGGTCTCCTTCCTACACCTAATATTCCTCCTTTCTATGATGTAGTTCCACCTGCCTCCTCTTATCAAGAGAAGAGGCATGCTTATCCTCTTGTTCAACCTAAAAGACCTCAACCTAAACCTTCAACTATCAAGGAGAGAAACATTCCTACTTTTTCAAGTGTTCCTCCTCCTTCTCAGCCTTCCACTAAGACTTGACAAAATCATTGTGCGAGAGAATGCCTATGAAGACGTCGTGTTCGAGCTCATGAAACTATCCCTCAAAATACTCAGTCTCCTTAGACTCTGACAGTTGACATGATTCCCTTTTCTCCCAAGCAAGATGTTCAGCCTACATCTCCAAATCATAAGTTGCACAAAACATGTGATGGTTTTACTCCTATTCGTGTTCTTGCTCCTCTTTCCATAAAATTTGATGAAGAAATGGGTGGAAATGTTATTCATAATGGCAATACAACTCCTAATGCTTCTGATAGTGAGTATGAATATGTTGATGTGGACAAGAATTTATCAGATGAATTTTCACAAACCCTAATCCTAGGTCCTAGAATCAAACAATGTGACTTCCAACATGAGCATAGTCCTTGTTTGGATCTTGTGATAGCTTCATCTGTTGTGCTCGATGTCCCTCCTCTGGCGTGTTTCTTGCCTTCCCAAAATAGTGTTTAGCAAGATCGGGAGGCGGATGTCATGCTAGATTAGCACCTTTTGTAGAAGCACCAAATCCTAAGAAAAATTGCAAGACCTATGTAGGTATGTTGGGTTTACCATGTTAATGCATTAAAATAAATGATTTTGACTTAAAAGTTACCTAAAATAAATTATTACACAATAATAAAACCTTAAGATTTAGAGTTGAAACTACTATCTAATGTTGTAAGAGATATTTTAATTAATGTTCAAAATAAATCGATAAACATAAATGTTTTACGATACTAATATTTTGCTAGAATACTATGAGAGGTATAAAAAATAGAGTTGTCATTATGCCTAAGAGCTATGATTCATTAGGGACCATATATACTAAAGTAAATAAATTTTTTTATTTATTGTCAAGTATAATGATGCACCTATAGAAACAAACCTCAAGCCTTGTGTGTGGAAACTCGATCATATAAAACCCTACACACAAGTCTATACTTAGGATGTGGATTAAATTTGACAAAAAAATACAAACAAGAAATATTTTGCCTTGACTTGTCGTACCTACATTTGAAGAGGGTAGTCTCTAGGGACAATATTGAGGACCTTGTTAGGAAAACTATTAATTATACTTTTATCAAACCCCTAGATGTAAGTTGATAATGCATTTAGGATCCTCTATGATGCTACTCTTATGTTCTTATGTGAATATTAATGTTGTTACCATGTCTTATAGGATTGAAATGCACTAAGGCATGCCCTTTAAATTATACCCTAACATATAATTTGAAATACTATATGTTTTAGTTGGCTCATAATGACTTGTTGGCAAGGGGAACATGGATCCAATTCAAAATCTAAAATTTAAAGTGTTGGGTTCAAATATGTTGACACAAAACTAATCTAAACCACTTCCATACCCATGAATATAAATCAAGGTGATGAATAATAGAAATTTGAGATTGAAGCTAAACCCTTGGGATGTGTGGAGATGGAATGGGGCCAAGATAAAGTTATTTGTCAATCTTCACATATATATTAAAAGAAACACAAATATAAATACACTATGTGTTGCATTAGGAACACACTACTTAAAGTAAATAAAAAATGAAAGTAAACACATATAAGATATACACTTTTCACAATGACAATAAGATGTTATTGTGTGCATGGAAAAATAAAATTTAAGTGTCTACAATTATAAATATTAAACAAATTCACATATCTCTGAAAATTTCTCACTTTGTAAAAATGTTTTCACACTTTCCACACTTTATAATATTTTATTGAATTAAAAACATGAAACTTCTATAATCCATAATATCATTTTCAAAAAAAAATTGTATTTGATTATCATAATACCATTTTTAAATAGTCAAATCTGTTTTTTTTTTTTTTTTTAAAGCCCAGCAACATTATTATTAAATATGTTTGAGTCAATATAGCTGAAAGATGTGCCACATATAAACAACGAATATTTTGACTGAGATATACCAACTCTTTATAAAAAAAATGCACTTAAAACAATAATATATAAAAAGAAAGATATTTTTAAAATTTTATAAGATGTCTATTACAAACTTCTTATTGAAATCTACTGGGTAATCCCTCTCAAACCAAGACTATCCAAAGATCAGTAACCATTCTCCATTCTTCCTTGGATAACTTACAATAGTGACTAATCAAACAATAAAAAAATCCAGAGACTAACTTGGACAAACTGCACCAAACAAATCTTTTCAAGAAACCCAACCAGTAAAACTAGAGATTTAATGCCGTGTAGTCCTTGTATATGGATTTGCATCCAGTAAAAGAAAGCACCCAGAAGAATAAAACGTTTGGTCCATGGATTATCCATTACCTTAACGTGTTACAGGAACTGATAAAATCTTGTACAAAATCTCTGCCATAAAGCTAATTATCCGCTGAAGAAAAGCTCTAACAATAAGAAACGTATACAGATTAGCCTCTCATATAAGTTGCCCACCACCTTAGTTAATCATAAGAAATTTTGTGTTGCAATTGAAGAGAGAAATATGGAGAAACAAAAGTATCTTCCCATTTATCCTTCCATGGGGGAGAGAGTAAAAATTGGGAGTGTTGAAGAACAGGCCGAGTTAAGAGAGCTTTGGAGTAAGGAAATGGAGGAAATCCAAGGATTGAATAGCAATGAAGTGAGAAACAAAAGTGGGGGTGATTTGCCATTGGCGAGAGTGAAGAAGATAATGAAAGCAGATGAGGCGAAGATGGTTTCAGCTGAGGCAGTTGTTGTGATGGGAAAGGCGTGTGAAATGATGATGAAAGAGCTGAGTTTGCGGGCGTGGATTCGAACTCGGGACGGCAAGAGACGTACCCTGCAAAACAAAGACATTTGGAGTGGTGTGAGCGAGAGTGAGGTGTTTGATTTTCTTGTGGACGTACTTCCTAGGCCAAAACCACTTCACCCTCCTCTTCTTTCCTTGAATGCTTTTGATCTTGTTAATAATCCTTTCTTCACCTATGGGCAGTTCCCCAATGGCTTCTTGTGGCCCTCCTGAATCTTGATTCATCTTCTCACTGGAATTTTGTATAGGGTTTGAGGGCTTGTACATTTGTTAATGTTTTGAATGTGGGGAGCTATGCATGGAAGTCAAAGAGATATTATTGTAGGTTTGTGTTATCTTGTATCAGAGATAGCAAAACAAATTTATTGATGATATAAATCTTCGATAAATAAGAGAGCTTTGGAGTAAGTTGTCATTGAAACCTTCTATAAAAAGCAGCTTTGGAATAAGTTGTATAAACATTGAAATACTCTATAAAAAGATAGTTTTAGAGTAAGTTGTATATATATTGAAACCATCCATAAAATGGCAGGTTTGAAATAAGTTGTATATATATTAACATCTTTTATAATAAAGACATCTTTGAAGGAAATTTGTATATATATTGAAGTCTTGTTTTCAAAGTTTAATTGTTTGGTTTATGATAGACAACTTTTAATGTCTTCATTGATTGTATAGGAAGAAAAACTTTCCTTAAGATCTTAGTTTAGGTTGAAATGTTTACAACTTTGTTTTTAAATTAATTTAGAAGTTGCGGGTTAATCTAGTTTAAAATTGTATATAAATAATAAAAGTGAAAAAATAATTATTTTATATGAAAATTTTAAATTTTAATTATTTATATTTAAAATTTATGATCTTCTGTTAGTAGAATGTCTTGAATTTTTTGTTGAATCTATGTTCTATTTGAGATCAAGTTCATGAGTTTGGGTCAAGTCCACAATCACTAATATTTCTGTTGAGCCTAGATTCAACACTGTACACAATGTGAAATTTTGATATATATTGTTCATCTTGATGATATTCTTCTTTTATGCTCTTTTCTCATGTTTGAGGGCTAGTGGTATATAGAAATGCCTTAGAAAGGATGTCATTGTGTTTTTAAGGTGTAAAGCGGAAAATCGATCGAACCCTAGTTGCTCTCCCCTCTTCCAACTCCAAGGAGAGAGAAGGGAGGTCGCTAGGGTTGATGGTTTTCACTTAGGGGAGACTTTACATTCAAAAGAGGGGTTGAAACCCACAAGATCCAATCCCACACAAGGCAAGATTGGATGCTAAATGAGTTTCAAGGGTTAAGACAGCAAGGCTACCCTCTTTTGTAAAGAATGTGCATAGAAAGATTAGGCTAGGAATGCATAGAAAGTGAGAAAGATTCGCTTATAAACTGAGATAGGGATATAGGATGAAGCTACGGACCTGGAATTAGCAGTAAAATGTCGATACGACGCTGTCCTGCAAATTTGAGCAAAAGTTGACGGGACGATGGCGCCCGGCGTGCACACGGTCCTCCGAAAAATCCGCGAAACGAAGGGGGATCTGTTCGTCTCTGCACAAGGATTCCAGATCTTCAATTTCAGCCGCGTACCTGCAACCTACACACAGAAAAGCGAAGACGATTGGGGGGTTAGGGATTAGGGGTTTGCCTTTAGGTCAAACCCCGGTTTTGGAATTAACCAAGAAATGAGAAATGTTGTAAATGTAAATGTCTGTAATGTAAAACAAGTAATAATACCTTGTTGTAAGGATGTTTGTATCCTTATATGCGAAGGTATAGATGTTGTTGTATGTTACGTGTTGTATGTAGTAGTATGTGATCTCCTCTTCAATGGTTGAATCCTTGTCTTGAATGCAACACTTAGCCTTGAATGGAGACTTAGAATGATCAATTGCTTGAAGGAATGTTTGAATGCTTGAATGCTTGAATGCTTGAGTATCGTTTCCACGCTTGTACATATATCTCCT
The DNA here is from genome assembly GCF_030272615.1 of Cryptomeria japonica. Taxonomy (NCBI): domain Eukaryota; kingdom Viridiplantae; phylum Streptophyta; class Pinopsida; order Cupressales; family Cupressaceae; genus Cryptomeria; species Cryptomeria japonica. The sequence continues at coordinate 650,774,320 of NC_081413.1, forward strand.
TCTTCTTTTTTATCTACCCAAGTGGGAGAGGAAAATGTAGTTTATATACTTGTCAATTAGGGCTGATAGACTGATTTTTCCCGACCTTAGGCCGACCAGGAAAGGTAATTTCCAATTTGCAAACAAAAAGACTCGAAGTCCCATAGGAGACCGGGCCCAAAATAGGGCCAGGGACCAGGGCGCTGGGCGCCATGGTCCTGGGGGACCAGGGCGCTGGGCGCCATGGTCCTGAAGGACCAGGGCGCTGGGCGCTCTGGTGCCACCTCCCGGGACAGCAGGGTGCAAAGGAGGTTCAGACCAGGGTGCTTGAAAAATGCAGTTTTTGGTGTCGTAAACAGGTTTCGGGGTCTCCATTCAGGTTTCGTGTTGCGTCGCCATCGTGAAGACCGAAATGCAGTCGAAATTTCCAGTGTCGCAATTTTAGGACGCTACATAAGGAACACATTTTCCTCTGTCAACATGTCTCCAAACGTCTGTACAAGATTAAAAAAAAAAATACTCTTTAAATATGAATATGCTCCTAGAATACTTGTTCATATCTAATCTCTTGTTATTATACAAATTGAACTATTGCAATATGAATAAATCTTGAAAGATAAAGTGATCCTTGGTTGTTTAAAATGAATGCATTGAATTCCTTTGTATACAGGCACATAACATCAAATTTCATCTATTGAACCCCTCGACGCTATTGACTTGGCCTCCTTTGGCCCTATGACTACTACTCTTGTTCTACATCATCGATCCAGTCCTACCGAAATTTCTCATGATGTTGTTTTGTTGTAGCAGCCTACTGTCGATGTTGACTGTAAGTCTACGGGGGCCTCCCCTCCCAATCCTTCTTTTGATAGTCTTAATGATAGTATTGCTTGGACTCTGGTTCTTCGCAAGAGGAAGGGAAAATATTTCCCCCTCCCCCAAATTTGCCTTGGCTTGGATGATTCTCTCCATCGTTGAGCTGGGTTTTGGGTTGTTGCAGGATTGATAGATTCTTTTCACCTATCTGGCCCTGGTTCCTCTGTGGTTTGTACCCCTATTTTGTTGTTTCTTTTACTGCCTTTGGGTTGTGTTTTTAAGGGTCAACACCCTTGTCTACTGTTTTTTTAATGTTGATAGTCTTTGGCAATGTCAAGGGTCAACACCCTAGTTAACACTGCTTTATTAATTAAAAACATCAAATTTCAAAAAATCATGTACTAGAAACTAAAAACTTAGAAATCATGTACTTAGTTCAAGACTAGAAACTAAAGGGGGCTAATTGGCAAAATTTTGAATTAAATTTTAGAAATAGGGCTTAAGTCTATAACAATGGGGTCAAACCTTGTGATTGCAACAAATGTCCTAGAGTGGATAAACTTTCAAATTTAGATGGATACTAGGTATTTTTGGATAGGTGTACAAATAAGTGTAATAAATGAAAGGCTTAAAGGTGAATGTATTAGGATATCTACATAAAGTGATAAGATAAGAGCTAAATATGTGAGAATGTGTGTATTTAAGAATAGGTACAAAGTCTAATAAAATGAGTCCAACTTTGCACAAGATTATATAATCTGTTAATGTTTGTATATATAAACAAATTATCCTAAAAAGGGAACAAAATAAATGGGAAATAGAACTAGTCTACAAACTTAACCATTGCATTTTACCCCTATTTCAAAATTCATGGTGATCCTATAATGATCACCTATCTTAGAAGTATGTAGCAAGTTCATAAACATTCACGCAAAGTAAATATGCAAACACCAAAGGGTACAAAAGGCTAAAGTCTGTATAAAGTAATGGGCCCTATATATAGGATGTGATTTTGATGATTTGTCCTTTGTCATGTACAAATATTATGTGAGTAGATTTTGTAAGGCAAGTAGGAACAAATACAATATGAATTCCAGTGTCAATATCATTGTTTGGAGACAAGAAATATTACCTATATTGAAGTTATAATAATTCTACGAAAAACAAAATTATAATGATTTTCCTCATTTGGTGTTCAATGAATGAAAAAGTATGCAAAGCGCAAGAAATTTCATTTACAAAAGATGAGTCTCTATAAAAACTTGAAACTATCTACAAAATTGGCATGAAAGTGTTAGTAGTAGAATATGTCCCCAGTAATTCGTTGCATTCATAGGATAGAAGAATTTTAGTAGAGGAAAAATAGTAAATGACATGTAGAGATGTATTTAGAAAGTAAGGATGTATTCATGCAAAGTAATAACTATATAAATGAATACATCATATAATATGAATACAAATATATTAAATGATAAGCATTATAAGCTAATGGTTGAAGATGATAACTATACAAAATGATATTGCTCTTGACATGGGAAAATAAAGGATGGTGATATAAGTGTGTAAGATACTAGAGCAACATATGTGCCCAATGTGGCATCTAAGAGCATGAAAACGCATTAGTATACGAAAATGTCCCTCCAAATTATGATTTTGATATATGATAGGTATCCAATAATATAGTGAAGGCAAAATTCTTGATGCCCCCTATTGTAGCAGGAGTTGCATTGGGAAGAGTGGAACATCTTATTATGAGTCAGTTTCTATCTTGAATACAAGTTTTAATGAGTAGTGGAGCATAGATTTTTGTTTGTGGACCATGGTTTTGGTGGCTAAGGGTTTATAGAAACCACTTGGTGGTTTTTTATTTTCTTTTCTCAATGCGTTTAGTGTATTTTATAGAGGTTTCATAGTGTTACGCAAGTGGCATGCTATTATCTTATTGTAATGTTGTTAGACTAAAGATATATTGAGTGGATTACAATAAACTTGGTATCTCTTTGGTGAGCACTTAATTCTAACAAATGTTTCCAATGTCATGTCTTATTGTTGTTTATATTTATGCTTGTACATGTTCCATTTGATGGTTTGATCACATGTACTAATCAAATCAAATTTGATCATTATTAATCTATGCTTTCTTTGTATATGCTTACTTTATTCTCAACAATTATGGCATATGTAAGAGTATCCCGTAAGAGATTTGAATGGGCAAAGTCCTTGACCTTGAAGTTACATCAAATTATCCAAAGGTGCATTCATGAAAGGGTGCATTAAAATTTATAAGTCTAATTTGGATGCCCAAATTAGGTCCTTTGTTCTAACTCTTGATATTGGAAACCACTTGTGACTTTTTGAAATGCCTAACCCTATTTATTAGATATTGGAATGGAGTTTGTGAATTGTGTGGTGTTTTGTAGCATTGTTACACTACATAATTGACTCTAAAAGACAAAGTTGAATATTTGTCATATCTCTTGTTGAAAGCACTATTATGGTGTTATACTATAATATTCTATTTAAATAAAATAATCAAGACTTACTTTGAACATTAATTTTTTTATAGAATATATTTTGTACTTTGTATTGTTAATATCCAAATCTCTAACTTATTACATTAATACTCTCATAAAATTAAAGTATTTCTAATTAATTAAAGTGACAATACAATTCAAGTTGTTAAGTATAATATAATGTTTAGGTGTGAAACTATGCATTTTAGTTAATAAAAAAACTTAAGTGAAATAACCTCATTGACTATTAAATAGAAACTGAAATTTAATTTTTTTAAATCCCTTTCAATCCTCAAAATTTCCCAACTTTTCGTCAATCTCTTTCTTCTTCCTATGTACAAGCCAACCTTATTCCCCCTTCTTATTCACATCAAATTTCTACAATGGAAGCATCTTGAACCTCTCCCTACCTTATTTCCTCCTCACTGAACCATTTTATTGTTGAAAATTTCAAGCAACATATTGATGGACAATGGAATTGAACCAATAGTACAATCCATCTCAAGGAAGTACTAGTCTACACGGTAAAATATTATATGCCGCGTGTAACCTTTATTAAGTAATTGTTTACTGGTTAGCTCACCTGCTCATCTATAGCTCAGGCAACCACAAACTATAACTTCTACAGTTGTTTCAATTTTATTTTTGTCTAACAGATCTTCCGTTTGATTGCATAATAACGCCAAAAGTCTTTTTCATGGTTCACCTTGTGCACTGTAATTGCGAACTCGCATAAGAAAGGTTCATGAATCGATTATTCAAATATATCTCTTTCTGCAATTCCTAAGAAGTCTGCAGACTCAACATCAATAAATTGATGTAGCTTTTTGTCCCACCATTATTGGGTTATATCATTGGTTGGGTTCTCGAAGAAGCAGTCATTACTAAAAGAATTCTAATGTCAATGGCATGGGTTCTACAAGAAGCAGCCATGATTAAAAAATCATATGCCAATGGCTTTTGACAATGGCGGACTTTGACTGGACTTTTGGTCTACCAGTTTTCTTCAAGATTTCTTGAGATTATTTGCCCATTTTCATTTGTCTCCATTCTAGAAAGAAAAGAGAATACCTAGTGATTTGAAATAAGAAGAATATTTATAAGATAATCCTACTGCAAACGAGATATACAAAGAGAATGGGAGAATGCCTTCATTTTATTTATCTGAGAGTTTGGATCGCCTAAATTATTTCAGACCTGGGTGGGTTTTCTCAAAATAGAACAAATCCAAGGAAGGGAAACGTTCCATGAATGAGCGTTAATAGGAAACAAAACTGATCTCTGGTTCATTTTCTCGTGCAACAATCTTGGATAGAAATTTGGCTTCAAGTGGCAGTTGCTGCATATTCCAAGATTAATAATACTCTGTTAACGCAGGGTAATTGTGTAACAGCATAAATGGCTTTCAAATTGCCTTGCTGTGGTAGCAGGTAATTTGTTCCTCCTCCGCATCATTCAGCATGCAGCATATTGGCAGATAAGTCCTACCTTCATCTCTTGATACAATCTCATTGTTTGCATGCTCTACGAGGATCAGCAGCAAGCTTGGTGGTAAATTTTATTGTAAGTGGCATTCAAGACACCCGCTGGCTCTTCTGAAGAGAGTTTAAATGCTCTAGTGATGACAAACAAGAAGAAGATCATATAAAACATGGGAGTCTATTACAAAATTTGCAGAATAATCTATTACGCCTTCTGGACCAGCTATGAAGACAAACTAAAACTGAATTTTTAAGCTGAACTTATAGCCTATCACATCTTAATGTAGTGATATCTATAAGATGCACCGTAATAACTAATAAGATTAAAGGCTGGCAATTTCTCATCGCTGAACTAGCCTAGCCATATTTTTACAAAGGCAATACAACAATTCGAGTCTTACGTATGGAATTAGAGAGTCATGTTAGACATCCAAAAAAACCAAAAATTACCAGCAGTATAAAGAACAGTTGAGAGATATTGAAACTTCAAGCTTCATCCAGCTTCCGTGATCTGGAGACTTTGAGGGTAGTCTTCAATTTGATTGAGAATAATAGGATTTACATCTCATACTCAAATCATTTCTGCTCCTGCAGAGCTAACCCTTTGTTGTATCAAACGTAAATTGCTGTAGTATAGACAAATCAAAGATCTTTCGGGTCATTCAATTTTACAGTGTTGAGAATAATTTCAAACTTAACAGCGTTTGAGAATAATTCCAAATTTGACTTCTGCAATTACTGGATCGTGAGATGGTTTTGCCGGAGTTTTCAGAATTGTAGTTCAACTTCTGCCTTTTAATCTTTTGTTGTGCTCCACAATAAAATGGATTTTGTACATGTATATCTCTTCCAAGACTGTCAGTTGTTGATCCCTCCAGATGTTCTCAGATGTTGGGGGAAGCTGGCTGCTGCTGTAGAGTAGGACACATTCTTATCTTATTTTCTGATGATACTCAAGATTTCTATTTTTTATCTTGTGAGTGGAATTTTCTCCATAAAACTAAAATTTGCACCCTGAGAGCAGTTTTCCATTGAAAAATCATGGAGAAAGAGTTGGTTCAGTGAGTCAATTTCACTGTTCACATACAATTTACCGATAGCCCAAGGGGATTTCTTTTAGACCACAGAAGTCATGGGATGTCTCATTAGCTATTCGAGGCGATTGTTTAATATCATATAAGTACCTGAATGGTAACACTAGCTATTCAATCTAGTTGGTGTCAAAAGAATTCGTTCCCATGTTCATTAACTTATTCTGTTATTCATCACAGAGCTCGAATAGCAATAGACATGTTACATTGATTTTCCAAGATAATGTCGCCACCTTTTTTTCAATTTTCTGTCTGCAACCTTTCTCCTACAGAAAAAGCATTTACATGTTCATTGATCTCATTCCAACTGTATCCGGGTGTCTTTTTTACACCCCTGTCGTTCATCATTTGCCGTATAGTTTCAATCTCACTCAACCTGCCAGCTGCAGCATAGATATTCATAAGAAGCACATAAGGTGCTGCATTTTGAGGCTCCAATTCAAAAATTCGTCCTGCCACATATTCTCCTAAATCCACATTACTGTGTATCCTACAAGCACCCATCAAACAATTCCAAATGGCGCCATTGGGTTTTACTGGCATTTTGTAGATGAAATCGATTGCTTCATCCAGATGGCCAGCACGCCCAAGAAGGTCAACCATGCATCTATAGTGTTCCATAGTAGGGTTGATATTATAATACGTTCTCATGCAATCGAAGTACTTATGGCCCTCATCCACCAAACCTGCATGACTGCATGCAGACAAAATACTAAGAAAGGTGATATGATCTGGTGTCATACCAGAAAATTTCATTTGCTCAAAGAGGTCAAGGGATTTCTTGCCATAACCATGCATCGCGAACCCTGTAATCATAGATGTCCAGGAGACTGAATCTCTTTGATGCATTCTTTCAAATATTTCATTTGCCTTCTGAATATCACCACATTTTGCATACATATTTATCAAGGCATTGCCCACAAGAACATCTGTGTGAAACCCACTTCTTATTACTTTTTCATGGATTTCCACCCCATGTCCTAGAGCTGCCAATTTTGCACAGGCAGGTAGCACAGTAGCAAAGGTTTCCGAGTTTGGCCTTACACCAGCTAAGTGCATTTGTTGAAAAAGCTTCAAGGCCTCGTCGTCATAACCATTATGCCCTAATCCTGCAATCATTGCGTTCCATGAGACAGTGTCCCGTATAGTCATTTCCTTGAAGAGCTTCAGGGCCTCATCGAGAAATCTATTATGTGCATATCCTGAAATCATCGTTGTCCACGAAACTATGCTTCTTTCGGGCATTTCGTTAAACAGTTTCACAGCTTCTTCAACAAACCCATTCTGCATAAACCCTGCAATCATTGCATTCCAAGATATCACATCACGTCGAGGCATTTTATTAAACAGTTTTAGAGCCTCCTCAAGAAATCCGTTATGTGCAAGTCCTGTAGTCATTGTATTCCATGAAACCACATCGGTTTGATGCATTTGAGCAAACACATCCTGCGCCTTCTCTATGCTACCACATTTTGCATACATATCCATCAATGCATTTGCAACAGAGACATAAGTCTGGAATCCACATCTCAATATCTCTGCGTGGAATTGCGTACCGAGCTTGAGAGATCCCATGTTGGCAACTGCCGTAAGAACACTAGCAAAGGTGAGCTCATTAGGCCTGCAGCCTGTTTCTCTCATTTTCCAAAACAGTGTCAATGCCTCTTCAGCAAACCCTTGCTTTGTATAAGCCAAAACCATCACAGTCCATGAGACAACATCTCGTTGGGGTATTTTGTCAAACAATTCTCGCGCCTTTCGTATCATTCCACATTTCACATACATATCTATAAGAGCATTGGCCACAGAGATATGAAACTCATATCCCTTCCTAATGATCTCCTCATGGATTTCCACACCCTCTTCTAGCAATCCGAGACGTGCACATGCCGAAATCACCCCTGAATATACAAACTGACATGGCTGGAAGCCTGACTGCTTCATTTGCCGAAACAGACTCAAAGCTTCCTCGCAAGGTTCTCTCCTTGCATAAGAAGAAATAATAATAGTCCACGACACAGCATCTCCCAAAGACATTTTATCAAACACTTGGCGGGCATCCACGATATATCCACAGTTTCCATAGAAATCGACAAGGGCATTGCATACAGAAATAACGGCGGAAAACGTAAAGTGACTGGGCTGAAGGATGCTTGTTTGCATTTGCTGGAACAGTGCCAATGCTCTGTGAGGAAAGCCCTGCGCTGCATAGCCTGAAATCATGACACTCCACAAGCATTCGTCTCGCTCAGAAGTTCGATCGAAGACTTTACGAGCGTCCTCCACATCCACATTTCACATACATGTTGCCCACCACTTTATGTAAAACTGTATTTGAGGTAAACGCCATCACATTTATGCGAGAGTGCATTAACTTGCCCCCTGCTATGTCTTTCTCCTTAATGCAAGTCTGCAAGAATTGAATGTAGTCTTTAATGTTATGTTCACTGACGCAAATATGCTGTGCTGTAGTAACTCCTTGATGCTGTAAGTGAAACAACGGCATAAATTTGCACTTACCCTGCTGTCTGAAAAGCTTTAACATCCTTGGACATTTTTCTCATAAATAAAACCCATCTTGTTCTGTAATTTTGTTTTGGATATGTGAAGAAAAGACAAATATATGCATTCTAATCTTGCTGGTAGCCTTTGTGCGAAGTTGATGTCAGTAATATCACTCGGCATCCTTGCAATTGCTTGCAGGTTCCCACTTCATGATGTGCCAGAAATCTATTTTTCACGGTTTCATTTGTAAATTTGAACATCATAGAATATTATCTAAACTCGGAACCAAATACTTGTAAACTCAGATCAAATGGAGGTCAATTTTAGACCACACCAATTGAACAAATCAGAGGTTTCGCATCTACAAGCGGTAGAAATCTATTCATAACAGGGGCTGCGGGAGAAGTGCAATTTGCAGGGCAGTTGTTAGATATGTTTTGGTAAGACCAAATCTACTTTGAGCAAAAAAAAATTCTTTTTTGTATCGTCAAGTTTAGTAAACTAAAAGAGGGGTCAAAAAAATTTAGATCAAAGAAAGAGTAACAAAGTAAGAAGAGTTAAATGTTTCATATAGAAAAAAAATTACATAATTTTATTGATATTCATTAAATCATTAAGTAAATGAGACATATTCATAGATAATTGCTTCTTATTTATTATATTTCAGCTTTGTCCATGATCAGAAGTTCATTTGGCTAAACAATTAGCAACTCCATTCCATTCTCTAAGAAAGTGATTAAAAGCAGAAGATTCAAAGGAATTGCACAACCAAAGAATTTGTCTAAATACCACAGTCAAGTGCCAGCTAACCTCGTCTAACCGTTGCTCATTCAGCGAAGTCACCACCATCTGAAAATGAATTTATGAAAGCAATCAAATGAAATATAAATTAAAATTAATTTTTTATTTTTTATTATTCAATTTATAATTTATATTTCAGTAATGAATTATCTAATCACAATTACATAATAATGTTAAAAGTATAGAATTGCAATTTCAATTATCAATGATCTTGATTTAGTCTTGAGAGCATGTAATAGTTGTTGATGAGTTTAAAGCGGGTTTCTTTCACAATAATTTGCATTTTGAAACTTTTAGTGTTTTAGCAAGACTAATTTGCATTTTCAAACTTTTAGTGTTTAAGCAAGATCATATTTTAGTAGAAACATTCACTTACCACTTTTTCATTGTGTTTGAAATGCTTATTGTATTTTGTTATAGTAATTCATCATCAAGGAATTTTATTTTAGATTTGAATATCAAATAGTTTTCTTTAGAACCAATTAGATCACATGTTTTACTCAATAATTTGGCTTTGCAACAATCAAAAGATGTCTTCTTTATGATTTTTTTCTATTCATGTATGATTGGGAATGCTTTGTTGTAATGCAAAGTTAAATGAATATAACAATGTTCATGGATTTATAGTACGTTAGTTGATCGCATTCAAGTTGCATGGGCTTTAAAGGACATGCATGACATTTATTGTTTTATAAAAAATTTCAAGAACTTTTATAACTTCAATATAATTTTTTACATTATTATATTCCATTAAATTCAACTAGCATTTGTTTACTTTTTTCTCTTGTCTTTTGTGTAGTGTGCAATTTTTTTGTTTTCCATGTGATAGAAGTCCTTTATTGTAATGGTCATTGAAAGGAAAACAACAAGTGTATGGATTACTAGAGGTGGTTTTTAAATCAGGATAATCAAAGGTTCAAGAACTCTTTTTGTAACTCCAATACAATTTATGATATTATGAATTTCAATAATTGATTTTTCATGAAGAAAATTTCTTTTGTGTTTGTTTATGACATGGTAATTTGGGAATAATGTACAATGTAACTAATGATTGTGAATTATTAAAATTTAGATTCAATTCTAAGAACATGTTTTTTTTTTTTTGAAAGAAGGGGAAAAAATTTATTCAATCCAAATCGAGATACAAGGCAGAAGCCAAAGGCTCAGCAAAAAGGAGAACAACCAACAAACCAAACAACAACACTACATAGTCCTGTCTTCCATTAAATCTCTTTCCAAAATCCCTCGATAATCAGAAGGTAACTCACCCCTACCACTAATATCCCAACCCTCCCCTTTCTCCGAGGCCCACTTCGCCAAGCAGTCAGCCACGGTATTCCATTCTCTAGGGATGTGACAGAAAGAGACAGATTCCAAGGAGCTACATACACTTAAAATCTGTCTGACCATCAAAGCTAAATGCCAACTAACACCATCCAACCTCTGGTTGTTCAACATATCCACAACAATCTGAGAGTCAGACTCACAGATAATTCTCCTCCAGCCAAGAGAGCAACCCCGCTCAACAGCAGTCTTAATAGCCAGGGCCTCCATCAGGTTATTAGAGTAAAGCCCTTTGTAGACAGAGAAGCAAAAAACAACATCACCATCTTTACTTCTACCAATACCCCCAATACCAGCATGCCCAGGATTCCCCCGAGAAGATCCATCCGTATTAATCTTCAGGACCCCATCAGGAGGAGGAGCCCATCTCCCATCACGACAGACCCGTCTCTTGACACGACGGGGTATAATATTAGCAGAGCAACCCCTACTATTAACACCCAAGCTCAAATCTCGCACGACCGTAACATCCCCAGGATCAATACTTACAGACATATCACATTTAGCATGAATAGTCTCCTGAAGCCTACTGATAATCTTTGTCCACAGTTGACCACTATCCAATCTGGAATCACAAAAAACTCTACGGTTCCTTTCCAGCCAAAGGTTCCAAAGAATGAAACTAGGCCCAATGAACCAGGCCACCTGAAGAAAAGGAGTCTTCGCAGGAGGCCTGCCCAGACTCTCCCAAAACTCAATAAGAGAGGAAGCATGAATGCAACCATGATGCCAAGCCTCCCACCATCTGTGCCAAATCTCACGAGAGTAGGGGCAGTGGAAGAACAAGTGGGAAGAACATTCTTCACTGCTCAAACAAAGAACACAAATGGAAGGTCCCTGAAACCCCCTTTTGCGAAGGTTCTCCCAAGTGAGACATTTCCTCTGGGCAACCAACCATAAAAATAAATTACACTTGGGCCAAGAAAAGTTGTTCCAGACCTTTCTCCACCAAGGCACCTCAGCAGGACCATGTAAATTCCTATCAAGCACAGCGTAGCCTTGAGCAATAGTATAATTACCTTTTGGGCTAGGACTCCAAGCCAATTTGTCCCTCTCCTTCAGAGAGCTGCAAAGCCTGCCCTCCAAGACCTTACACAAAGCTGCCCGATCCTCCTCAGAACCGCCCACCGGCCACTCTTGCGGATCCTTCCAGCAAGACACCTCCAAATGACCCATACGCTTAACAGTTTTAAAATGCTCCACCTTAATCCACCCAGCATCAGAGAACATCTGGCAAAGAGGCAGAAGCTGTGGGAAACTAGATAGGATGGGAGGGTGACCATCCCAAGAGTCCAACCAAAAGAGAGCATCAGATCCATTGTTACAGATCCAGAAGAGACCATTCCTAACAAGCTGAGCTCCCTTCTTAAGAATATCCCATATGCAAGAACCTTTGCCCAGCAGAGCAATCCGCGGCACATCCTGGCTCTCAACCCCAGGAACATACTTGAAAGAAAGAATCTTGGCCCACTCCTGATCCTGGTTGTTGCACCATCTCCAGTACAGCTTAGCCGCCAAAGCCGAAACCATAAGAGCCATAGACCTAAGGCCAAGGCCCCTAGCATGCTTCGGCCTACAGACAGACTCCCACTTGACTAAACTCCACTTCGAAGAAAGAAGGTTTCCTGACCAAAGAAATTGCCGGGAAAGAGCATCAAACTCCCTCATAAAGGAGGCAGGAGGATTCTGCACACAACACCTATAAATAGGGAGAGCCTGCACCACAGTTTTAAGGAGAAGCACTCTACCAGCAGAAGAGAGCCATCTGTAAGTCCAATGACTAACCTTACTCTGGAACTTATCCAAAATCCCCTGCCAAAAATCTCTCCGTTGGGGTCCCAAAGCCAAAGGAATCCCTAGGTACATCAGGGGAAGCGATCCAATTTGGAATCTAAGGATCCTGGCAATCCTGTTCTGAATGAGACGAGGAGTATTAAAGAAATAAATGGAAGATTTATCATCATTAATACTCTGACCAGCAGCTTTCAAGTAGATGTCTAAAGTTCTCCTGAAATTTACTGCCTCACTAACTCTAGCCAAGCCCATCAAAGCAGTATCATCCACAAATTGAAGGTGAGAACAGGGAGGGAGATCATTGTTCCAACTCCAGCCGTGAATACGACCCTGCCACACCTGAGATTTAATAAATCTACCAAGACCTTCTGCCATGATAATGAAAAGATAAGGGGAAAGAGGGTCCCCTTGCTAGAGTCCCCGAGAAGCACTAAACCAATCTGAAGATTCCCCATTAATGAGAATGGAGAAGGAGGATGAGGTAACACAACTGAGAACCCAACTCACCCATTCCTCTTTAAAGCCAAAGGCCAAGAGGATATTCTGAAGGAACTCCCAGCTCACCCGATCATAAGCTTTAGCCATGTCAATCTTAATGAACATCGCCCTCTCCTTAGAGGAAGCCATAGAGTGAATAACCTCCGAAGCAATCACGACACCATCCAAGATTTGTCTCCCTTCCACATAGCCTCCCTGCTCAGTAGAAATCAAAGCACCAAGGAGAGGTTTGAGTCTCTCAGCAATCAATTTGGTGATGATCTTGTAGACAACATTGCATAAAGCAATAGGCCTGAATTGATCCATCTGATTAGCCCCCTCCTTCTTAGGTATGAGAGCTAGAAAAGTAGAATTCAGAGACTTAAGCATTTGTTTGTTCCTAAGGGATTCCTGAACCACCTCAAGGAGATCAAACTTTATTATTTCCCAAAATTCCTGGAAGAACTCAATCGGAAACCCATCTGGGCCAGGAGCTTTGCCTTTTTTCATACTAAACACAACCTTCTCCAATTCAAGCAGCAGTATTGGACCCAAAAGAGCCCCATTCATCTCATCTGAGACCAAGCAAGGAATAGAAGCCAAGATAGCCCTCTCCTCGGATCTAGCAGCAATATCCTCCCTAGTAAAAAGATTAGAAAAATAGTTGACAGCTTCCCTCGAAATTTCACCACAGGACGAGAGTTGGGTCCCATCACTCGAGAGAAGCATGGAAAAGGAGATACCCTTCCTACGGGCCTTGACCGAATTATGGAAGAAAGATGTGTTCCTGTCCCCCTCCTGAAGCCAATCAATACGAGATTTTTGCTTCCAGACAATCTCCTCCCGAAGCTCCCACTCTTCTAAGCCCTTAAGTGCCAAGGACTCAGCATTCAAAAGGTCAGAGGACAGCCCATGGTCTCGAATCTGACGAGTAACACTATCCAGCTTAGATTGAGCAGCAAGTTTCTGAGCATGCAGATTCCCAAAACATTGTTTATTCCACCTCTTAAGCCTATACTTCACATATTGGAGTCGTTTGCTAAAAGTGTACATGGCCCTCCCATGGGCAGGAAGCCCTTCGTACCACCAATCCAGCACCAGATCCCGAAGAGAGTGATCCCATAGCCACATCAATTGAAATTTGAAGGACGGATTTTTGGTGACCCCATAAGAGGAGACACAAAGTTTGATAGGCCAGTGATCAAATCCCCTCCAATCTAGGATATCAGAACTGGTAGTCCACCTGCTACTCATCCAATAATAGGAAACCAGAAATCTATCAAGCCATTCTGAGATAGCCTCATCACCACACTGCCTATTATTCCAAGTAAAAACTCCATTGATTGGCTTCACGTCAACAAGGTTAAGGAGACCAATATTATCTCTGAGAAAAAGAGAGGAAGGATCAAGCCTAGCTAACCCTCCTCGTTTTTCATCCATACTAATAACAGCATTAAAGTCACTAGCCAAAATCCATGGGAGAAACGGTTCCAAAGAACGAACAAAATTGATATGATCCCAAAGGTGTGTCTTACCTGGAAGATCAGTAGGAGCGTAAATATTGGAGAAAAGACATTTTTCACCAGTTTCAAAAATGGAAGAAACCATAGAGATAGAAGACCGACTAGAGACCCACCATAAGGGGGAGACTTTCCTCGGGTTCCAAAAGCAAGCCACCCCCCCAGAACTGCCCAACGCCCCCACCCCCTGCCAGTAGCCTTGGGGCCAGATACGCAGAGCACAATTATTCAAACCATCCACTGTAAGCTTGGTTTCCTGAATGAATACCACATCCGGAGCCTGAGACTCGATTAATCTGCGAACAGCCTTTTGTCTGGGGATGTTGTTCAACCCCCTTACATTCCAAGATAAAACTATCATTTAGGGGGGTGGGAGAAGTGGGAATCAATGGGTTTCACAAACCCAGACTCAACCAAAGTATCCCCCATAATCTTGACCTTCTCTTGATCAGTCTTCCTTCCACTCCTTGACTATTTATCTAGAGGCCCCTTTTTAAAATGTTTTTGATGCAAGCCTAAGGCAGGAGGAGCCTTAGCACTCTTCACAGGATCCGCGGATGCCTTCAAAGCTTCCGGACAAGGAGTCAAGCTAGCATTACCCACCGTAATCTGTGACTCCTGGAGGCCACCAATATTCTGAACATGAGAGATCAAGTCCAAAGCCGGTTGACAAACCTGTTGAACCCCTGACGATAGAATCGGCTCCTCCTGCCTTGCAACCACCTCTTGATTCTCTACTTGACCCTTAACCCCAAAAGAAAGCTCAGTTGGAATACCATCTTCTTGGACTACGCTATCCAGAACCTCAAACCTGTTAAATGTGTCATCATTCTGTCTATCCATCCAAGGTCTCTTCTTGCCTTTGCCTTTATTACGAGATTTAACTGGGGTAAATCCCTCCTTATCAACAGGCCCATCAGACACCGGGGCTTTCCCCTTGTTCAACCTAGGAGGTTCAGAGGCGGGCAAGGGGGAAGAATTCAATCTGGGGCATCTGCGATGAAGATGACCATATTCATGGCAAATTCTGCATCTGAATGGGAGGGTTTCGTAATCTAGCTGCTGAATCCAGGAGGAAGAACCCATGCAAATTTCCATAGAGTCTGGTAATGGATTATTCAAAACAACTTCAACACAAATGCGAGCAAAGGAGATTACCTTACGATCTTGAGTCTATGAAGCCGATCCAACGGGTTTCCCAAGAAGTAAAGAGATTGAGTGGAGGATATCTTCCCTCCAAAATTCCAACGGAAGCCTCGGCAAACGAACCCACACAGGTACCCGCGACGGGATCTCTTCCGCAGAGTTGAAGCCCATATGCCAAGGCTTGATAAAGAGCCCAACTTGGTTAAAGAAATAAGGGCCACCCTCAAAAGCCCTATTCCTGTCTGCTATGCTTGAAAAAATAACCAGGAAGTAGTTATTAGCCGCCAAAAGAATCTCCATATCTCCTTCAGGGTTCCAAACCCGACGTGCCCAGGATTCCAACATAGGAAGAGAGAGACGAAGGCCCAAAAATTTGCATATAAGAGCGTGCTTGCCCCAGTAATCAACATCTTCTAAAACCTGCTCAGGTTGAATAACCAAAACTGGTCTATCTTCCGATCTCTCCAAACATCCATTAACTTTTTTAATTCGAAAAGACCCTTTTGATGAGGAGGTACCCTCCCCAGAAGGGGGAAGCTCAGTCCTATCCTTGTAACCGACATGCATCAAAGAGGATGGATCTACCATCTCCAAATCTAGGGAAGAAGCAAGGCCTTGATTCTCCATGGAAAAAAGAGCCCAAGAACCAAACAAAGTAAGGAAAGAGGCAAGGCAGTCGTCCCAAATGCCCAAACGACCACGAGCCCCCCGTCTAAGAGATTCTCGCACCAGAAGGCAGCCAAAAAATGCCCAGCCGCAGAAAAAAGGAGATCAAACCCCTGTCCAACCCCCTCCAGACCCCTGTGAACACAGAAAAACTCCCCCCGCGAGTAGAAAACCAAAATGTGATACCATAATTCTAAGAACATGTTATAAGGGTTATCTCAATTTAATTAATTTGTGCTAAATAACCAATTACATTTATATTTCTTTCAACAATTGATCATTGGGGAAAGCAAAATAATGGCTAGTAGTTTTGAACCATAAGAATTATATTGCATTCTTTCTTTGAGTGCTTCCTTGGAGGCAGTTTCTTTTTGTTATGTTCCCCATGAGTGGAATAGAGTTGCTAATTGTCTGGTGAAGTGGGCTTCAGATCACTTGGAGGGGTGGAGAGTTGAAGACTGGGTTCATCTACCCTCGAAGTATGTTCATATTCTTGAGGATTTGGTCAAGGAGGATTTAGCAGATTAGTTGTTGCTCGTTTGGGGGCTTTCTGTCGAGTTCTTTGTTTCTATTTTCATTTTTGGGCTTGAGGCCTTGTTCTTTGTACCATTCAGTTTTATTTAATAAACTTTTACCCCTCTTTTTTTAAAAAAAAAAAGAATTATATTGCATTGGAAATTTTGGTGGTCCAACAAGACTAATTTTCTAGTAGCATTTCTCATGTCTGATGCTACTTGCTTCTTGCCACAAAGCCCTTCACACCTTTGTGTTGTTGTATTCACATTCATTATAAAATGAACAACATTGATTTCTTGAGTTGAATTCATAAAAATGTCCTAAAAGTTTTCAAATTGTATTAAACTAAATAAGAATCATAATTTTGAACTCTTTTCTACACTCTTATTAAATTGAATGTACTATACATATAGAAATGCTATATTATACAAATTGTAGTAAATCATTTATTAAGATTGGACTATTTAGAAACACTTTACAAATATTATATGCATTAGTGTATAACTTTAAGACAATAAATCTGAAGAAAAAAAAAAAACCCTAAAATTATAAAAGAACTTAGTAAAGAAAAGTATAGCATGCATCAATAATTTCAAATTGCACTATAGTTTGCAAGATTATAAATATTTATAGATCGGTGAAAATGAAAATAATAACTTAGGGTTACCATTGGAGATTTCATTGTGCATTAGGCATGGATTTAATAACACTATAAAATTTGCATAGTTCAATTACCATAGTAAAATATTGTTGGCACTTACTACTTTTAAAAATATGGTTTATTAATTTCATTTTTATTGTTCGTTTGTGCATCTAAATATAATCTTTAATGGTAATCATGTATTAAGAAACTTATTTCCAAGATTTTGTAAGAAACACTGTATGTCAAATTACAATTAAAACTCTTATGTACAATAATTCTTAATCATTAAACTAAAATTAATTAATATATTTTATAATAATAATTATATAATTATAATAGCTATACAATTATTATTGTTAATTAATTAAATATAATAATAATTATGATAACTACTATCATGTATAATTATACATGTAATAATTAATCTATATTATAATAATAATATTAGACATATAATAATAAATTATTATAATATTAATTATTAATAACATCTATTATTACTCATAGTAAGTATTCTATTATTTATTATTAATGATTATATAATAATAAGTATTAATTATATAATTATATTTGATTTATATATAATTAATATCTTATAATTATTTCATTAATATATATAAATTATAATATATTATTATTTAATAATTTTATTTATTATAAAATATTATATAAGAAATTATTATCTTATCATTATAGAAATGAGTTAATTAAAATTATACATTTAATAATTTTATATGTTTGATATCTATAACTTTATATATTTTTAAATTATTATTATAAAAAATCAAGTGGATTTATCATCCATTGCATTGTCAAAAGAAACATGACGAAACACTATTGTATGAAAATAGAAACATTAGGAAATCTGATCAACCTATTTTAATTATTTCTTCTCATTGATTGATGTTTTGACATTTAAAATGTTGACATCATCCTAACATGACTCTATTAGATTATTATTATCAATAGAATAATAGATAAATCAATTTGTGTATTTTTAAATAAATATGAAAAAATACAAACATTAAAAAATTTAGTCAACCTATTTTAATTCTTGATTAAGATTGATTGATGCTTTGACATGGTCAACCTATTTTAGTTGTTGATTTGATTGATTGATGCTTTGATATTTAATAGATTTGGATGAATACATTAGTATTTCTGTCATAAAAGGAACTAATAAAAAATCATGAATTCACAAATTGAAAAAACCTCATGTCTTTTCACAACTACAACTTAAGAAACATTGAGTTAAAATATTAGAATAAATTTTACAACTTACTTTTAAGAAAGAAACATGATTACAGATTTTTTTAGGACAATGAAAATATTATAGATCTAAATTTTATCTGAGAAGGTTCAGTAGTTAACAAATCTAGGTACAGATCC
Organism: Cryptomeria japonica; assembly: GCF_030272615.1. Classification (NCBI taxonomy): domain Eukaryota; kingdom Viridiplantae; phylum Streptophyta; class Pinopsida; order Cupressales; family Cupressaceae; genus Cryptomeria; species Cryptomeria japonica. The sequence continues at coordinate 650,793,001 of NC_081413.1, forward strand.
CTTCATTCTTTTTTAGAAAGAGAGGCAGGTCTGAAAACTTTCATCATTAATTATTTTCAATATTATCAAATGTATAATGCTAAATTTATCTTCAGCATATTGGGCTTCTTGCAAATAGTAAGAACCTTATATTTAAAAAAATTATGTTATGTACAATCTAAGTTACTTAAAAGTCTGTGTAGTAAATTTTTTTTTAATAAATCTCTGTTAAGTTTATTACTATCTTTTGATGACCTCCAAGGAATTAACAAAGTTCTTTGCCATGCATAGAATAAATGTAAATACATTGTACCTATCTAACTTAAATGTTGCATATGTTTGGAATGAAAATATGCAGCCTGGGGGTTTATATTCTTTGGTTTCTTTATGTGCATAGATAGATGGGTTTCTGATTTTAAGTTGCATTTGGCATTATTAGGTTTCTACCATCAAAGTCGAGCTTTCACAGCAAAAACATTGTTGCATTGTTAGTTTTGGATGTATTTTAGTTATTGAAGCTCTATTTGGATGAAAGTTAGGAAATTGCTTCTAGAAGTTTTAATCAGAAAATTTGATGACTTTTTTTCTTTTTTTTTTTCTTTCTTTTCTTTTTTATTGGGTTGATTTTAGAGGCTTGATGATCAAAGGTTAGAAAATTATCTACACGATGAACATAAATAGTAAGTGATTAAATGGCCTGTTAGCTAATAATTATCTTGCACGATGAACATAAATTAAGTCAAGTTATAGTAAGTTATAGTAAGTGATGAAATGAAGCTCAAAATGTCTATGCAAGCAAAGTTAATTACTATAGTAAGTGATAAAAGGGAGTTAGGTCAAGGAATAACGAAAAAACTAAGTCAAATGAATAATTACATTAAGTGATGAAAGGAAGTAAGGTCAATTTAAGTTATCATGGAGGAAAGCTAAGTTAAAAAACAAATTACTTGTGTGAGGAATATAAATTAAATCAAAGTCAATTTTATGCACATCAAGATATACATAATACATTAATAATATACCACCTTGAATTGTATTGTTTATTAAAAGTTATTTTATTTTAATTTATGTTATTAAAAAATGATTTCATTTACATTATTTAAATAAATAATTTATTTATTTAAGATTTATTTTATTTTATTGAAATTTATTGTTTTCCATTTTATTTACTGTAGATTTATTTATTTTACTTTAAAACTATTTAAAATTGTTGTATTTTTTTTCTATTGTTTATTTTATCTCAATGAAAAGAGATTTTCATAATATCAAGATATAGTTATTTTTGGATTCAATTGTGTTCAACATTTTTGCATCAACGTTTTGGATCACATTTTATGATCTATCATCGAAATAAAGAGAGCCAAAAGAATAAAAAAATATGCTATTATTTAATCATTAAATGTAAAATTTAATGAAATTAATACTTGAAACTCTTTAATTTAAATTATTGTCTCCCCACACATAAGAATGTGCATATGACAATGTTTATTAATTAATGAAAAGACAAACACTTTTGAATAGTTGTCTCTTGATTAACATAAGAAAAAATGTCTTTCATCAATTAAAAATGAGAACTCCCAATGAAGACATGATCTTTAAATTTAAAATTAACATCAAACTCTCATTATAAAAGTTAATTCTCTTTATTTCCCTCTTGAACTAATATGGAACTCTTACCAAATATATATATATATTGTATTTATTCTAGAGAAGTGGAGAATTTACTCCAACAAGGAGCTTAGCTCTTGGAGCCCTCCTACAACAATCTGTCACACCACAGACAAATCAAAAATTTGAAAATTCACAACCTAACCCACTGTAAATGGCCAGCCTTAAATCGACAGTGGGGACCTATAGAACTCTTAAATTTATTCCCATAAACAAAATCCTAACACATGTCATTGCCGAGGAAGAACGAAGATCAATTGAAGGCAGAACAGACTTTGCGAATCTCGCCATCACTCCCAGTTTTCACACCGACGTTACTCAATTTGACCATGGCCTTAGCAAAAGCCAAATCAAATCTGACGCCCAGCACTCCTCTTATGGTGCCCGCATACTTTTGAACTACGCTTTTGGTGGAGGCGTCGCCCCACAATCTCTGATCTGACTCTAGCACTGCATTGCCGTCCCTCACATTCTTAAAGAAGCTGTCATCGAAGTTCAACTGGCTGCCCTTGTCCAGAGCCACGCGCTTCGAACCGTCGCCGCCGGAGGGGCAGAGTGACTGCAGTTGAGAGAGATATGAGCTGCTGATGGTAGGGTCAGCGTTCCCTGTCGTCGTAAAGTTGTACAGTCTGTAGCTGAAGAACTGGCAATCTGTTTGTCCAATCGTATGGGCTCCTACATGAACAAATTATAAAAAGATTAAATTTTTTACAGTTATGGATTAGTTGGTGTACACTGTAGAGTGTGGTTGGAGTGCTCACCAACGAGAGTTACAAGATCTTCGGTCGTGAGGCCTTTGTCAGCGAATTTCTGTTTCTGGACGGTGACAGAATCAGCAGGTGTTGGGAGATTGGCAGCGTCTGAGGAAGATGAAACTAAGCCGTCTCTTCTACCAGTCGGTACATCCCACGTTGGTCCCGTGCTCTGCATTGCATTGCAAACCACGTATTAAAATTAATAATCTTAAGAACAATTACTGATATTTAAAAAGGATGATTTATGATGGATTATAGAGTCTGATCTGCAATGTTGAGATGTTGAGAAATTAAAATTAAAAACAGCAATGTGAAAATCTAATATCATTAAAAGATCTATTCATCCCTATACTTATTGATTATTTATTATACAATGATCAGTTTTTTAATGCTCTGCAATCAAATCGAAAAGAAATAAAACCAGGAAAAACAAACGGTTCAAATAAGGGAAAGAAGAAGAATACCAGCACAACGGCATCTCGAGAAGCAAGGGCAAGAATGTCAGCACAAGAGACGACTCCTGGGCACGCAGCTTCTACCTGTGTTTTGGCATCCTCCACAACCTCAAACCCACGTAACCCCAGATTAGTCAGCGAGTTTTTCTCTGCAGATGGACCAGTGATCAATATGGACGCATCACAACCCTGCATTACAATAATTCACCCAACTCTTAGTAAACTTCCTATAAAAACCTTTTTCTTATGATGTGAAATAAAAAAGCCATTGATTTCTTACTTGAACAAAGCAGTCGTGGAAGAAAAGCCTTAGCAGGCCAGCTGCAATTGTTTGATCAGCATTGAAATGTGTCTTGACGGTGGACGTAACAATGGATTCGGCCTTTGGACAAGTGGAGGAATAGAACCCAACTTTGGTTCCCTGAGCTCCTGCCAATACAAAAACACCCAACGAGAAGGCCAGAAATTGCAATACTCCCTTAAAAACTATGCCCATTGCCATGGCTTCTCAAATTCACAGGAGATTTCAAGTTGAAACCTTAACTAAAACTTGCTTGATGTGTGATATTTCAGACTTCAACACAAGCTTTATATAGCTATTCAATAGCTCAAGAGTCAATCTTGGCTGCCGGCCATTTGCAAATGCATGGACTTTCTTTATGACATGACAAAGCTAGCTGTTCTGCATTGTGCCAGGCTTTGCCTCGACATCGTATTCAGATCGACGCGTTTTACTTCTTTATCCCATTGGCTTTATTCCTTTCTTCTGTGACGGTTCAAAAGTGAACAAAATCTTCATAGGTGTGAAAGAAAGGAAAAAGAAGAATATTAATATGTTTGCAGGGCCCATCTTGTGTAGCAAATGTTTTGTTTTTTACTTGAAAGAAGATACACCACTCTTAAGTGGGTTTCAGTGGATTCCTGCATTGCAGAGGGGGGAGAATTAGGTGGTAAGAGAGGAGACTTTACAAGTCAAGGGATTCTAGATGGTGAGCTCCAAAGTTTGAATTGGGCTCATTTTCAATGCTTCGTAGATAAACACAAATGCCAACATTCTTTTATCTCTTTTGTTCTTTTTCTTAGAAAGTTCCTTTTACCGTACTGTATAAAGGCCTTTTGCTCGGCTCTTCTAGGGTCATGCCTATGTTAAAAGTAACCGTGTATAAATAGGCCTTTTGCTCGGCTCTTCTAGGGTCATGCCTACGTTAAAAGTTACCATGTATAGGCTTTTGCCTAATTTTTCAGGCCACATATGGACATGTGAAGCAGGAGGTGCAGTGATGTCTCTTTAATATTATAAAAGATTTCAGTTTATTAATCTAAATAAAAGTACCAAATTAGGTATTAGATAAAAATTAGAATTGATAAATAAGGTAAAGTGCATTTAGTTTTATGTGTAATAATGAATAATTTATTGTAGTGCATGATTTATGATCATACTTTAGTTATATGAATATGTCAAGCATTGAGTGCATTAATGTCTCTCTTTAATATTATAAAAGATTTTAGTTAATTAATCTAAATAAAAGTGTTAAATGAGATATTGGATAGATAAAGATTAGAATTGATAAAGAAGGTCAGAGGTATTTACTTTTATGTGTAACAATAGATAATTTATTGCAATGCATACTTTTATTATTGAATATGAGATAGTAGTCTCTACAAAGTATAAATAGATTTGCATTATATATTAAGATATAAAACTACACATATGACCTTGATCTTAAAAAATGTGGCCTCAAATATCTTTTTCAAAACCTTAACTATTTACTATGACTCTTTGGAATTGTGTTCTCCATTTTCTATTTAAAAAAGGTCATGCTCAAAAGTGTCAATAAATCATTCTCTCTTAAAGGTAGTATTTGTTTCTTGTCTTATTGACAATGAAGCCCTATTAGGTTGATCCAATAGTGTTTGAAAAGTTCAAAGACATGCAATCTCGAATGCAAATACCTAGCTATGTGTCCAAGTATGAATGTAGATGTTGATGCTATGCTATTAGATGTGAAAAATATTTTGTATGTGCTCTCTGATATAAGTGTTCAATGATCTAATTTATGAACTATAGCTTTGTCTTTTTATAAAACAATGTAGCATGTAAATTTGAATATTCTGCTATTGATTTGATATGTAATATCTAGATAGAACTGAATTGAATTACACCATAATCAACTTTAATTTTAAAAAATGGAACTCAAGGTCACATGTTTAGTCATGAACTAGGTGTAGGGCTACAATTATGAAATTTAATTGGGATAGAGAGAAAAAATTTAAGGGGTGAATGATCCAGATCCTTGGGGATGGGTGGCCAAGTTCAACTCAATTTCAAGAGAAATATTTCATTTGGACACTAAATTTTGGCACTTGGGATAAAGGGTGGTCAAATCAAGCAATATAGATACTAGTGATATTCTTTTTACCTCTACATTTTACCCACTCTTTGAATTGCATGTGGGCTACCATGAATCATTTATGTCAAAGTAAATAAGCCACCAATATGACTGTAAATGAAAACCACATGTAAAAATGATATAGATATATACAATAATTTTTCTCATGCTTGATGTGATAATAACTTTTTCTTCAAAACTGCACACATAAATTCCACCAATAGCATATGATAAAAATATAAAATAAACAATAAACAATAACTTAGTAATGCCAATAATAAATGTGTAAACATAAAAATATAGGTATAGGACAGGTGAAACCACAATAAAGCATTATAGTTTTCAATCTTATTGATTCACAAAAATTAGTATTTTTCAACATTCAACAGATTCCATCAATTATACCAAACAAACTACTCAATAATTTCCCAATAGGGTGATTTCATTCATTTTATCTATAAATTTAACTTATAATAAATTTGAAAGTTTAAATAAATTACTTCTATCATTTTGGGTTCATGACTTTGAAAGGAAGATAAAAGATGTAAATATAATTGTGTAATTTTAATTGATTATGACCACATTTCAATATTGATTAGAAAAGGTTTAAGAAAATTGTTAAACTTGATGTTGAGAAAACCTATATGTAAAGGAGTATATGTATCTTATGGTTTTTTTCTCTTTGTACATGTTGTGTCACGATATGCTCTTCCAATATGAATTAACTTGTTTTTTTTTGTTAGATGAGATAATAAAGTTGATAAAACTAGATGAAATTGAAGGTATCAAATTTTTGGTGTGCTCAATTATCTTGTAAGGTATATATTTGAGATAAAAACAAATATTCATAGGATCGGTTGATATTTGAGACATGTAAAAATGATTCATAATTGTGCTTATAAATTATCAATTATGAACCTATAATAAGACTTATCATTAGAGTCACCTAATAGTTGCTACCAATATGGCTCTTATAGTATACCACATGTACATGGTCATCATAAGTGGAGATTAGATGAAGAAGATCGTGAGAGGAATTTGGATGTAATCAATGAGAGATCTAAACCAGTTTATATGTTTGAATTATTTTTTGATAGTATTTTTGGTATGGTCATTTTCTATAATTTATAATATTTTATAATTTGATAAGTATTTTGATGTACTTATTTATATACTTGATGACTGTGTATATAAAATAATCTAGTCTTATGACTTGATATGTGAATATTGATGACGTATTTAATTGAGCCCAACTTTATTTATCTTCTTTTGATGTGATTAATAAATTTTCATTATATATTAATTTGAATTGTGATGCAAATTATTTTCATAAATAATGATATTTATAGAAGCGTGACATTAAAATAAAATAATAAGAAATATGAAATTGTGATTGCAAGCCCCCCCCTGCCCCCCGAATCCTATTATGTTCCCTTAATCCCCTTAATACATCCACTTAATTTCTAAGAAAAAGATTGGGTATAGAACCTTAATTTCTAAATTAATACTTATTGTTACAAATTTCATTTATAATTTTCATCAATAAAACTCAAAATTAATTACACATTAATACAAATATCAATTGATATTGTCTTATAAAGGTATTGATAAACTATGATTGAATGCAATATATATTAATCAGTAAAATAAAATATTATAGCATGTTGCTAATGCAACAATGGGACAATTTGTTAAGTATCAATGGACGAAGGTGGTTGATGAGCATAGATCTAATCAATGAAAAAGATTGTGGCATATTGATAATGCAACAATAATAACATTTCATAAATATCAATGCATAAAAATCGCAATGGAAAAATTATATCCATGCATCAATAATGACTTTTGCTTGTGTGAGCTACACAAAGGTGGTTGTGAGGATCAATGAAAAAGATTGTGGCATGTTGATTATGCAATAATAAGACTATTTGTTAAATGTCAATGAATTGCAATCACAAACAAAAATATCAACCTATCAATAAAGTATTTTGCTTGTGTTAACTATGTAAAGGTGGTTAGTAAAGATAGACCTAATCAATAAAAAAAAAATTGTAACATGTTGATAACGCAGCAATTAAACCATTTGTTAAATATCAATGAATGATTTATCCATCTATGACTAATATATTTTATCTCTATGAACTAACTAAAGCTAATTGGTGAAGATACACTCAATAAATGAAAATAAATGTGATATATTGATAATATGACAAATGAGACCCTTTGTTTAATATTAGTAGATGTCAATCGCAATAGAAAACTATCCACCTATCAATAACGGAAAATGATCGAGAAGATGTTAAAAGAATAAAGAATGTAGTTAGCCTCCTTTATTATATAATGTATATAGTGGCACATTCATTTAGAAAGAATTGGAAAGTCTTTCTTGGTGAAAGAATGGGTTTAGCTTTAGAAGGCAGGTAGAAAGAAAGAAGGTGGTCCTCGAGATTATCAATGGTGGCAAGACCATTGCTACCAAAGTAGGTAAAACATTTCCAGAATATATTCTCAATGAAATATCAAACCTAACGGTCATAATTTGGGTAGTGAAAGAGATGTGGAAAGCCATGTGTAAGCATTTGTGAGGTCATGGGTTTTCTGTTACTATACTTAGGCCAAGAAAAAATGTGTTTGATGGAGAGAGGAACTCGATTATGAACTATGGCTGGAGCTTTCATTCTCCATAAACCGAGAAAAGGAATTTCATGGTTTCCATTTGGATCACTCCTACACAACTATTAATGATCAGTATAGGCTCAACACACGTATGGTGGAGTTAGATAAATCTATGATTATGAATATTTCTAAGAGTGCATGTGTTGAAATCCATTAACGATAAAACAAGTGTATAAAAATATTGATGGAAAAGCTTTTAAGACCTATGTAATGTTCTACTCGTTTAGTTTTGGATTGTGGGTGGCCAATAAGACCTAGAAATATAGATAGGGTAATCCAGATTGAAAATATAGATAGGGTAGTTCAATTGATGGAACTATTAACAGTAATTGAATTCAGAAGTTGTTGTTTTTTAGATTTTGATAATGTATATTTGTTGTTTTGTGGACTATAAGTCTATTATTTTCAAGATGTATTATTGTATTACTATTCTAGGAGTATGAGGTAGTCTCATATTGCTATTATAGATCCATATACACACCACCTGAAGTATAAAAGAATCTTTCTTTCTTTTGCTATTGTTTTGTTATTGATAGCTGATCGAATTGTATTTTTCTGTAATCTTTTCCTAATACAATATAAAATCAACAAAATCTAGAAGTTTTGCCGGTAAAAGATAGAAGGGTAACATTTTTTTTAATGGATTGGTTTTACATTATTTTGGTGATTTAATTCTAAACTTTATAATAAAAATTTGATAAAATTCGTATCAATTCTCTCTCTCTCTCTCTCTCTCTCTCTCTCACACACACACACACACACACACACATACTCATATTCTCACATATATTTAGTTCATATTATTTCACACATATTCCCAAACTATTCCCTGCTCTTATCTCCCACTTTTGCCTATTTATGCCTTTTCATATTATCTTCACATCACATCCTTTTTGTTAAAAACTTGAGTTGTTATGCTTTGTTGTCATTGATGTCAACCTATCATGTGTTGTCATTGATGTCAACCTATCCTATGTTGTCATTGATGTCAATTTGTCTTGTATTGTCATTGATGTTGAAGTAAGGATGGTGGAGTGGAAGTTTCAATATGTAAGAAAGAGTATGTATGTGTTTTGGTATTGTTGCTTGTGGTGTCAAGTAAGGAGGGTACAGTGGAAGTCTCAATATGCAGGAAAGAGTATTTATGTGTTTTGATTATCTTGTGGAGAATTTCAAGTATTTTCAAAAGGTTGGTGTATTAGAAGTTTCAATATGTAGGAAAGAGTTTTTAATGTCTCAATGGAAGAATGTCTTGCATTTTTCCAGTATGCGAAGATTATGTGTTATGGTTTTGAATGCAATGTTTATGTTCTATGTATATTTCATTTTTAGATCTATAGGTCCTCTATTGCTCAAACAATAGAGTTAATTGTTGATGTTTTTGATAGTTAAGGCTATCTGTCAAAATAGGTCCAGAGAATGCCTGGTGGCTTTTGGATATGTGGATTGAAGTGATATAGTTTGGAGGACATGTTCATATGGTCTATGCAATTTTCTAATTCAATTTTCAAATGGTAGTCTAATTGGAAATCAGAGTTTTGATGTTCTAAGCCCTGTGTTGTTAGCTGGTCTGGTTTTTGGTTGACTACGGTGCTCTATCCTACTTGGATCATATCCTTTTGGTATATGTTTTCAATGAAGGATGATTTTGGTTAGTTTTTTGGGTCTCACCATGGCGTGTGTAGACCCACATTGTGAAATTTGTACTGAAGACTTATTTTTGGGCTGACTACCTAGCGTGTTTTAATGCTTATCTACATGTTTCATTTGATGTCGAATTTAAAAGATGTATTAGCATGTGTGGTTCATTGGAATCGTTGGAAACAGATGTGTTATGATGTTTTGGGGTTCTCTTTGTCTCCTAGAGTGGACTGCAATGGTTGTTATTGGTGTGAATGTATGAGTTGTGTATGGAATGTGTGCAAATTGACAAGTAGTAGACATTGGTGGTTTACAAGAGACTTGATATTGAGATTATGTGAAGGTCTATTGTGAAGAGATTTGATGATATTATCTTCTATATGAAAAAAAAATTAGATAGAATTTGAATTCAGATATGTTTGCCATGATCTTGGCCTTTTGACTTAGTGATTCAAGAACAATTTCATGATCCAAAGATCATGTTTCTTTCAATTCAACTATTCCTTTCTCTATCGGAAAACAATGAGTCTCTTGGCAACATTTTGTACATTGCCCGAAGACAGTGTGTTTCAGCCTTGAAAGTCATTTGTATCTTGCCCTAAGGTTGTGTGTCTTAGTTCTAGAAGTCTTCTTAGGAGTAGTGGGTTTCAGAGGCAATATTTTAATAAGCTATATTCATATTGTGAGTCTAATTCTTACTATGGTTTTTCCCTACTTAGGTTTTTCACATAAATCTAGTGTTCATGTGTTTGTTGTGATATATGTTTCCAATTCATAACTGTTGTGATTGTATGGTTGTGGTTTAAAGTTTGAAGATAAAAAATTAAGTACTCTTGAGGTCCAAACTAATTAACTCCCTCCCCCTCTCAGTCCTGTGGTGTGTTCAACACTTTCATAATAACACTTAATTATTTTATTCCCACAAATTTGTCTTTCCTTCTATAATATTTTACATTTGTTATGGCTTATTTTGATATATAAAGGTGTTCTAAGGCTATTTAAATGATATGTAATGGATATATTAGCCTAAAATTGACCCAAATGGTATTTATACGTTGCCTCAAAAACCCTTTATACCTTGCCAACATGATGAAAACTATTGAAATATATAAATTTTGATGAAGGTTATACTTGAAATTTAGAAACTAAAAAAAAAATTGTTTGATATGTTTTTTTTATAAATTTAAGGACAAACTTTGAATTGTTGAGAATTTTAGAAAAAAGTGACGTGGAATTTATGTCAAAAAAAGAGTGAACAATTTTATTTTTTCCTCAGTTCTCCCCCTCCTCCCCCAATAAATTGCTTTAATATCTAACATGCATAAAAATTAATTTTTCATGAATATTTTCTAATAATATTTTAAACCAAAACTTTACTAAAATATCATAGTTTTCATATAACATCAACTTTTCTCTAAATTTTATATTATTTTAAAAAATAAATTATACCCTTTTCAAAAATATTTTCTTTAATAATACACCATATATTTAAAAAAATTAAATATATATATTTTTAAATTTAAATTTTAAAATTTATTTTAAAATATATAAATTATTAAAACCATGATTATATTACTATTTTTCATTTTCTCTTAATAGAACTTCTAAGCTAGTTTATTTATACATAATTAATATTTAATAAATAATTTAAATTATTAATTATGATTTAATAGATTTACTCTCATAACAATATTAACTTGTAAGATATAGACCAAACAAATAGGGAGCGGTTATTAATTTTCTTGCATGATGAACATAAATTAAGTCAAGTTAGTGATGAAATGAAGCGCAAAAATGTCTATGTAGAAAAGTCAATTATTGTAGTAAGTGATAAAAGATAGTTAGGTCAAGGAATAATGAAGAAAAATTAAGCCAAATACATTGAGCGATGAAAGGAAGTAAGCTCCATTTAAGATATGATGGGGAAAATTAAGTAAAAAAAAAATTAATTGTGTGAGGAACACAAATAAAAGCAAAGTCAATTTTACATACATTAAGATATACATAATATATTAATAATATGAAATCTTGAATTGTATTTTATTTTATCATTTTATTTATTAAAAATTATTTTATTTTACTTTATATTATTAAAAATTATTTTATGTATATTATTTAAGAATTTTGATTTATTTATTCAAGATTTATTTTATTAAGAGTTATTTTATTTCATTTTATTTACTGAAATTTATTGTATTCTATTTTGTTTACTTTAGATTTATTTGTTTTACTTCAGAATTATATTTAAAATTATTGTATTTTTTTTACATAGTTTATTTATCAAAATATAGTTGTTTATGGATTCAATTGTGTTCAAAAATTTTGCATCAACGTTTTGGATCACACTTTGTGATCCATCATGAGAATGAAGAGAGCCAAAAGAATTTTAAAAAATAGATTATTTAATTTTTTAAACGTACATTTTAATTTTAGTTAAAAATTATTGCTCATTGCCCCCACGGGTTAGATTAGTTGGTCTTAAGTCTCGGGTTTGCTCCTTGGGGTCTTGGGTTCGACTCTCTCTCTCAGAATTATTCTACCACAGACACCTAGGGGCAGTGATGATTGCACCGTGGCCACAGGGATTAGTCTCACCCCCAGCTTGCCCCTTGCCTGAACCAGGGTAAGGTTGGGGCGTTGGGTTGGGGCCGCGGGGATACCCTGCGATACCAAAAAAATAAAAAATTGTTCATTATATGTGTGTGTCGTAATTACTTGAAGCTTTTTAATTATCCAATAGACTTTATTTGGTGGAAAATCCCACTGAAATAGTCTATTGTCTTAGGTCAGGTTTTGTCATCTTCACTATGCTTCTCTGCTTTTGTTGCGACGTTGTCAATCAATTTCTCAGCAATATAGTGAGGAGAACCACATTGGCAGGAGGAGATCCACATTGGCAAGAAGAGATTAACATTAATTAACACGCAACAATCATCAATATTAATTAACACATATCATTTATAACCATTCATTAACACATAAAAATCAGTCATTATCAAATAAGGTAGATTACAATCATTTGGTTTTTTGTTAATTCTTTGAAGCTATGAAAAGACTAAGTGGAGCATCATTTTCTTCATCATTTCCCCCCTCTTCAATTGTTCTACCCTCTACTCGTGATCTCAATGTATGCCTAGTCCTATACTGAGGATGAGGACACTGAAGCAAAGGGGGGTCCTTTGCAATAACAAAGAAATGGGTTAAATTCAAAACATTTTTTATTATTGTTACAAGTATTTCATTAATTTAGAGAACATAACTGTTGTGCTCTTTACCTGATGGGGCCACATCATTTTGTCTAGCCTCAACCTGAACATGTTGAACACCCTCTAGATCCTCTGGAGTTGAAATACTAAAGGTTACATTAATGTTGAACACCAATTGAAATTAAATTTATTTAAAGGAATAACAGTGGTCCTCTTTACCTGATTGGGGAACATCACGTTCCTGGTGTTGTGTACTCGAATCATGCTCCACTTGGTCACCACCGACTACATGCTCTAAAATATTAACAAAAAAAGGTTACATTAATTACTACTCTAATTACAAATTCAGATGTTTAATTGTATTAACAATTACTTAAATAAATTTGAATAGAAAATGATACCTCCATTACTGGGATGCACATCCAGACCTTCATGTGTAGGTGGTGTTTCACGATTAGCAGGTTGCATTCCAATGTCATGCACATTGTTATCATTGCTTGCTTATTTAAAAAAAAATATAGTCACTTTATATTGGAACTCAACATCAATTAGATTATTGCAGGTAAAATATTCAATTTGAAACAATTTTCATTTAGCTTATTTACTTGTGTGATGGATGCACCAGAATCTTGTGTTTGCCCACTCAATTCTTGTAGCCGATCACTCACGGCTGTATAGCCTTGCTGGTAGGCAATTCTCTTGTCATCTTTTGTGGGCACTCTATTGAATTCAAAGCCCTACATTTTTTCTTGGTATCGTGAATTTTCCTTACATTGTTTGATAAAATAAAAATCATTTGCAATTTATAAATATTTTGATGCAATATTTCATTTACAGATACTTACAATTCGTGCGACAAGTTTCATGTAACCACCAAAGCCGAGTTTGTATTGCCCATGCTTTTCTTGTCTTGCCTTGGTTGCATTTGACGTGTCACTCAATCTATGAAAATTTTTAAATATGTTAGATTATATAAATATAAAGAGTAATTAATTAGTACATAATTACATTCCTAATAGTATCCCATACATTCTTTTGGCATTTGGTGGTGTATTTCCTTTTTTCCTTTCAATTCTCTCCTTGGCATTCAAAATTAGGTCCTTCCACTCCCTCTCTGGAATCATGGGGGGACACTTGTACTTTACGTTCTTATCTAAATGGGTCTTGTATTGGTCCCTCACATACTATAGATATGTGCCATCTTTTTCAAGGAGCTTGGTTTTGTCGAATGTGTCATTTCCAAACCACTCAACCATACAGTTTGTCAATTCATCTTTTAACCTTTTTTCTTGGTCATTCCACCTTTGAAAGCAAAAACAAGCCTGTTGGATTTAGAAATGAACTGAAGCTACATTTATTATAGTTCAAGAAATGGATCAAAGGAAAACTATTCTAGCAATGATATGAAATCAAAATAGTGGATTAGGGTTACTTCACATATGATGTTCCACCTTTTATGTGTGGTGGGCTCAAATATCTGCAATGCAATGTCATTAAGATTTTTATAAAAAATATCATTTCCTACAAAAAATCCATTGGATCATTAATCCAAAATGAGTGATCAGAAACTAAATTATAATTAGACTATATGTAATAATAATTTAAAGTACCTAGAACCTTTTGTATCTTTAAGGGAATCATTTCTTCGTCGCTCACCACCAATGTGACTTCCAATGTTCTTGTACTAGCAATACGAGAAGATCCAGGAAATGATAGTATGTTATTAGTAGTAGTCGCCTCTGGCGCATCTGCATGTGCATCTCCTACTATAGAAAATGAATCCATTATGAAATGCCCCCAAGAAAGAACCCTTGAAGGGAAATAAACACATAACAGAAGATAGAGCAAAAGAGGGATCTACCAAAAGTGGGCGGGCCAATATGACGTGCAGTAGAAGATGTATGCATGTTGCATGTTGCATGTTGTCGATATTGCAATCAACAATACATGTGGGGCTAACCTCTGATGAGGTATCGACGACATTTGCATAGGAACATTGACAGCACCTGAAGAATAATAAATTAAATATATAAAACATTAAATATATGAAAAGTGCAAGAATTGTAAACAAGGATGAACCCTTATTATGAACATTGACAGTATCAAGTATGATGTATTTTGGGTACTCAAAGTGATAAGCCAAGCAAGTAATAAGCCAAGAAAATTGTCATCACCTGAACTACCTACAATACCCTGATCATGGCCATTAGGTTGATGAGGACGCATAAATTGCTATAAAAACAACACGTACATATTTTAGTTAATGACATAAAAGAGTATAGAATATAAACCATTATTGAACTTTTGTTATAATTAAAGCTTTCATTACTACTTACTTGCAATTTTTCTGTAGTCCAAATCAATTTTTGCACCCTCTCTCATATCTCATCAGTATGAGGCTCCACGAATGCCAAAGCAACAATCTCTCTACTAATTTTTATAATAGACATTTTTATCAATTCCATAGGGTTTGTGGAATTTGCAAGGTCATCATCACTTAATCTTGTTGAGTCCATATCCCTAGAGAGGTTCTTAGGTATTGTAGCTCCCTTTCCCTTTCCCCGAACATCCGTCTGTGACAAGAATATCATTAACAATTACAAAATTACTCTAAAACACTCAAAAAAGAACATAATAATGTAACAGTTTGCTTCTATCTAATTTTTACAATTACAATGAGGTTTACTTGCTCGGTAGAAGGGTCACAACCCACATCCCTATCTATGCTATGTGATGGATCCATGTCGCCCTATGACAAAGAAAAAATATAAAAAACGTTAGCGAAATGAAACCAATAGACTTAGCAAAAAACTTCATAATAAAATGGTATATTGGAGTCATTAATTGGAGGTTGGTTAATTTAAATGGTATATAGTATGTACCACCCCCATGACAGTAACATTGTTTGTATCTATATGATTCAAATTGTAATCGATTAGAAGCTCTTCCCCTACACTTATTGATTTTATCGCACATACAAATACATGGTTTCCCTCGCATGCCTCAAATGTGCAATTGGATTGTTTATTAGTTGACCCAGGTCGCATATGATTTATAAAACCTACAATATTCCCTATTGCTTTTGGCCTTCCATCAATGTATATAGCCACTCATTTAATTTGATCATTATCTTTCTATTGTATATAATTTGCTGACAGTGCATACCTATGCATACTTTTTTTATATCGAACAATCTATGTCCAATTATTGTAATTGTAACAAGATCTGACAAACTCCATCAATTCAGAAACTTTGTTGTAACATACCTTTATGTCGTCCATGGAAAATAGGCCCAAACCATGTAATGACGAAGGTGCTATGCGATATATCTTATTATTAACACAAAAATCGGTGTTTATTGGAGGAAGTTCCTTGGGTACCCATTGTTTCTATAGATGTCTGTACCTCAAGGGCACCTCAATGTCGCCTTTGGTCTCATCATCATAAGAACATGATCCCCCTTGAGCAAAGAAAAATTTCATGCGTTTATTGAATTTTCTTCTAATCTTTTGACCTCTAGTTGATCTCCCTATTGTAGACCTACTACATGTCTCACTTTTATTTTCTATTCCTGCATTTCCCTCACTCGAGGAAGACACATCTGACAAATACATATTTGGTGGTACCTGCACTCCATCAAATGAGATAGTTAGTTGGTAATGAGAGAGATATTTTGCAAATGAGGGTAATGTTGATGAAGAAGTCAGCCCTAAATTTGATGTTGAGATTAAAATTTGAATAAGTCCAACTGGGGCCTCAAGTGCTGATAATTGTATTAGATTTGTTGCTAATGTCGAGGTTTGAAAAATTGAGGAAGTTTGTTTTCTAAGTAATTTTTAAAAAATAAATTGTTTCTATAGGGTGTATTGACTTGTACCTGTCAATCCATGAGACTGTGCAGGATCATTGTCAAAGGGGTTCAGGTTCCTACACATGTAATTCAATTATCTTATGTTACCTGAAAATTACATAGTACACGACATGAACAACATGAACTTTGTAGACAAAAAGAGTATTAAATTAAAAAAATATGTTGTCATCATAATCATTGTAATTTTTTTAATTCCTTACCTTTACTTTATGTAGACTATGCAGGATCCTCAACTAAAGGATTGATGATGTCTATAGTCAATGACCTATTCCCACCAAGGGTGACAGCACACAAAATATATGCATGAAATCAACACCATCAATTGAGCATCATAAGCATTACATTTGTAAGTTGATAAACAATAAATACATATGTATCATAAGCATCATAAGCATCACATATGTATCATCATATATGTAATTGAGCATCATAAGCATCACATGGGTAATAAACAATCCACGCTTTATAAATAAACACAAAGTTCAAAAAATATCACATGTATCATCATAAACATATAATCCATCACATGTGTATTTTAAATCAACATCCATCACATAGATAATAAACAATCTAAATTCCATAAATAAACACAAAGTTTAAAAAATGTCACATAAATAGTCACTCTCCCTATCTCTATCTCCTCGGGGTGGCATAGTTCTACTATTAGGACCTGCTAGAGGTGGAACATGAATTAAAAACATTAAAAGGTGCATCATGAATTAATTATGTAATAGAATTAGAGTTAAAAACATAATGAATTAATTATGTAACCATATAAGTCAAATAAATTTCTATCAAGAAATCAATATTAAATAGATAATATACTAATCGCATACCTCATACATTTCATTCGTCATCATGACCATCATGATCATCATCACCATCATCATCATCATCACCACCACCACCACCACCACCATCATCTTCTTCATCATTTTCATCACCATAATCATCATCACCATAATCACCATCACCATCACCATCACCATCACCATCACCATCACCATCATCATCATCATCATCATCATCAGCTTCTTCTTTTTCATCATCATCAAGTAATTGTCGATCATGATCATCATCTACATCATCCTCTACTTCTTCGGTGTCTTCTTCTTTCATCACATTATACTTTATCGGTCTTCCTCTTGGGTCATGTCTAACAACAAATGACCAACCTGATTGATATGGAACCTTTGAGTAAAATACCTGCTCACATTGGCTTGGAATAACATAGGGCTCATCCCCAACTGGTTCAAATGACCTTGTATTAACCATTATCATGTTCAATAACAGTTCTATCAGGATCATTTTTATTCAATCCTAGCCTATACCATTTGATGATGAACAAAACTAATTTGAAGGAATTAAAATCGCACTCAAGTATATCATCCAAAATTCCATAGTATCGATTTTGAGACTCTTGAGGATGTATGTCATTTTTCAATGAAATATTTGTCACCTCAAAGACTGCAGTTATCCCAGAATCAAAAGTTTTCTTCGTGTCATCCAGCTTTTTGATGCGAAATTTATGACCATTGCAGCACATAGCGTTGTGGTGTTTGACCTGCGATATATCAAACATCTAAAAATTATTGCATCATAAGTTGATAAACATATGGGTGATTAATAAATTTATACGTACGTGTTTATCTCTTAAATCATATGCTAAATCAATTTCTCTTTGTGTAACATTGGAATCTCCATTACGATGAGCTTCTTTAACTAATGAAGCCACACCTTCCCATGTTAATGTGCAACCAGAATGTTGACAATGTTCAATCCATACTGTCATCTAATCAAGATTGTTTGCAATATAAAAATATTGTGCATCCCACTCTCGACCAATTGTACAAAAAAAAAATAGATGTCTTACAACTGATTTATTTTGAAGATTAAGAATTAATTAACTACAATAACATCTTATAATTACCTCTCACTTTCCTCAATCTACCTTTCCCCGTCAAGTACTCCCCAATGAATTTGTTAATGGGGTTGGGATCTCAAATGCGATCCACGTGGATCTTTGCTGCAAACTTAGGAAGATATTCAGAAATGTACACCATAGTTTGGTATACCATATATCCCTCCATCATAGAACCCTCAGGATGTGTTCTTTGTCAAACCAAATCCTTCAAAAATTTCAAGTGCCTCTCAACCATCCACATTGACCTAGTGTGTACAGGTCCACATAATTCAATCTCCTCAACTTGGTGTATGAGGTAGTGTTCTTGTGCATTGAAAAAAACTAAAGGTAGACACTCTTGCATTTCACACATTAGATGAAGAATTTTTCTCTTCCAATATTTTATATCGTCTTTATGGATTTATTTACATGACAACCACCTACAAGATATTCAAGACACAAAAAAATATATTACATAACAAGTAAAACAAATCACAAATATAATATCTATACAACGAACTGAACAAATATCACTACTTACCTCATGTATTTTCCAAGATCATATATGACTTACTTGACATTATCGTCGAAGTCATTTGGGAGAGATAGAGGTAGAACATACTGCAACAATTATAAAATTATCTTTTCATTTTTTTCTAACATAATACAATGAAAAGTACATGCGCAATATACAAATATATAGTAAAAACACAAGAACATGAATTACCTTAATGAAGGTATGTCAATCATGTGTTTTCATCCTTGGCCCAAATTCATTTTTCTTTGATATGAGATTGTTTATGTTCACAGCAAATCCTGTGGAAAAATGAATTTTTCGTATGAATTCTTTTATAGCATTGCTTTATTGGTCCGTTAATAACCAAGGAAGGTCACTTATATTAATCTAGTCTCCATGGCTATTTGATTGAATGACATTTTTCATTGCATGATTGAATTCTTGAATGTCACTACAAATTTTGACATTTTTTTCTTTGTCCATAATGTCTCTGTTATATTCTTTCCAATATGCATAGTACCAAACAATTGCACAATTTGTAACTGATCGTAGTAGAGCAACCTACGAAATTGTCAGGGATAACTTTTTAGTCCCTTAGGAAAGTGATCATTAATACCTTGACGATCTTCACGATCATCAATCACATCATCAGTAAACAAAACACAATAGAAAAGATGTTTTATGACATAAACCATTAGATGGAATGGCATTACCTTGATGATTAATTCTATTATATTCTAACTTCCACATGTGAGGTGTCATTCTTCGTGGCTTTGATGTATTCTCTTATTTCCCATTGAAAAGATGTTTTTCAATATTTCGATATGATTTTTGTGGAGAAAGTGCCTATACTCATCAAACACCTACTTTCCTAAACTTTTTGAATGACGAGATTTCATCTTTGGACCACAAATTGGACATGCAAATTTTCCCTTTGTTTAAAGACCTACAAGATAATGTATAATTGGATTAAATATGTTAATTTTTTAATTATAATTATCATGTGCAACTTGAACACTATAACATACTACAAAAATGTGTTAGCCCCGAGGCATCGTGTATTGTCCATACAAGCACCGCATGGAATTGAAATTGTTTTTGTCCTATTGGTCTAGAGGCATCATACATAGTGACACCATTCTATAACTCCAGCAACTCGTCGATAAGAGGCTCAATATATACATTCATATCTTTAACTTGGTACTTACCTAATCCAATGAAAAAAAAAACATTACATAATTATTATGACCATTTTACTGCAATATTTATAATTAAATGTAGACGACTATTAAATGATAAAATACCTAGAACAATCATTTCCAACATTATTTTCTCCCTCCTTATTGACATCCATGGAGGAATGTTATTGTTGATAACAAAAACAAGCCACACTGAGTAAACAGATCTCAACTCTCCAAATGGATTAACACCGTCTGTTGCTAATGAAAGCCTGAGATTACGAGGTTCTTCTTTAAAGTGTGGCCAATTTTCCTCTATGTCCATAAATTTTGAACCATCTCCAGGCATTCAAATAATGTCATCTTGACTTCTATTGCATGAATATTAATCCATAAATTGTGTCAAGCTAGTGCACTTGAATAATCGTTGCATACGTGGAATAATGGGAATATAACGAAGAACCTTGCAAGGCACCCTTTTTGTTATTTAATATGTTTGATATCTACTGATATGACATTCAAGGAATTTAGTTTGAAATTCATGTTGTTTGTAATATATAATATGATCATTGGGACAAGCATGTATTGCTTGATACTCCATTCCAATATCTTTCATAATGGTAGATAATTCTCAATATGAGTGAGGTAGAATATTTGATGGTGGTAACAAAAACTCACCTATCAATCTACAACAAAATATTAGAATTTGTTAATATAAAGAATATTAATGGTACATGATTCACCATTTATTAACTATAATGACATATATGACATACCTTAACATACGTGAGATTTTTATGTTGGATAAACCATTCATAACCTTCAAGTTCACCAACAACAATACAACGGAGAGAAGAGTTGTCTAGGAGCCTTTGTCAAGGGCCTCAGATGCCTTCTCAAGTAGAGGGACATCATGAACAACATCAAGATCATCTTCATCATCATGATCAACTATGCCAGTACTAAATGTGTCATGTACCAATGTGTTTGTACCATCATCTTCAATTTTGTTTTGTGGCTCATGATCGTCATCTTCCATGGGATCATTATCTTTAGCTTTGATATTCACACCTCCATGTTCCTCCACTTCGAAAACCATATTCTTCAGGTGGTGTTGATCCATATCATGTGCTCTGTAGTGCTCGACCTATATAAAATTGATAAACATAAATAAACCATGATCATGATCTCATCATCAAGTGATTTATTATGTATATAAATTGTTAAAATGATATAATGAAAAACTTACCAATGGATGATAATCATGTCCCCCTTCAATGTGACCATGAAGCCTACAATGTTTCTTTGTTGTTTTGATTAGAATTCTTCTAGTCTTTAACCCCTTACAAATTTTGCAAGGACAATAACATTTTCCATCACCTTTTCTTTTCAAGCTAGACCACAATCTAGCAATTGTCTCCTTATTTTGTTGTTTGTTGATATTGTCTGACATGGTCTTTCTTCATAGGCAAAAAAATTGGGCTATAGAACTAGTTATATAGAAGTTGAAATGTTAGTAATGAAATCACGTTTCAGTATAATATACCAAATTAAATTACTTAAACATAGAAATAATGCAAATTGAACCAAAACCAATTAACTCTTCTTTTTCATCTCAAAACATATCTAATGGCTTTGTGGTGATTTAGAGCAGGTGATATGCTAATGGCTTTTTGGTATACAATCCTTGTATCATATCTTAAGTTGACTAATGTTTAATTGGGATAATCCATGAGTGTCTAATGTGAATTCATTATCAATTTTGTGAAGTCATCGAGAGTATGGTGATAGTCATCCTTATAGGATCCTCTCAATATTGTCCAAATCAATAACAAGTAAGACAAAATTCTCACTCATACCTTGGGTGCAAGTGAATGGTATTACATATACTTTTGGGATGAACACCATTGAGAGTCATAGACCCAAGTTAGTCTAAAAGGAAATTAACTATCCATTCCAATGCTCATGCATACTTACATGACTAATGTTTCCCTTGTATATTCTAAACATTGGAGAGACCTTATTTGACTTGCCTAATCAATGAGGTTGTTGTCCTAATATGAAATACTGAGTTCTACCCTTGCCTTTGCATCAAACTTCTCACATCATGTTTCTTCACCAAAACACACTATTCCCAATCTTCCTCAATACCCTCAATGGAGGGGCATGTATAATGGTTTTAACATACAAAGTCAATGATCATACACTCCATTCTTCTAGACACCCTTGGATATATTACTTGGCTTCTAGGATTGGGAAAACTAATATGAATTGAGATAACACCATGAGGATAGGGTCAAGTATCATGGCAACTGATCATAATTTGTGAAGACAGGGTTCACACTTAAGTGGGTTCACACCTAAGTGTTGTCTCTCAACAATGCCACACTTCCAAAATTGTTAGTCTCAAGACATCTCCTAATGGATCAACACTCATTGATGGCCACAAGGCCAAATCAATGTATCTACACTTCAAACTCCTTACTATAGGCTTGGAGGACCCTACACAAGGTCTATTAATTTTTCCATTATAAATTTTACCATTATAATTATTTTTTAATGGATGGGGATCTATATTATCATTTCTAAAATAGTGTTATGCATATTCACAAAAAAAAAAGTTAAGTGGAAAGAGTCACATCCCAAAGTCCAAAGAAGACAATAGCTTAAAACAAAAAACAATTATAACAAGACAACTAAGAGGAGGAGGTTAGGCCTAGTCATTTGTTTTTCTCTTTATCTACAACTGTTTGTTTTGCATATGTCACTTGAAACTACACTTCTATGACCCTATTGAAGACAATAGGAATAATTTTGTAAAATTAGAAGTAGCACTATCTTTTCACCCAACTATAGTGAAAGTCCCAAATTCATCTTTGGTGGTTCCTTAGTGGAATAAAAATATGTCTCATGTAGCATAAGAGCTCGTTTTCTATGTAAAAATCAAGAACCTACCACCTAACTGTGAATTTATGGTATATGTCAAAGAATTCAAGATCTCTAATGTTAAGTTAAGGTCATTCTAATGTTTCATGCTTGAAAGAACCAAGTGTTGTTATCAAAGTTGCAGATGAAAGATAAGTCAAGCAGTCAACAACCTTATCAATACTCTCGTTCTTGTGTCAAATGTTCAATTGAAAAAAAAAATTGTAGGTACATGGAGCACCTTTGATGATGGTAATTTTAAAACTCACCTCAAGTCTACATGAACTACAGAGTCTTGTAATAAGTATGCATGACTATCTCCTTACCCAAAATGTAATCCTTTAATTGCATGCAAACCTAAATGATAGCATATATCTCTTTGTTATATTTTAGGTACTTACCCACTATGTTATAAAACATATTATTATGCTAAATAGAAAAAATCTCATTTGACACTATGTTAGAAATGGCTCACCATTGTAGGTACATGGATCACCTTTGATGGTCATTTTAAAACTCACCTTGAGTCTACATGAGCTGCAGAAGCTTGTGATAAGTATGGATGATTGTCTCCTTCCAATATGTAGGCCTTTCATTGTATGCAAACCTAAACAATAGCATAAATCTTTTTCATATTTTAGGTGCCTACACACTATGTTAGAAATCATCATTGCCCAAAAATGGTCATTTATATGGTGGCCAATTTAGTGGTGGTGTGTCAAGGACATTATCAATTGAAAGCTTTACCTAACAATTCAAAGGTGCACCCATCAACAAAATCAACACGCCTTTATACCTTGAGAGCAAATGATCCACCTACTTCTATTGTGTAGTTATTGTTAGTGTTTGAGCACATGTATCTATTGCAACTTTCCATTCTTCTTCAGGTCTAATAATTCACCCAAACTGAAATTCACCTCCATTACTAAATCAAGTGGAGTTCCTTCAACTCCTCCTTGGCTAGCAAGCTAGAAATTCAACATTGTTGAAATGGAATCCTAATTTAAGTAGGGCTCTACTAATTTTCTCTAATCTAAGAAATTACAAAGGAATACATCTCCAATTTAGAAATATAATCATCAACAACATCTACATCAATTTTCTCATCAAACTTAAAGATGTCACAACTTACTTAGGCTCTGAAGGGAGTCCAATTGCCAAATGACCTTTCCAATGGGGCTCACTACTTATTTTGGTTAATTCAGAGCATCAGCACAAATCAGTTCATCATCCTTGATCTTTGTTTTCCTCAAGCCACCTAGATCAACAACTTGAAGGAATTCGAGGAGTTAGTAGCTAGTTCTTCAATATCAATATAGCTGAACAAAATAAAACACAAAATTGATAATTACAATATAGTTATACAAAATGTTCTTTATTTTAATCGAGTGTGTTTACAAAATGGGTAAACTTTGTAGTAGAGATGAATGCCTTCTATTCTTGTTACATGATTCAAATTCAGCCACTATATAGCTTTCAAAAAAAGGAAAACTTACTAAAAGTAGTATACTAGGGATCCTGGTGGAACCAAAGAATCATCACACCTAGTACTAACTAGTGTCCTTGGAAGTTGAAATGAGCATTCAAATAAGGACAAACCTAATGGAAAACTGAAAAATGTTTGTTGGAAAATTATTTATTTGGCACCCCCATTTATCAAGGCCATAACTCTTGTCTATAACTGACATTAAGATGATATTATCAAAAATTCATTGAATCTCTTGAGCTTGGTGACTAAGACACTAGTAGTCCAAAATTGAGAATAGGGTCAAGTGAATTCCTTCTCCAATGGATAATTTAATTTTAACATTTGATGGCACATCTAAGAGGGTTTTTAATTGCATTTTAAGCTCAATGACTCAAGGGAAGGAGCACATATGTAACCTAGAATTGCTCCTTTGTCCAATTCTTTTACGCATTTGTAACCTTGAATGATGCTTTTGCACTATTTTTCTACACTTTTGTACAATCTAGTTGTGCTTTTGTTCAATATCATTCTTTTTTAGAAAACTTCCAAATCAAACACACAATCATGACTTCATACCTATAAAATAGGAAAATTTTGGACAAACTAGACTTGAAACGACACTTGGAAACAAACTTCAAACTTGCAAACTTGAAATTTATACTTGACAACCACACAATTAAAATATAAGAAAAACTTGGAGGTAAGTCAAGAGGAATTTAAGTGTGGAATACCTTCACATTTACTATCTCTAGAGGAATCTCAAAATATTTTGTTTTCATCTTCAAAGGTGTTGATAAAAGATCTTCATCAAGTTTCTATATTAGAAGACATATGAATTTTTACAATATACTAAAGGGATGCAAGTAATTAAAATGGTCCTTAATTCAAATCCTAATTATTATCTTCAGTCTCTACTTACCAAGGGTGACAAGTTACCTCTAGTTTTACTCTCCCTATCCAAAAGGAACAAGATCTCATATATTTTAGTACATCTAGCCAAACAAATTTAGTTAGTGTGTCCATCCCAAGCATATCATTGTTTGACATATTGACTCTGCAATATAACACCACATTTCAATGACAATCATATAGAGAAACACATGATCAATTTTATGAGCCTATTTTAATGCCTTTTTTATTTGGCTTGATAGAATTTTATACTCTACTTACTGTATTGAATTGTTCTGGGGACTATAGTTAGGAGATAGTCATTGGGGGGTTATATTGATCCTAAGTCCCCACCCTATTGTTCATCAAGAACTGGCTGTGAAAGGTAGAGATCGATCTGAAGCACAAAAAATCTTCATATCGATCTCTGATGTTCTGTTACAGATCGATCCAAAGCACAAAAGATATGCAGATTGATCTCTTGTTGCTGCAAATCGATCTCTTGCTATTGCAGATCGATCTCTTGGTGCTGCAAATTGATCTCTTGGTGTTGTAGATCGATCTCTCCTCAGTCTTAATTGGGTAGACATGTTAAGCTCTAAAACCGTGATACTTTATAACTGATAAGACTATTTTATAAG
The DNA here is from genome assembly GCF_030272615.1 of Cryptomeria japonica. Taxonomy (NCBI): domain Eukaryota; kingdom Viridiplantae; phylum Streptophyta; class Pinopsida; order Cupressales; family Cupressaceae; genus Cryptomeria; species Cryptomeria japonica. The sequence goes on from NC_081413.1 coordinate 650,819,162, forward strand.
TACTAAAGTATGTCATCTTATGAATTATAGATAGTATACATTTGCATTTGAATTATAGATAGTACTTTCTAATCTCGTATACCATTTGATGCAAGAACATAAATATTCCTCTACCTAACTTAGAAACTAAATAATAGTTAGCACAAATTTATAGATTCTTTGCACACAAATTGAATTGACATAAATATTATAACAAAATATTTATTCAAATATGCAATTAACAATCTCCAATCAATCCTCTCTACACAATACCTCTATCTCTCTTGGCCAATCTTGGCTGATGCCCACACACCTCCACATCCTTGGTCGATACTTCTTATATTGTATCTTCTCCAATTTGATACCCTTTATGTTTTGAATTACAATAATTCCTCTAGTGAACCAAATCTACCAAAAGATGAAAGAAGGCCCAATGTCCCTGGAAGCTAGTAGAAAAGAAGCTAAGGCTGGAGAGAAACCCAAACTATATTAGAATTAATATGATGGAATTGTTATGGTATTGAATATAATTTTTATTCAAGGAAGTTCTCTTAACTATTATATATATCAATGACAATGAGTGTGTCAATTTAGAAACAAACTTTGAGATGCACACTCTAATTAGTGAGATCCTTTTTAGTAACATCATGTAGCAAAGTCTATAGGTGCTTTGTGTAAACCTTTCCTTGTAGTTTTTATCTTTTTGTTATCCAAAATCTATTTTTCTACATGTGTCATATCCTTGATAATGGAATTTAATAATATGTTGAGCTAATTACTATTTTCTTAGACAAATGTGTATTCATTTTTTTTTAGCAATGCTTTCTATTTGAGTTGAAACCATAAAATTCTTCAAATAATATTTGAATTTTATATTATTGGAATGTTTATTAATCAAATTTTGATAAAGATAAGAAATGGATATCTAAGATTAAGACTTATAAGCATGTGGTACATGTGAGAGACAATTTTTTCATCTCAGTTTGCTTGCTCTCTACCTAGAAATAAATTTGTTGTAATCTTGATGGATTTTCCATGAAAGTTTGTCCAGCACATGGAAAAAAATATGCAATATGATAAGAAAGACATTGGATCAAAAAGAAACTAAATGCATTAATTAGTTCTACACAAATGAAAATTCTCAAATAAGTTTAGTTGTCATTTCTATAGCCATTGTAGATTTTTTTTAACAATATTGCATACTATTCGGATGCCTTTTGATAAAATTTATGGTATTTTTGGGGATAACAAAAATGAAGTGAAAAAAGATGAAAATTATAGTCAAAAGGTTGAGATAGTTGCAAGCTAAAGAGAAATGATAGCAATACTAGGCATTTGATATAATATTTACATGAGATTTAGCCACTTGAATACTAGGAATATAGAAACAAATAGAGAGAGAGAGAGGAGTGGATTGAAGATGATTGTATAGAATGATTAAGTGAGTACATAGGAGAGGAGTGGATGTTTATAAAGAACAAATATCCTACCTATCAACCTACCTAACTTGCCACATGGACAAGCCACCAAAGCACCTAAGAATAAGTATACACCAACTCCCCTCCTTAAGCATAACTTAGGTGAGGCAAAAGAGTGGGTCCTAACACCAAAGCCTAATAAGGTACTTGAGTACAATGCACCTCATAAAGAAGAGGAGAAAACACTATGGAAAAGTGTTCCCCCCTAAAAAATGGAAATAATCTCTCTAATGTGTGAGAAAAGTACAAAACCCCATATGAGAAAAATTCCTTCCGACGAGAGAGAAGGAGGAGAGAGATCATGCAACCCCTCAATGAAGAGTCTATTGCAATGATGGTAGATGTCTGAAAATGAATGTTGAAGATGATCCAACCCACTAAACAACATTCATCCCCTTACGAAGAAATAGAACCACATATGTATCTAAGTTACCTTCCCATTCCTAAAAGGAATATGAGGAGAAAAGACTCAAAATGAATGAAACCTTTGAACACCACTCAAGTAGTCCCATGTCAATGCCAAAGGGTATTTGAAATAAATCAAGCATTCTAGGCGACAAAGAAGAAGATGAAAATTTAGAATCTGATGAAGATTGGAATGTAGATCATAGTCCAAATACAAATACTACCCCTCCAAATGATAATCAAATTTGTTTAAGCCAATGCCAAAGTGTGACTACTGCTAATAAGATGAATCGGGTACCATGTAAGATTCAAGTACGATGACCATGGATGTATGGTGATAGTTGGACCAATGAAGTTTTGATACTACAATGATATATCATTTCACTTTCGATGCCTTTTCAATTTCTTTTTGTCTTCACATTTAATGTCTCTCCCTAGCGTTTCATTTTTTTAGATAGTTATTGATTTGATCAAACACATGGAAATTATATTTATTTAATATCCCCATTAGTTATTTTATTTACAAGTGTTGTAATTTTCCCACCAATACAGTATTAGTATTAGAGATGCTCAGTGCAAAATATGTGTAAAACAAAGGTATCCTGCCCTTTGTACTAGTATACAATCCTCTATTTGGGTTGTATTTTATGATTGGAATACCACCTCTTTGTCAAATAATTGTAACAATTGCTTTACCTCCTACAATCTATTTGCGTAATCATTCTCAGATCTTTCTGGAATTAGGTAGTTTCTACAAAGAGTGCATGTTTTATAATCATTATCAAACCATATATCCAAGCAATTCTTGTGGAAATGTGGAAACAATTTTCCAGTTTTTGTATCTCGTAATATTTATCAAGCTCATTTACATTGATAGTACATGTAATCTTATCAAATTCTACAAACCTTGCTACTAAAATCTGTTGTCTCTAAAATCGTAAAACCAAGAAAATTTAGCCTTGGGAAAATGTTGGTTAGTATAGATCAATGTGCAGGGTGAAGTCTTAGGTGACAATGGCAGTAAGCACTTGTTAGTTTATTAGGTCTAAACTTAGTTGGGATACTTGCCAACCTCCTCCATCAATTGTGCCCTCTTCTCCTCTTCCTTCTTTCATTAAATGATCACACACAACCCGATCTCCTCCAACGATATCTCTATCCACTCTTCCTTTCTTTCATTGATTTCAATCCACTATATTGGTGGAGGCATCTATTAAGGTGGGTGTATTAGAGGAAGCCATGGCAGATGGATGTAGCTAGATCGAGGAGAAATTGGGCATCATGGTATATTCAAGATAGAAACCTTAAGACTTAAGAAGATTAAATTTAAAATAAAAATTCATATGCAAAATACCCTAACCTTTTAGGAGATGTAGGGTTGCCGAGGTCGATGAAGCTTGCGTGAGAGTGATTGAGCAAATGACTTGCACTCTTTTTTTTTTGAAGTAATGTTCGTGGTCGTCAAAATTTCGATGAACGCGCACACTTTTTTTCCAAAAAACAAATTTCATTACTAATGTCCTCTTCGTCGAAACCAAATGTGAAATTATCATCAGAATTTTGACAAATTCAGGCATTTTTTTTTTTTTTAAATCAAATTTGGTCACAATATACCTTCTTCGTCGGAAACCTCTGTCGGAATTCTAGACCAAATGTATTAGTGCAAAATGCAGCGATAATATGTATACACACTCATATCCAAATAACCATTTTTCATCAAAAACTTCCGGATCACAGTATGTTTCTTTCCTGGTTCCCTGTATGACCACTATAAAATGACCCATCTCAACATTGTCTATGAGTTTATGAACTTCATCAAGAACTGGGAAAGAAAAGTTAAAGACCAAGCTTTCCTCCTTTTGATCATAGGATAAAATATTTTCAATGCATGTGACTGATGACTGCAACTTTTGAAGATTATATTCTTCCAGCATGGGATCAGATTTGACAAGGATGTCTTCTTCATTTTTTAGACAAATAAAATCATCACTAAAAGTACCATGTTTTTCACTCATATCCTCATCAAACTCCATCAGAAAATCATCATATTCTTTAACTCCATTCTTATTAATTGAATCATCAGCATGAAACTCAAGAAACTGAAATGAAAAGTTATCAATATTTTTTGCAGGAAAAGAATTTATGGGAGTAAAAGAGAATTTTACCTTCTCTTGTGATTCTTCTCCATTTCCTTGATCAAGAAATTTAAAAGATAAACATTCAGGCTTCAACACACACAAATATGATTGATTAATTTCTTCTATGAACACTAAATTTTCAATCTTTCTCTCAGCTTCATCACCAAAAATGAAAACTTTCATTTCTTGATTACATTCCAAAGATTCTTTTGCAGCCTTATGCAAAATGCTATCCTTTTCTTGATCTTTTCCATCAATGTTAAAAGTAAAAGTTTCTAATTCAAGAGGAAAGGAAGGTATAGATATGTCAACATTCATACCTTTCTTTGCATCACCAAATCTATGGACAAAAGCATCTATATCAACTTTAGTAACATTACAATTGACATCTTCAAGTCCACACCGTAGATTATCACTTGAACCCTTCAGGAACGAATCAGAAACATTGACACTGTTATGTTCTTCTGGGAATGCTTCTTTTTTAGGCTGCTCAACATGACCTGCTTGCATGCATGACAAAGGATGCTTAGGCTTCTCACTTCTATCCTGATGCAGATTTTATGGTGTTGTTACTCGCACAACATCTTGTTCATCCATGATGTTGAGATTATATGAAAGATGAGGATCTAAAGGAACACAATATTCATCATCTCCAAGCACCTCTTTAATATTTTTCAACTTTTCTACTATTACTTGCAACCAATGAGTTTCTTTCTTAAGATCTTTAAGAAGATAGTATCTATGGTGCATGCTCCTCAACAATAGCACAGATCTATGGTCTTCAGAAGGGTGTAACCCTTTCTTTTCCACCTCACAAATACTTTCTTTGAAGGCATTTAAAAATTCATGAAGCGTCTCATCACCTTCAGCGAGCACTTCTTGGAAAGTCGACGAAAACCTTCTTTTATTTAGCTGGATTTGAACCCAAGGTGCTAATAAGTCATTCTACTCAGTCGGAGTCTGTACAACATCTTGCTAACCAAAAACTGAAAAAGTTATTAGACATCGTCTCTTCATCTTCTTTTACCAATTTTGGTCTCTTTACCACAGCTTGCAATTGATGATTTTTTTGCTCCAAGTTCTTGAGTCGATAATATATTTGATGTAAACTTTTTAATAGAAGTGCAGATCTAGAATCTTCAGATGGATTCAATCCTTTCTTCTTAGTTTCACATATGCTTTCTTTGAAATCATTCCAAAAAGTGTTGAGTCACTTTCAGCATTAATTTCTTCAATTGTTGGTGTGTATCTTCTTCTGAATCGGTTGTTTTTCTTGGCTTGGCTTCCAACCATCATTCTGAGATCTTTTAATTTACAGAGTCACCAGCCTTCAATCTGGGGAATAAACCATTAGATATAACAGGAAAGCACTAATCTTTTCAATCCCCAGCAGAGTCACCAAAAATCTATTGGTTAACATATTTGTCCTTCTTAAATACCTTTCAAAAATGACTCTCAAATGCCCAAATTGAAAGACAAAAACAAGAACCAACAGTTGAGTCACTTGCAATGGTGAGTGCAAGTGCTCTCTGAATTTTGATATGAAGGTACATTTCCCTTTGTTGGATAAAAAATTTATATTTTTTGAATATGCTTTTAACCGAAAATCAATAAAGACAAACTAGCATCTGCTCATAGCCATGACACAGATGCGAAAAAATGGATTTATAATGAAGTGAATGAAGATAAGTAAAACATAGTTTAATTACCCACACCCACAAAAATACCCTTTCCAATAGAATCAAAATGCCCTGGACTCTGATCGAGTCTCTCTCATGCCTCAAAGGACAAGGGGGATCAGAATACCCAGGCAAAGAGCTAACAACAGATTTTTTCCAACATACAAATTATTTCTGAAATCAAAGTTTCAGAATCAAATGCATATACACAGTTTAATGTAACAGAAAAGGTAATGAAAGGTAATTACAAGAGAAACAAAGCTCATGGTAACCAAAAGAAAATATTGACAGATACGTAGATCAACAAAATCTTCTTTATTTCATCAATGCCAAAATGTGTGCTCACAGACTCAACACTTCTGAAAAATAAAACTATGTAGTCCAGAAAACTATGTTGCCCTCTCTTTTTTTATAGTAGAAAAAGAAAAAATCTCCAGCTCTTTCCTTTCCTTATATATAGCCTCTCTTTTTTTAAGAGACTTTCAATTATCAATAACTGATTCTTGAAAAGATTATTTATTTCCTTCTCACTTAACATTCCCATGAATACAATTCTCGCCTTTAGATAAATAAAGCTCAAATATTTTAATACATAATTGTCCTTTCTAGCCTCGGTGAATACTTTTTCACTTATCGGTGAAAATACTTGCCCACTTTCCTTAGTGTTTGAGTTTATATGAGTAAAAACCCAAGTATCTCCCAATTAATGTGACTGTCATTGACAGTTTTGGCAGTGTTGTTCTCTATTATCCATATCTTACGAACCAAACATAATTTTGGAAATCACTCCAGTGAGGATTTATAAAACTAGGTTTTCTAAAACATATCAAAAATTCATTGAGCTCCGATGGTTGAATTGAGATTTATGCACCTCGGACAGAGACTGATTTTTTTGTCTAAAAACAAAAAAACTGAAAAAAACTGTGGTTACAGGTTGCATTGAAGCTTGACATTGAGCCTTAGACAAATCACCATTATCAGCTTGTTTGGTAAACCAACATGCTATACTATTTCTTTAAAACATAGAACAACTCATGCCAATGTTATTGGATTATTAAAGTCGTTGAATTTTGAACTCACGCACTCTAAACCTGCATTTGTTTAATCTGATGAATCTCTGAACTCTAAATTTGAACCTCTAAAATTGAACCTGTGAACTCATTGAACTTTGAACTTGAACCCAAACTTTGAACCCGAACTTTGAACCTGAACCTTGAACTTTGAACTTTGAACTTTGAACCTGAACTTTGAACATTGAACTTTGAACCTGAACCTTGAACTTTTTAAAAAGGTTCAATAGTTCAAGTTCAATGACAGTTGTTACAAAGACCTTTAACTCTTTTAAAAAAAAGGTCGTGATACAACATACTCCACTTGAACTTGAACCTTGAACTTAGATAAGGTTCAAGTGAGAGGTTCACTTCAATAAATAAAAAATTCAACAAAACAAAAACCAAGACTTACGCAAGCCTAGACTAAATAAAACACTCCTTATTTGAGGATGCGAGAGATATAGTGCAAGCAAAAATATGGAGGGTAACAATACCTATTATGAAACCATTAGATATAAAGATAAATATAAAAAAATAAAACATATCTTTCTCAACTAAACATTCAAAAACCATGTGTAATGTATGGAAAATTAGGAATTAGGGTTTTACTAAGTAAATCAACTAAATAGCCCAATAAACCAAATTACATTGTGTAATGGTGGGAAAATGATGATTGATAGATCAAGAGGAAAACAACCCTTTCCCTCAAAGAGAGATGAGAGTTTCACTATTGATTATCCTTCAAGCACTTTTTACCATTACATTAGGAAGATAAGGATGAATTGTAAATCACCTCAAGGGAGGTTGTAGTAGCAATGTTGATAGAAATGATTGTGTGGAATTGTATGTTGAAATCAATCTCCTCTTCAATGGTTGAATCTTTTACTTGAATGCAACAACTAGCCTTGAAGGGAGAATTGAGAATGCTCAATGCTGAAAAAGAATGCTTGAATGCTTGAATTCTCTTGAATGTTTGATCATTTATGCAACATGACTTTATCAAAATTCCCCTTATGCAAATGAGAGCAAATGTCCCTTAAATACATGTTGGTGGATTTGAATTTCATCATGGGCTGACATAGGGGAGGTTTCCCGCCCGAGGCACAACCCACAAGACATGATCTAGGAAGGGTCATGCCCTCAAATAGGGCAGGGATAGGGGTGCCATGCCCCTGTCCTGGGGGGACAAGGGAGCCACGTCCCTATCCTACCCCTTTCTCTAGGGCATAATGTAGTTGGGGTGATGCAGAGGCCAAGGAAGAAGTTGTTTTTGCAAGTTGAGCACTCTCCAGTCTCTGATCAAGCTAGAGGATTCGATTTTGCATGTGGGAGGACCCCTAATGCAGTCATAAATTGCTAGGGTCGCAATTTTATGACACTACATTTAGCCCCCACTTTAGCGGGAGTATAAGCATTTGCCAATATTGTCAGTAAAGTACAAGGAAACAAGATTGAAATACTTTCACCATGTCAAGGAGGCAAGATGCGCCAAACCTCCAATAGACATGATATTATGACTTCAATTGACAAAGTAAAAGGGAAGATCAAGAAGGGGAGAACCATGACTACAAGTAGAAAAGTTCCCTTCACTATGAATCATGAAAGCAAGGATAAAAATATTATAAAGCAAAGAAAATTTCACTAAGTAATTTTAAGTATCACAAGAAGGAAAGTATGAGCAAAGTGTATGCCCCCACGTTAAAGCAATCGCACGTACCTTATCGAAAGCGATTGCTTTAAGGTAGGATATACCCAAGAGAAAATGAAGAGAGGGAGCATGTTATCGCAAGGATTTAGCCCCCAATAGAGGTATAAACCCAAGGATAATGAACACAAAACACCAAGTAGTGTCGCTTTCCTCGGGGTCAGTATGTTGTATGATAACTCATGTATATCATGTATGTATATGCATATAATAATCTTCATTCCCCAAAGAAGGAAACTACCTTAGAAGAAAGGGAAGAGAGGATGTCTTTTGAGTCAACATGAAAAGAGACCAAGAAAAGGTCTCAATTATTTGCATCATCCCCAAGTAGACATTAAGGGAACAAATAGAAGAACAGGGATACATATAGAAGAATGGTCACAAAAGAGAAAGAAATGAGAGAGAAAGATCTGCAGTGCTAATATTGCTAATCTAGCACGACATTTGCCTCCCTATCTTGTTGATCACTATTTCAGGAAGGCGAGCAACATTCCAGAGGAGTGATGTCGAGCACAGCAGATGGAGCTATCACATGATCCAAACAAGGACTATGTTCATGTTGTAAGTCACTTTGTTCAATTCTAGGAGCTAGGATTAAAGTTTGTGAAACTCATCTGATAAATATTTGTCCACATCAACATACTCATTCTCACTATGAGAAGCATTAGCAATTGTATTTCCATTATGAATAATATTTTCACCCATTTCTTCATCAACGTTTAAAGCAAGTGGAGCAAGAACACGAATAGGAGTAAAACCATCACATTTTTATGCAACTTATGATTTGGAGATGTTGGTTGAATATCTTGCTTAGGAGAAAAGGGAATCATGTCAATTGTTGGAGTCTGAGGAGATTGAATATTTTGAGGGATAACTTCATGAGCTTGAACAAAGAGTCTTCATCGTCATTCTCTCACACAATGATTTCATCGAGTCTTAGTGGAACACTGAGAAGGAGGAGGAACATTTGAAGAAGTAGGAATGGTTTTCTCCTTTATAGTGGAAGGTTTAGGTTGAGGTCTTTTTGGTTAAACAATAGGAGAGGAAGACCTCTTCTCTCGATAAGAAGAAGGAGGTGGAACTGCACCATATAAAGGAGGAATATTAGGTGTAGAGAGGAGACCAAGTCCATCATGGGGAGGAGGGATAGGTCTAACCTTAGGAAGAATATTGGTGTTCTCCTTAAGAGAAGGTAAAGTCACATCCATAGGAGTAGGTGAACAATTTTCCTTAGGAGGGAGATTAGTTCTATCTGAGAGGGGAAGAACCTCATCTTGAAGAATAATAGGAATGTCAAGTGTTGGCAATCTAGGTTGACTTAAGGATAATATCATATTGTTCTTCCATTTTTGATAAGATTGAAAAAGAGAATTGCTCCTTGATGGAAGAGATTGAAATAAGCACACCAGGGCTTCTTTTCGATGGACAAAATAAGCTATGGTTCACAGTTATGATTTCTCCATTGTGAGGAAATTTAAGACACTTGTGGATTGGAGAAGCAATATCCTTCATGGAAGATAGCCAAGGATAGCCCAACTTCACACGGAATTTCTCAAAGGAAGGTATGATAACAAAGTCAACATCCATGGATTTAGTATGGACTTCAACAAAAAGGGTGATAGAACCAATGGTAGAACAAGAGAAACCATCAAATAACTTCATAACTACATTAGAAGCATCATATAGTGGTTTATGCAATTGTAAAGTGAAAAGATACTCTTCAGTTATGACATTAACCATGCAAGAAGGATCAATTAGGGCACCACAGCAAGGAATATCCTTAACCTTTGCAACTATGTATAAAGGGCCATCGAGTGCTCTAATGGTCTCATTAGGGTCAAATGTAATATGAGGATCCTTAGGCATATCTTTTGTTTCTACCATATTAACCAAATTTGGAGTTATATAGATGAATGCTTCAGAAGTGAGAGAATTAGGCACAATCTCAATAACGTTAGAGGTATGAGATGGAAAGAGATCAGTGAAAATATTAATATTTTGATTAGGAGGAGTGACTAATTTATTCCCTTTATCATTCACACCTACCACATATATAGTATTATTATCAATCAAGTCTTGAACCTTATTTTTCAATGCAAAACATTTCTCAATATCATGACCAAGTTGATGATGAAATTGGTAAAATGAATTGTTATCAAAATGAGGAGATGCAAGTTTAGAAGGATCAACTTATTTAATAGGAGGAAGTTTGATAACATTTATATGCAATAACTAAGACATAATACTATGCAAAGATTCATTCAAAGGAGTAAATTGTCTTTCTCTTTGGAAAAATTTAGAAATAGAAGGCACGCCTGTTGTAGCATTCACATTATGGTTGTTGATTGTATCATTGAACTTGATGAATCTTTTTGTTGGTTTGAACTTTGCAAATGGTTTTTGAACACTCTCCCCCTTATCACTTGGAGCCATATGAGTGGGTTGCTCCATTTGACTCACTGCTAGTTGATAATTGTGGAGTGTTGTGCACAACCGTGGAAAGGAATTAAACTCAGACAAAAGAAGATTTTCCCTAATATATTTTTGTAAATTAGAAATAAAAATTCTTTGAATATCATTATCAAGCACATGAAAAGAAATTTGAGCACACAAATACTTATATCTACCAATGAAATCAGTCACCTTCTCTTTAACACCTTGTTTACAATGCATTAAATTAGTCAAAGTGATTTTAGGACCAATGTTGTTTTGAAATTGTTGGATGAAAGCATTTGCTAGTTGTTGAAAGGAAGTGATAGAATAGGAAGGCAGAGAGCAATACAATTGTAAAGCCTTATCTCTTAGTGTTCTTGTAAATAGTTTGCAAGCAATTGTTGATCATAAGCAAAATCAGTACACAAGATTTGAAATGTTTTGACATGCATAAGAGGATCACCTTTTCCATTATAGAGTTCCAATTGAGAGATCTCAACATGTTTATGTGGCACAACTTTAACGCTATCAAGATAAAGTGGGCTCGCAACATCAAAGGTGGGCACACTAAACTTGGATTGACTCGTAGAAGCAATTTGTTGTTGTAAGGAAGACACAGTTTGAGCAAGATTGTTAATTGTCATTTCGGTAGAACAATTCATGTTAGACATAGGTGATTGAAAAGGTGGTGTGATGTTGTTTAAAGAAGGCATGGACTAAGAATAAGGTGGTGGGATACTATGATAAGTAGGCATTGGTGATGGTTGGGTAGGAAAAGGGACGCTTAAAGGAGGAATAAAGTTGTTAAAGGAATTGCCCCTTGTGTCACACTGATTGGTTGAGGAATAGTAGGAATACTCATGGAAGACATGGGTAATGATGGAGGTTTAAATGAAGAAGAGGGATTGCCCCCATGACCTATGGTTGTAGGAATGAAATTTTGAGTTGAAGTAGCCATGATGTTAGATGTGAAAGTAGGAATACTAGTTAGAGGATTGATCAAAGGAATAGAGGAATTGACTTGTGTTGAAGGTTGTGAGTAACCTAGGGTTTCAGCACAACTCTTGATAGGCATGACATTAGAATCAACAATATGTGTAATGCCACGCAATATATCAATTCCATTCTTATCACTTTGAAGCATGGCTTAAGATATTCAATTAATGGAAGAGCTTCACTATTAGGGTATTCTTGGGACATCCATTTTTGAAAGCTATCAAATTGGTTGTCCAATGTAGATAGTTGATCTAAAGAAACCCTATTTAAAGCTTCTTCTTCATTATGGGATCCATCAATGGGGTGAATAGGCATATGATTAGGATGAGAAGAATTAACATGATCCTCATTAAAAAAGTCACCCAAATTAGGCTCCATCTCCTTGATAATTAAACCCTAGGAAGCCTTAATTCTAATGATTCATCTAACGGGAATAGGATAGGTAGGACTAATAGTGGTAAAACTCATGCACTAGAGGGAAAATTTAAATTTTGAATTGTAGAACAAATCTTACAAAATTGAGTAATGTAAAATTTAAGAAGATAATGATTACACAATTTGAACTTTATTGGAGAAAGGGAATGACACAATTTCAAAAAAAAAATGAGAGGAAATTGGAATTTTAAAATTAGGGCCAAGAGAATACCACTTAATTTTAAAATCAGAATTTATAAAATCAGGGCAAACTATAATTAACCTCTTAATTTTAAAAATCTTCTTGAAAGTTGAAATGTTGAATTTTGAAGGTATTTTTGATTCTAGAGGGATCAAAAATCGATAAAATTAGCCAATCTTCTGGATTTAGGCTATTAAATATAGTCATAACATTCTCCCAAAATTTTAGGAAAAAAGTCGATGATTGTGGTGGGAACACACATGGTCTGACCAACTTTTTTTGAAATTTTTCAGGGATGGATATTATGATGATTTTAAAACTAACCCTAAAAAATTGGCGAATTTTACAATCTCTAGATGGGCGAAATGAAGGCACAAATGTGAAAATAGGACCCTATTAGGGTTTTGAAGAAAAAGAGGAATTGAATTGCAATTTTGAAAAAGGTCAAACCTAATAGATAGGACACCTTGGAAAATGTTTAGAAATCCGAATGTAAATGAAATTGATTTTAATTCACACAAAATCCAATTAATTTTAAAAATTAGGGTTTGATGACCTAATGACTTAATTTTGAAGTTTGAATTTTGGGAAAAAGGGGGGAAATTGAAAATTTGAATTGTAGAATTGAAAACAAATCTGAGAACAATCAGAAATCTGAAAATTAAATGAAATCTAATTTTTTGCAATAGTTCAAGATGATTTTTGAAAATTAGGGTTTTTAGAAGTAACCTCTTAATTTTGTAAATTTTAATTGCAAATTGAACAAGACAATGAAGAAATTGAATTTGACAAACAAAGCAATTTTCAGATCTAAGATAACCACAAGCAATTTTTACAAATCACAAGTTCAATTTTTCATTTTAAAAACTAGGGTTTTTAATGATTTAACCACTAAGTTTGCATAAATTTGAAACTTGTAAATGAACAATATGCAATGTTGTTCAAAGGAAAGCATGCAAGACCTCGGGTTCACCAAAATATAATGGTGGGAAAATGATGAGTGATAGATAAAGAGGAAAACAACCCTTTCCCTCAAAGAGAGATGAGAGTTTCACTATTGATTATCCTTCAAGCACTTTTCACCATTATATTAGGAAGATAAGGGATAATTCACTAGATTCAATCTCCACACAAAGATGATAGATCGAATTCCGAATGAATTAAGAATGTTAGGATGATCCCTTCTTCCTTTGTTTGATTTGGAAAGGAATTGATTAGATTATGTAGTGCAAAAGTGACAAAGAATCGATTATAACTTGAGATCGAAATATGGGATGAAGTTGTGCACCTAGATTTGGCAATAAAATGTCGAGATGAAGTTGTCTTGCAAATTTGATGAAAATTTGTTTGAACTATGGCTGGAATGTACACGGTCCTCCAAAAAATCATGAACTGAAAAGGGTTTTTTCGCCTCTGCAAATGAAGCCCGAATCTAAAAGTACAGCTACGCACCTGCAACCTACACATAGAGAAGAGAGGGAAATGTGTTGGGATTGGGGGTTTGCATTTAGGTCAAACCCCAGTTTTGGAATTAACCAAGTAATGAAAGAAAGTACTTGCAAGTAGATGTAAATGAAAGACTGAATTGCAAATCACCTCAAGGGAGGTTGTAGTAGCAATGTTGATAGAAATGCTTGTGTGGAATTGTATGTTTAAATCAATCTCCTCTTCAATGGTTTAATCCTTGACTTGAATGCAACACCTAGCCTTGAAGGGATACTTGAGAATGCTCAATGCCAGAAAAGAATGTTTGAATGCTCTTGAATGCTTGATCGCTTATGCAACATGACCTTATCAAAATTCTCCTTATGCAAATGAGAGAATGAATGCCCCTTAAATACATGTTGGTGGATTTAAATTTCATCACAGGCCGACATCGGGGAGGTTTCCCACCCAAGGCACAACTCACATGACATGCTCTAGGAAGGCACCTGCCCTAAAATAGAGGAGGGACAAGGGTGCCATGCCCCTGTCCAAGGGGTAATAGTGGCACCACACTCCTATCCTACCCCTTTCTCTAGGGTAGAATGCAATCGGGGTGATACAGAGGCCAAGGAAGAAGTTATTTTTGCAAGCCGAGAACTCAGATTTGAGTTCGCATGTGTGAGGACCCTAATGCAGTCGTAAATTGCTAGGGTCACAATTTTATGACACTACACATTGAAAATGGGTTGAACCCAATAGATATAGGCCCAATCCCAATGGGAAAGAGATTGATATTTTGATTGGATTCAACTGGTTGGGGTTGATTAGCCTCTTTCTTAATTGAATTTGTAATGTAATTGTTAAATTAGGGCAAAACCATGAACTATTTAAGTAAAATGATAGAAATAGTAAGCTATAGACATCCCACTTTGCCACAAACATGGACCTGGGCAAAAGGAGATGTCCATAACCTATTCTCAGAAGTTCAACTTGATTTTTTAGGACCGGCTAGTATAAATTCACCCTAGTCATCTGAATTTTCAGTTGTCAAAAGCAGAACATGTTTGTTACTGTTGACTCTTTAGCGATGTAAATTGTACACCCCTAATTAGAGTTGTCCAATTTCACTCTTAGGTTAGCACCCATCTTAGTGTGTCTCATTTCATTTTGTATTTTCAAGGTTCCTTTAGATATTTAATTATTAATTTAATTAAATCTAAGGTCATATCTCGTCAATTCACATATCATTAAATTGGGCTCTTAACCCTAAGCGTGTTCATTTTTATTTTGTTTTAATTAATACTAATAATGTCTTAATTCTCATCTTCAAGGCAAATTTTTTCATATCTAAACATCTTAGATTGACCTACCATGTTGGATTTGAATTTATAATCACAATATCTCGCATCCCTAGAAATTTGAAAAAAAAAGTCGGTAGGACCAGAATGCCCACCATTCTAGTCTCGACTTTTTCTCCTCGAATTTCAAGAGATTAATTTGATGGGATTATAATGTTTAAATCTCACTTTGTGTCAATTTTTAGCAATTCTAAGTTGGCCTTTTATCAAAATTAAAATTTAGGGTTTCATAAATATAACCTTTCCTTTCCCTCATTTGAGGATCCAAACTCTAGAAATAGAAGGAGACTCTTATGAAGTGAAAGTGAAAGTTTTGTGTGAAGTCTACAATCAGAAAATTCATCAACAATCAAGTCTTCATCAACCTTTTTCATCGTCCATGGAATCTTAGGAGATATTGAAGAATAATAAGGAGATCACCGACTATTGATTGGCTTGTAACTCTCCCTTAGGGTTTGGTATAGTTTCATGTTATTTTCATATCTCTATGTGAGTTTTCAGATCTACACATCACTCATTTTCAGATTTACATTATTTCCTTAGATATACATTGCATTTGTGATTTGAATCATTTACATTACATTCATTTAGGGTTTTTATTGCAAACATAGGGTAGAACTCTAGTTTGCATTTTAGCTCATAGGAGTCTTACAAACATATAAGATTCTAGGGCACACACACTTTTCAATACACTATTGGATATTTGTGGAGGTGGAGATCACCAAAACAAGGGGTTGGACTAAGGCTTTAACCCTATATAGCCAGAAACATGCACCATTTTCTAGCTTGCAGGCATAGGTACAAGTTTTTGTCGGTGAAGACAATTTTGGGGAGATCTTAGCAATCTATCATAGACCCATTTCCATAATTTAGTCTTGGATCTCAGGGACTAGACCACCCATTGCCCTCATTCTCCCCAATTAGGTACATATTTTGGTAGACATGACCCAAGTCATCTTAGTTTGTACATTTCCATTTTTCAATGTAATGCAGTCACTGGGACTAGAGCGCCCAGTGCTCCTATATTCTCAATTGAGGCTCAATTCTCAATATCAGGTGCTCATCAGAATTCCCTCTTCAGATTTGTACTTTGTGTTTCAGTTTGGTTCAGTTATCACTCTACTATTACTATGAGATTTTGCCAAGATCAAGAGGCAATGGAAAGCACAAATATGAGAGACAAAATATAGGACAAAAATAAACTATATTCTCATCAATAGATAGATCATCATAAGTTGTTAGTTACATACAATGTAGGATAAGCCTACTTATAAAGACAAGGCTAAGAGACAAGAGAGAAATGATGACATGTGGCTCAATGAGATGCAAGGGTAGGTAGGGGTAGGTACGAGAAATAGTAAAATATTCCACATGAGATGGATCACCCACCAAAGGTGGAATTATCACTCCATAATAAGTGGATATGATAGAGTAGTAACAAGATCACACCATAAAAGGTGGAATTCTCCTACATACACACTCCCAATGTATGCACATCTCCCTAAGTGTCTCATATGCAAACTACAATGTGGTGCATGTACCTAAGTAAACTTAAGTAAAGTGTAATTATATCCAACATGAATAAATAATTACACCAACAATTACTATTGTTCTAGTTTCTTTCATTCATCTTATTAGCATAGTTTGCATCCCCTCATATTTAGCACATTCACTTTAATATTTGCAAAGGAATAGAAACCTTAAAAGTATTCCTTAACTCCCTTTCAAAATAATTAGTCAAAGTGGATCACTACTTTAGATGCTTTTGTATTTCAATGTATGGGTGAAAGAGGGATTAGGTCGTAGTCTACCCGATCCCATTTTTCACCATCACATTTTTGTGAACCTGACATTCTTACACTTGCATTCATTCTGATTTTCATCTTTAGATCTGATTTGTATGCACTTAAAAATTCATATTTGTAATCATTTCTTCAACATATAGCTTATACATTTTCATTAATCATATTGGTTAGTTCATATGCTTGCATCTAGTTAGACACATAATATCTTCATTACTTAGACATCTAATTTTCCTTCTTTCCTTGCATTGTTTCTTTCATTGTGTAAACAAAAAAAGGACATTTTCAAATCTTTTCATGCAAAAAAAAAAATGGGGTGCTGCCCCAAACCCCATTCCATGCCATCAATTCTAGGATGACACGTCGCCCTTCAACTGACTTATCTTTGTGTCATGATAATTGCTTAGACCTTCTTATAACCCTTCACCCCTCTCCTAAAGATCCTAGTAAGGACATTTTGAGGTAAGAGGATGATTTCAATAACACATGTATTAATTTTCTCCCTTCTAAAGATAAAACATTAATAAATAGTGTTATTCCCTCTCCCAAAATTGGTCTTACCCATGAGGACGCCCTATTTCAAGAAGAGATTGTTAATATTTCTTTTAAAGATATCCCTCCCAATGATGAAGCTTTGAAGAGTAATGTTGATCCATCTCCTAGAGAGTTCCTACCCCATGTGGATCCTTTAGTGATAGAGGATGATATGATGACTACCTTTCCTAGTAATACTATACCTTCTTTCAATAATCTTCCTTCTAGGGATGAAGGATTAATCAATAGTGGTAATCCCCCTCACAATATTGATCTTATCCATGATAACATTTTGGTGCAAGAAGAGACCATCAACACTTATTTTCATAATCCTTATCATATGAATGATGTTTTTCCTTCTACTAAAATGTGTGCACCCCTTGTAAGGATATTTTGGAACAAGAGAATTCTCTTAGGTTACAAGGGTTTGATATCATTAATAATCCCCTCTATGAGGATTCCCTTTCATTCAATCCAAATAAATTCCTATTCATGAAGAAATTTTTAAGGTTGATAATCCTCTTTATGAATCACTTGATTATTTCAGCTCTACTAGACCTTCCTCAAATGTTCTGAAAACTCCTTTGATCAATATGATACATGTGAATGGTTATGAAATTCCTAATAAACCCCTCTTCACAGTTCAAGGTGTTATCCCTTCTCCAAATTCTCAACCTCTCAACAAGATTCTTTTTGTGCTTCAAGGTTATAGTAATGTTGCCTTTTGTACTCCTAACAAACTAGTTATTACTATGCAAGAGGGTTATCCCACTAGGAGTCCTTATGAGTATGTCAAACAAATCACCAGAGAGAGTTACAATTTAGTTGCCCACACATATAATACAAGGAAAAATAGGCAACCTAATCATTCTCTGGTTATTCCATCTTCACTTCCTACTTCTCAACCAATACTTACACCAGCACCTCGTATATCACAAACTCTTGGTAAAGAGTATGATCTTATCAAACAAATTAAAGATACTCCCACCAAGATATCTCTTTGGGATTTAATCCAAGCTTCATCCACACATAATAGAATGTTACAAGATGATTTTAAAAAATTAGATGTCCCACTGCAGTGACACCTAATAATATGGCTTCTTTGATTGACTCCATGACAATACCTAAAGCTCAAAATGTGTATACACAAGATGATTTACCCTCCCATGAGGTTCAGCACCAATATGATCCTCTTATTATTGTTGTCCTTATTAATGGTAATTTTATAAGATTAACCCTTGTTGATAATGGCTCTAGCCTTAATGTTTGCAACATTAATCTATTGCATAATATAAATGAGGATACTCCTCTTATGAAACTGGATTCTCTTTCTATTTGTGGCTTTGATAATTTCACTAGATCTTCTTTAGGTACTATAACCTTTCCTATTAAGTTGGGACCTTTAATTTTACCTACACCTATTCATGTCATGCCTAATACTCTTACCTACAATCTTTTGTTGGGACAACCTTGGATTCATTGTATGCAAGTTGTTCCTTCTACTTTGCATGGGCAAGTTAAATTGATCTACAATAATAAGATGTATATTTTTATTGTTGGTACCGATTCACAAGATTGTTTGAAAAATCCATCTTCTAAATCTTCTCCAACTACTTCTAATTCCTCTCCAAGCACTCCTACTTCTTCAAGTACTCTTGATTCTTCTTCTACTCAAACTGAATCACCGTATTCTCCCAAAGATACTTCTTCACCGGAATAGATAATCTTAGGTGACGATTGTGGGTCTTTAAAATTTATACCTTCTTTTGTAGGAGAATATAAAGTCCCTCCAAGATAACCTAAGACTAAAAAGGAGAAACACATGGATGAATCTAAAAAACAACCCACTTTGTCTAAACAAATAAGTAATAATTTTGTGGCTACTTCTAATTCAAATAATTCTTCAAAGTCTTCTTCTAATTCATCAAATTATGGCATTAAGACCTATGATTCCCCATCATCTCTTTTTGATATGGCATTTGTTTATGGTCCAAGTTTTCATATTTTAGCTAAAAGCGGATATAATGGCAATGGTTGTGGCACAAATGAACAAGGGATTAGAGTTTCTTTAGAAAATAACATACGTGAATCCTCATTTTGAATTGGATATAATCCTTAAAAGCCCACCAAAGCATTTAAAAGACCATCTCTCAATGTGAATTCCATATTTAGTAGTGATGATGACTTTATCTCAATTAAATCATCCTCTACATCTCTCAACACTCATTCTACTCATAACAAAAATATGATGATTGACAGGTCTCTTTATGAATCTCCCCAAGAGACTAATAATAACATTTATGAGGCTTTACCTTTTATTCATTCTAATACCCTCCCTTATAGAAATGAGGCCCTAATGAATTGTCCCTCTCCCAAGATTTTTTTTATGTATGAAGAAATTTGTGTGCAAGAGGAACGTGACTTAGAGGCCTATTCTTCTACTACAGACTACTTTCTTGATCAAGATATTTCAATACTTATCATTTTATACATGTTTTTACTCTTATTGATTGTAGAGCCTTTAGCATTTCATATTCAACTTCTTCATCCAATCTATTATATAATTAAATAACATTGGTGGCTATTATGTTTCTCTTCATTATGTGACATTGGTAGATTACCTATTGGGGGCTCATTTTCATTCATGATAGTACAATTTCACATGCAATCATACTTTGGAACCAACATAATAGCTTATTTATGTACCATCTCTTGTCTCTATGTAAGGGCACAAGTGTGATTTCAAACATCTCTCCTTCTTAAGATTAAAACTTCCCCTTTTGTGAAGTAGTTTTTTCTATAGGGAACTCTTATTAATTGTCGAGGTTTATATCCCTATTAGGTATCTCCTTCCTCTTATTAGAAAAATTATACCTAAGGAGGATCCTAAGTACATATCCTTAATTGAGACATTTTCCTTATTGTTGGAAGTCTATAATCATTCATCAAATCCTTTTCTTTTGAGTAGTATCTTTTATAATGAACCCTTCTATATTGTGGATGTGCTTATCCCTATTGAGGATCTCATCCATCTTGCAGGAAAATGAAACCCCAATGAGGATCTATTTCTTTCTTTTAGAAGAGTGTTTCTTTTATAAATGATATCTCTTTGGTGTTCTTGTCTTCATGCTTGGGGATCAAGAATAAAATTTCACTCCTTTATCTTTTCTTCAATGATTCACATTTACTTTGTTGAGTTTCATTCTTCATTTGATGTCATTTCTTCCATAGAATATGTGTGTTCCTTGTTTAGGACCTATTCTCTATTTTAAATAATACATCTTTCATGAACAATCTCTCCTTAATGAAAGTGTGCAATCCTTCACTAATAATCCACTTTTTCCTAAATATTGAAGGTGTGTATTCTTATTTTCCTTCTCTTTTTAAAGATGTTATCTTTATCAAAGATCCCTCTATTCTCAAAGGAGGTGATTGTTGGCAATATTGCATTATAACAGACAATGAAAGATTGTTGGCATTTCAATAAGGATATTGAGAAGGTTGTTGATGATTATGGATATAACTGATTAAAGATGTTTTACTATCTTGATATTATTATTTTGTCATTGATGTCAAGAAATTGATTTTCTAATTCAGTATGATGTTGCCATATCTTGAGAAGTATGATATGAAGATTATAAAGATGTTGGTAAAAGACACAGGAAAGAATATGATGAATAAGGGGATGAATACGGTATTCAATGGGCAACTACTATAGAGTCAGACAATGATGAGATCATGATGTTTTAGATTGTTTTAACATCATACATATGTTGTAAATTGTAAAGGATAATACTATACTATGTTATCAAGCAAAGAACCTAGTTGATAAACCCTAAAGAACCTAGTCGATAAACCCTAAGGTTATCGATATCGGTTAATGAAGGCGGAGTGTCTACTGAGTGAAGTTTAGTATTTACCGAGTTGGAACCGAGCTATAACAAAATGCATTAAATGTTTACATGCGGTATTTAATGAAGGAAGCTGATGAGCTGGAACTAATTAAATGATTGGTATGTCGTGCATGAAGTTTGTTAATGAATCCAAGGCAATGGAAAGTCGGCATGAAGATCTACAGCTCAGATTGAACCGCAATACCCTGGCACAAGTTCCAAGACTATTATGCAAGTTCCAAGGTGGGGTAAAACATTTTCAGATCAAAAGATGCATTGAACCTGGACAAGATTGAAGATCTGATGGCTGTGATTGATCATGGGAAATGTGATCAAGGATATTATGCGGTTATCTAATTGTTTATAAATAGGAAACTGTTGATAAACAATGTATGCGGGCAAGTGTATGCATAGGGATGCTACATAGTGATTACCAAGCACAAAAGCTTCAAGACCTGTTAGAATAACAGAGTATAGAAGCCCAGAAGATAGACAAGATTAGTTCTATGTCTAGATTATATTGAACAAATAGGAATCTTCTTTAGCATTTTAGATGTGAAGTTGCAGATAGATTTTTATTACTATTATTTTGTGGAAGTGACAAAAAATCTCTTAACCGAGTGGACTTAACAGTCTTATATGTAAACCCTCTAGCAAGGTGACATTACGATTGAGTGTTTGAAATCCTTTGACAAGGTCACTTCTAACAAGGTGAAGATCCTAACAGATCTGAGGGAAATCCCTTAACCGGGTCACATCTAGCAATGTGTTTGTAATCTTTAACAGGATTTGCTTTTAACCGAGCATACTCTAGAAGAGTATATTTCTTAGTGGGTCCGAAATCCCACAGTGGTTTTTCCCTATTTGGGTTTCCACGTTAAATCTGGTTTTATGAGGTTTATGATGTTTATATGCTTTTGAGTTTGCATGTTTGATAGTTTTGGTTATATTACTGAAGTATATGTTACTGAGGTTGAATATGATGTTTTTATGGAAGATTAAGTTTGTATGATTCACCCCCCCCCCCCCCCCATCTCATCTTATTGGTTATTGGATTTGTACTTATATTAAGTATCAGAACTATCAGTGATGAGCCAAAGTATGACTCTATTTTATTTATGTTTATGTGTCATTACTGGGACATTAGGAGTCTATATATGTCTTTTGAGTTCAAAACCTTTTATAAGTGATAAGATTTTATATATTTTGATGGTATGGTCATATGACATGATCTCGTTTGATATATGTTCCTTTTTTATGCAATATAATAGGTAATTATGCTATGAGGAATATCCATGGTAATGTTGCATGTAGATTTTGAATGTTACTCTAGTAGGGATAATTAGGTCTATATTCGTGCACGTTAACAATTTCATGCAGGGTTAAAGAAGAATGTTGAACCAGTCCAAGATGCTCAGCAATAAAGATTATGGAGTTGTTGACCGGTAAAAGAGACAACAAGGATTGGCATTGAAAGAGTCAGCTGGCGGTTGAAAATGGTTCATTATGACTTATCTGAAGACTTAAATGATTTCCTTTGTTAAAGGAGTAGATTTAGGACTGAGCTTAAACTAGATTCTCTCTATTGTTCCAACAGATTTTGACTGATTCTCAGCACTTGTAACTTCGCCTTCTTTTTCTTCTTGTTCAATAAAAGCGTCCTTGAAATTTGGGAGTGGTATGCTAGTTAGTTAGGAATTTCATGCTTTAAATAATCTCCCACCTTCTCTTGTATGGTGGGAGAATAAGACAGTTTCAGTAGTTGTAATACAGTTCTAAGTTGAAGAAACAGACTTCCAGTAATCTACTGTTATGTTATCAAATACTTTTGAATCAATAATATGATACTTTAAGTTCCAGGCATTTGATTCAGTTGTTTGGATGCTTACTAAGAGGGACCACTTAGTGATTATTCCTTTCATTTCTTTTATTAGTCATTTTTCATTATGTACTTAGAATTATCTTGATCCCAGACTGTTCTTGCAGCCACTAGAATACTTCATATGATTGTTCCTGCAGCCATTGCAAACTGAGTAGAACCTCGTTTGTTGATCATGCATAAAGTCTTGTCTTTCTTAGTTGTTTCTTATAAGTTAGTTAGTTTTTCTTTCAAGCATTTCAGTTACTTGTTTTCATCATTTTTCTTCAGCAACATTTCATTTCGAGCAATAGGAAAGGTGGTTGTTTTGGTCTTTCTAGTGCATATACTTTGCAGACCCATTTCAAGTATATGCCTCGAGTTGACAACTAAATACACTTTCATGATGAAAGATAATTACTTAGTTGGATGTCCAATCCCTAAGGTATGACTTCAAGGTCTAACTGTTGAACCATTAAGAAGGTTAGTCATTTTTGGCGTTGTTGTCGGGAATGGTATCAAACTATAAACCTTTGCAGTCATTGATAATTGTTGAACCATTAAGAAGGTCATTCAAGAGGATTTATTTGGATAATGATCTCTTCCTCCTTTTATCCATCAAAAAGATCCCTTTACACTTGTCACTATTTAATAGGTAGTTATTTTTCAAAAAATTATATTATTCACTTAATCTTTCACATCTTGAGCTAGGGAACTTTGATTCTCTCATCGTTGGTTGCATTAGAATCTTGTTTCAATTATTTTTCTTACCAAAAAATCCTCCATTAGTTTTGATCTTGTATCAAACCTTCTTGAGAGCATTTGTCATCAATTTTCCTTCACAATTCGATGTGGTAAACATGATACCCTATTTCAACTCGCTAATTAGCAAGCCAAAATAGGGGGCATATAGCTACCCTTGAATTTCATCACTCTTAGTAAACATTATAGGTGATTTTATGATTTCAACTAACAATTTGTGGTTTTGCAGGATGTGATTCCTAATGTTGTACTATAGATACCACTGGGGGCTTCATTTGACATCTTATCTAGACATTTCATTTTTCCCATGAATGTTTACTTTTCTATACTTTAGATTGCATATGCACGTAGTGTCATATGAACACTAAAGTGGGGGCTAAATTTAGCATCATAAATTATACACCCCTAATTAGGGTTGTCCAATTCCACGCTTAGATTAGCACCCGCCTTAGTGTGTCTCATTGCATTTTGTATTTTCAAGGTTCCTTTAAATAGTTAATTATTAATTTAATTAAATATAAGGTCATCTCTCATAAATTCGCATATCATAAAATTGGGCCCTTAACCCTAAGTGCGCCCCTTTTTATTCTATTTTAATTAATCCTAATAATGTCCTAATTCTCATCTTCAAGGCACATTTTTACATATCTAAACACCCTGGATTGACCTACCATGTTGGATTTGACTTTATAAGGGTCATCTCAAAATAATGATTCCCACTTTCACCCATGAAGGAAAAACACGGACGGGGAAAAAAAAAATTGAGTGTGTTCATTCGTATTATGGGTGTTCGAGCAAACTACCCTTTGGGCTTCGAGCGAACCCCCTACTTTGATCATACGGCTGACATCATTGGGGTTCTTTCGAACCACCTTTTTATTAATATTTTATGGGGTTCGCTCGAACCCCCCCCTCCCCCCCCCCCACCTTTGAGAGAACCCCCTTTTAACCATTTTTTAACCCATTTTTAACCATTACAAAATGAACCTAATGTTAGGCCCAATATGGAAAGCTAATGTACTGAGAGGGGAGGGGTGAATCAGTACTCCAAAACTTTTCTTTAATAATAACCTTACTGTTATGCATAAACAGAATAGTGCAGTAACATAAAATAAAGTTAAAACAAATAGATAACAATCATACATGATTCACTCCATAACACATATATTTTGGTCACGCAGAAACTCTTGGTTAGAGAGAAAAACTGCGGTGGGGATGGCACCCACAACTTCACTACTACAATAATAAAGATTGCTCGGTTAGAGCTACATTTAGCTATTTCTGATATCTTACCCTGTTAGGAGTAACAAGATCTGTTAGATCTACCTTGCTAAAGGTTTTTACAACATTAATCTGAATGCTACACCTGGTTAGAGGATTTACAATTTATAGACTTGGTTAGAGTCTTTTACCCTGTTAAAGGTTTCTCTTTCAACTTCACAATATTACAATAAAATCATTACAAATATCTACAACTTTACATCTGAAATGTTATAGCAGATTCTATGTGCTCAGAATAAGATTACCTTGCTTATAGCATACCTCGGTAACCCATATTGTAACTCGGTAAACCCTTCTGTTTACTCTATTCTTCGACTGTTCTCTGATAAACTGCTCGGTGACCTCTCTATGTCTCTGTAACAGTCTTCCTTCATACATACATGTATACACACCTTTCTCTCTTCCCATGTTGTATATATAGATCTCTTAAAATGGTGATCTAATTCATTGCTTCAATCTTACAAACAAGATTCCTCGAATGAATAACTAAACAAAATATTTCATTGGTTAGATTGACCTTACAATCATACACAATCTTCTAGTGCAATTTCCAATGTAATAACGGTTAGATGTGCCTCGATCTTGTAACATGTTTTCATGTGCATGTCTAGGTTCAATGTATCTGGTAACACGTTTCACTCGGTGAATATCAACTTGGTGTGTTAACTTTACTGCTCGATAGCCATAAAAAGATACTCGGTAAACAGCTCGATGAATACTGCGTTCTGTGACTGCTTTCTTCTGTAACTGACTAGACTTTTCATACCGACTTCTCTATGTGTACCGACTGCATGATTCGGTAATGCTGACCGACTAGAATATATAGTATGACTTTGAATATAAAAACTAATGGCAATTTGATAAGTAGTAACAATCTCCCCTTTTGACATTAGTTGAGATGTTTGACAAAAACTACTTTCAAAGTCATAACTCAAAAATCTATGTACTTGGCAAAATGACTACACTTGACAATATATACAATAGTCAATGAAATAGTATATGCAGATATACTCCCCTTATCATTATTTTGTACATAACTCTGAATTTTGCGTGCTCGGTTTTATTCTATGCTTGTGTGCTCTGTATATTCTGCTCGGTATACTCCCCTTGTATACAATACTCAAAACTGTATTACCAAAAACTGTATCACTCTCCAAATATAGTATTACTCCCCCTTTGTCTGGTATTACTCCCCCTATGTAGTATTATAATATTACTCCCCCTTTTTGAAAAACATCAAAAAACTTAATTTCCATCCAGGGGTAGTAACTGATCAAAAATAGATTTATACTTGTTCCGGGCGTCAATGAGGGCGACTAAGAGTGAATCCTTTACACTTTCCATTAATGAATTTTGTGCTTGAATATCATCTAATAGTGATATTAAGCCATCAAGAGTGCTTCCCTCTTGTTTAGTTGATAGGCGTGTAGCTCTATTGATCTATTCCTGTACTGATGAGAGATGAGGAAGGAATAATATCTAAAGGGTCATTATATCCATCCTGATTTTATGCTCTTCATTTCTGAGTTCTAACTGTTGAGCCATGAGATATTGAAGCTTGGTATAGAAGTTCTAAATTGAATTAGGCTCGGTGGTCAACTTAGTTGAGAGATCGGTGATCTCTTTCTCAATTGCATCAGTTTTATTCTTGATATCTTTAATGAATAAGGAAAATGTACAAAGTTTTTGAAATAAATAAAGAATATGCTTTGAGTTGAGGGGACAACTCAGCAATGAATTTGACAAGCTTTACTTTTCCTATAGCTAGAGCTTTTTGTACCTCTTCAATCATTTTTGTTGTAAGCTCTTTATCTTTTAGCTTGCTTAAGTACTCAGATGCATCAACTCCAGATGTTTCTATTTGAGTGAGGAGTTCATCCAGTTGAATGTGGATGGCTGCATCAATTGACACTATTGCTGAAGGTAGCATTTCTGTTAGTAGTGTCTTGACCTTCTGAAGTACTTTATTCTTCTTTTGAATAGCCAATTGTTTTCCTGTTCGGTCTTTGCTTTGCATAGTTCACCAAAATCGGTAAGTGCTTGCCCTTTTAATTTTGAGATATCGACATTGGGCAACACTATCGGTTTAGTCAAATCAATTTTGAAACTATGCTTTCTCACCTTCTTCTCTTTTCCTTTGGTTGGTTGCACTAAAACAAGTGCTTGTGAGGCTTGCTAACCCTCGGTAGGTTGCTCGGTAGATGCAACACTTTGGTTGGTTCCTGTAGCCATTGTAGTGTCCTTGGGTGTCTCAGTGCTCGGGGTCTCAGCTGTAACATTTGCAGTGCTTGAGACGTCTGATCTTTGGTTGTATCTTCTGCTACTTTAGACTTGTGACCTTCGATGCCTTGATCTGTGTCCTTTGGAGCTTCGGTTGAGATAGGTGGCTTCACCGGCGGATAAGGCTGAACTTGTTCTAAAACAGATTCACTAGATACAAGTTTTGCATAGGTAGTGCCTTCAATCATTTCCTGCTCCGGTGCTTCTTCATCCATAACATCTTCATCAATTTGAATAGTGTCAGCCGGGTCTAGACCTTGCTCGATGACATCAGGATCTTGCTCGGTGACATCAACAATTTCAACTTGAGATTGTTCACCAACATCCTTTAGTTTGAAGATCTCTTGCCACTTGGCTTTTGTCTCATTTTCCACATCAATGTATAGCCCATTCATCAATTTTAAGGTTCTCTATTTGACAAGAAATTTAGAATTGTATGTGGTCAAATGCTCCTTGATTTCTGCTATAGACATATCAGGGAATAGATGGACTAGACTTCTTTCTCTTATTTGTTTCTCTGAGTCCATTGCATATTTCCATCTATTATCAATATGTAAGTATAATTCACTCGGAAGTGACTTTACTAGTTCTAATGGAGCTAGCCGAAACTTTAGAAGTGTGCAGATGACAGCTTCTTCAATTTGTCACTTCTCATCATTATTCCTAGTCTCATACTTGACATATCTAAATCCTGCAAATCCACCATATTCTTTAAGATTGGCACAAAAAATTTCAACACTATGAATATTTACCTTTTTGCTTTTTACAATATGAAATTTGTTTGCATCATCAGATTCTATATCACTAGACTCTTTTGCCAAAATGAGTCTCTGAGTAGATTTCTTGTAGGTTTTAGTTACCTTGGGTACAGTAACACTCTTTTGTTTCTTACTCAGTGATGCAGTTGATGCTCTAGTGTTGGGTCTCTTTGTTGGTGGTGTCGGTAGGGCCTTTGAAATGTCCTGTTTCTTTCTCTTCAAAACTTTACCCTTAGGCAACTTGGTACTTAATGTTATTGCTGCCTCTTGAGCTTCTGATTCCTCTTCGGTAATGGAAAGATTGCCTTTGATAGGTGTAGAGGAGGATTCTTCTCCGAATTTCTCAGATAAAACCTTTATCATTTTTGTAGCTTTTCTTGTAGCCTTAGGTACTACAATGCTCATTTTTACTTTTTCCTTCACCTCTTCATATGTTCCATATCTTAGTTCAGTAGCATGCCTTGGCAATGATAGATAGGCATCAAATTGCTGCTATGTTATATCATAGTCAATCTCATTACCCATTGGTGGCAAAGATTGAGTCCTCAATTCAACAGCATTCATATAACAATAATCAGTGTCTACCTCAAAACATATATCATCCTTATATTTTTCTATCAGCTGTGGTGGAATCCTGTACCTGTTGTGCATCTTCTCTTGAAATTTGCAAAAATAGTCATCCACGATATCATTAAAGTTATCTCCCAATTTCTTGATAAAATCATTGATTTGATGGGTGATAGGTCAGTGTAGCTCCCAAACTACTTTACCGACTGAGGGAAAGAACTTCTCAAAGTAGAAAAACATGCATACAAGAAGTGAACCAAACTTCAGTGTATTTGCTGAGTTGTTCTTCTTCGGCTTCCTTATTGTGTTCAGGTTCTCAAGCAAGTTCTTCAGTAGCACTTCACATAAATCTACTTTCATTCCCTTCTTCACTATTTTGTAGGCCAAGTCAACTGCGGCACATGGTACACTATTTTCCCTTGCAGATTGGAAGAAACAATAACCAATTACTCTAATTGCAAACTTGAGTTCTGCATCAGTGACATTGTTCAATTTCAGTCTTCGGTAATCAGATTCTACTCCAGTTAGACTGATTGATTAGCTCCTTTTGTGATATCATTTTTTGTGCTTGTGCATGATCATAGATAGGATACTCGGTGATCACATGAATGATTTCCTTGGTGATTTTGAATGGTTGCTCCTCTAGCCACATAAAACCATCATGTACTCTGCTCAAGACAAACTTAACCCACTGGGGTTTGAACACGCGGGTATGGCTTTAGTTAATCCCTTGATTTTGATATGCTCAAATTTGCTATCCATTTTTCCATCAGTACAAAGTTCATTATATGTGTCACTAATCTCAACATGACCGAGTTCCTCAACATGACATTTGGTGAAGAATCTAACATCTTCAACTAACAAGACTCGATCCGAGATGAGTGAAAATGCAGTTTTGTCATCTAGTTCAGAGGGAGTCAAAGAATATTTCAGCGAGGGCTTCTCCACATTTTTGACAACTACGGGATCTTGGATC
This sequence comes from Cryptomeria japonica, assembly GCF_030272615.1. Lineage (NCBI taxonomy): Eukaryota > Viridiplantae > Streptophyta > Pinopsida > Cupressales > Cupressaceae > Cryptomeria > Cryptomeria japonica. The sequence goes on from NC_081413.1 coordinate 650,849,137, forward strand.
TTGGGTGCCATAGTAGGTTTCAGGTAAAATTTAGCAAACTATCCTTAGGCTTTACAAACAATTGACACTTCACACTTGGTAGATAATAGCAATTTGACTAGATCGGAAACTAGCTTAACAATTTGAATAGATTGATGTAAATATCTTGAAATTCGCTCCAAATGAAGTTTGATCACCTTGATTCGCTCTACTCTGCTCTCTTGAAAACTTGGTGAATGAAAATGACTGCGAAAATACCTTTAAGTACTCAAAAATACCTTACCAGGCTCTGTGCAAGTTAGGTCAAAACATTAAATGCACTCGGTTCACCTTTTACCGATTTACTCCTTTTTTTCGTTTTAACCGAGTAACCAACTTTCCTTCATTAACCAACTTGACAGGCTTCCTGTATACACCGACTTGGCAGGTTTCCTGTAAAGTACTTTGATAGAATTTCAAACTGACTAATTGCATCTTAACTATGCAGATTTTGAATTTTGTACATAATAGAATATGAACTGTTATGATTTAACCTTTAGAGAATGCAATCCCTTCATACCTTTTCTGACTAATTTGGAATAGGTGCACCCAACTCGGTAGGTAAGGTGCTTTCTTCATCTGACATGATTTCCTTCTTTTTCTAAATCATCTTAAATTTTTCTTTTATCTCTTCAGTGTCTCTTCTAGGTTGATCTCTACAATCTCCAGCTAAATGTCCAACTCTGTGATAATGAAAACATGCCATACCAAGATTTCTCCATGATCTTCGATTATTCATTCCAAACCTTATAAAACAGTTGGCACTAATATGTCCATATCTTCCGCAACATTCACACCATCTCCTTGTATTGTAATCCCATGGTACTGTTGCATATTGTCGGTAAGGATCTGTGTGAGTTCGGTAACCTCTAGTGTTTGCTTGGTGTGGATACCGCATGTAGTTCTTTTGCTTAGACCAGAACTTCTTGGTATTATGTCCATATCTATTGCAGTTTCTACAAAACCCTTTGAATTTTGCCTTCTGATAGTTGTTAACAGACTTTGTCCTACATAGATTAGATGTGTGACCATATTTATTGCAATTGTAACAATATCCATTGGACTTAGTGATATTCGATTGCTTACCTTTTCTAATCTGGCATATGTTCGCAGTATGACCTTGATTTCCACAGTAGTAGCAAATAGGCTTCTTCCTTTTGATGTTATTCCTGTTTCCAGCTTGCTTTGATGATTCTCCTCTCTCGGTAGTATGAATTCCTTTCTCGGTTGATTCTTTTCCTTTGTAACCGATTCCTGCATCTTTGTTGAGTCTTCTTGTATTCAGTTGCTCATCCAACATCTTTGATGCTTCATAACTCTTCTTCAATGTTTCTTTGGATTTCTTCTCTGTTTCAAGTTCACCAATCAACCTTGATACTTCAAGTTTCAATGCTTGATTTTCATCATTCTTTAGATTTGCTTCATGATGTGCATAACCTAGTTGATCTGTCATATTTTGTTGAATACCAGTTAGCCTTATGATTTCATCATTCTTATCAGATACTAAGACTTCAAGTTGTTGTTTCTCTCTTTGTAGATCTCTTGCTTTATCCTCGGCTATCCTTAATGCATCTAGATTTTCAGTCATTTGTGTACTAAAATGTTCATGTTCTCTTTTCATTGCTTTTAGTTGATCAGCCAATGCTTTGTTCTTTTCTTTCAATATTCCAATCATTTCTTCAGTCTCTTCAGATATACTATTCTTAGATGATGTCTCGATTTGTTCCACTAACTCTTGAGAATCCTGCAAGTCATCAGATAATCTTCTTCTTACTTTCAGATATTTTTGCATTTGTCTTTGCATGTCTGTAATCACTTGATTTACATGATCTAGTTCTTCTTGTAGATATACAATCCTCCGAGATTGTTTATAGCCTTCCATTGATAATATCTTTCTCTTTAGGTAGTTAAACCTTTTTCCAATATTAAAGCTCTGATACCAATTGTTAGGCCCAATATGGAAAGCTAATATACTGAGAGGGGAGGGGTGAATTAGTACTCCAAAAATTTTCTTTAATAATAACCTTACTATTATGCATAAAAAGAATAATGCACTAACATAAAATAAAGTTAAAACAAATAGATAACAATCATACATGATTCACTCCATAACACATATATTTTGGTCACGCAAAAACTCTTCGTTAGAGAGAAAAACTGCAGTGGGGATGGCACCCACAACTTCACTACTGCAATAATAAAGATTGTTCGGTTAGAGCTACATTTAGCTATTTCTGATAGCTTACCCTGTTAGGAGTAACAAGATCTGTTAGATCTACCTTGCTAAAGGTTTTTACAACATTAATCTGAATGTTGCACCTGGTTAGAGGATTTACAATTTATAGACTTGGTTAGAGTCTTTTACTCTGTTAAAGGTTTCTCTCTCAACTTCACAATATTACAATAAAATCATTACAAATATCTACAACTTTACATATGAAATGTTATAGCAGATTCTATGTGCTCAGAATAAGATTACCTTGCTTATAGCATACCTCAGTAACCCATATTGTAACTCGATAAACCCTTCTGTTTACTCTGTTCTTCGACTGTTCTCTGATAACCTTCTTAGTGACCTCTCTGTGTCTCTGTAACAGTCTTCCTTCATACATACATGCACACACACCTTTCTCTCTTCCCATGCTGTATATATAGATCTCTTAAAATGGTGATCTAATTCATTGCTTCGATCTTACAAACAAGATTCCTCGAATGAATAACTAAACAAAATATTTCATTGGTTAGATTGACCTTGCAATCATACACAATCTTCTAGTGCAATTTCCAATGTAATACCGGTTAGATGTGCCTCGATCTTGTAACATGTTTTCATGTGCATGTCTAGGTTCAATGTATCTGGTAACACGTTTCACTCGGTGAATATCAACTTGGCGTGTTAACTTTATTGCTCGGTAGCCATAAAAAGATACTCAGTAAACAGCTTGGTGAATATTGCGTTCTGTGACTGCTTTCTTCTGTAACCGACTAGACTATTCATACCGACTTCTCTGTGTGTACCAACTGCATGATTCGGTAATGCTAACTGACTAGAATATATAGTATGACTTTGAATATAAAAAATAATGGCAATTTGATAAGTAGTAACACCTAAGGGGGTTCATTTGAACCCCTTTCTATGCTTCTCTACCCCAAACTCTTCACTTTTTTGTAGAATTTTGGCCTTAAAATCTATGGTTGAAGGCTCAAATGGAACAATCTTAACAACCCAAAATGTAGGATGGTAGTCCTCAAAGCAAGCTTTCCAATGACTATAATCTTATTACATATTGAGTTTATTATGATCTTGTTTTTTAGATTTTACCAAAAATAAGTTTTTTACCAAACATGAACTTCTCTATTCAACGTATTTGGAAAAATAGTAAACTAATTCAAAAAAAATCTAAAAAATATGTATGCCCTAGGAATTTATGTCCTCTTTCTAACCAAAATAAATAAATTGAGTTTCAATATATATAGAACAATTTATGTGTTCAAACGTACACTTATGTCTAAATTATAATTAGTCCAGCTTCAAAACTTGATAAAACAAAAAATATTCAACATATCATTATGCAACCAACTACATGCCCTAGGTATTGATGTTACAATCCTAAATTCAACAAAATCAAATTTTATCATTTATAGAAAAAATTATGCATTTTAGAATGCACGTCACTCTTAAAAAATGTTGTTTACTGTTAAAAAATACTTTTCAAAGGAGATGGAAAATGAATACAAATTGATTCAAAAAAATTGGAAAAAAAATATTTTTAAAATCTGTAGACAAGATGTTAAAAATCACTAGGTTACTTCATCTTTAAATTCTTAATGATTTAAAAGTTATAGGTGTTGAAAAGTGAATGTTTTTTTCAAAATGTTCATTTAAGTGTCAAAGTTGGTCAAAACGTGTAACCCACTATTGTGGGATCACCCATCATCACAATATCTCACATCCCTAGAAATTTAGAGAAAGGTCAGTCGAACCATAATGCCCACCATTCTGGTCCCAAATTTTTCTCCCCAGATTTCGGGAGCTTAATTTGGTAGTATTATAATGTTCAAATCCTGCTTTATGTCAATTTTTATCAATTCTAAGTCAACCTATTATCAAAACGAAAAGTTAGGGTTTCATATATATAACCTTTTATTTCCCTTATTTGAGGATTTGAACTCTAGCAATTAAAGGAGGTTCTTATGAAGTGAAATTGTAGGTTTTATGTGAGGTCTACAATCAACAAATTCATCAACAATCAATTCTTCATCAACCTTTTTCATCATCCATGGAAGCTTAGGAGATATTGAAGAATAATAAGGAGATCATATCACTGACTGTTGATTGGCTTGTACCTCTCCCTTAGTGTTTGGTATGGTTTCACATTATTTCCATATCTCTATGTGTGATTTTTAGAACTACACATCATTCATTTTCAGATTTACAATATTTCTTTAGATCTACATTGAACTTGTGATTTGAAGCATTTACATTACGTTCATTTAGGGTTTTTACTCCAAACATAGGTTAGAAATCTAGTTTGTAGTTTAGCTTATAAGAATCTTACAAACACATGAGATTCTAAGGTGCACACACTTTTCAATACAATATCAGTTATTTGTGGAGGTAGAAATCACCAAAACAAGTAGTTTGACTAAGACAAAACCCTATATAGCTATAAACACACCATTTTCCAGCTCTCAGGCACAGGTACAAGTTTCCATCGAAGAGGGAAATGTTTGAGAGATCTCAACAATTTTTCACAGACACATTTCCAAAATTTTGTACTAGATCTTAGGAACCGAAGCACCCAACACCCTGGTCCTCCCTAATTAGGGGCAAATTTTGACAGAAAAGAGGTAGGTCGTCTCAATTTGTAGATTTCCAATTTTCAACTCAATTCAATCATTGGGACCATAGTGCCCGGTACTCATGTCCTCTCAGTTTAGGCTCATTTCTCACTATTAGGTGCTCATTAGAATTCACTATTTAGATCTGTACTTTGTTTTTTAGTTTGGTTATGTTATTAATCTGTTATTACTACTATTCTAGTTTCTTTCATTCATCTTATTAGCATAGTTTGCATCCTCCTATATTTAGTGCATTCCCTTTCATATCAACGAAGGAATAGAAACCCTAAAAGTATTCCTTGACTCTCTTTCACAAGAGTTAGTCAAACTGGATCACTCCTTTAGATTCTTTCATATTCCAATGTATGGATGAAAGTGGGATTAGGTCCTAGTCTACCTGATCCCATTTTTCACCATCACAAACTCTATTGGATTTCCAGAGTACAACTTTGCACCTATTTCTTGCACACGTGAAGAAAGGGAAATATGTTGGGAATAGGAGTTTGCATTAGGTTAAATCCTAGTTTTGGAATTAACCGTGAAATTGAATCAATAAATGTAATGAATACTATAATAAAGTACTTTCCTTTTGAGGGAAAGAATGAATTTGAAATGTAACGCTTGAAACCACAATGTTTACCTTGATGAAGTTTTTTACATCTTTGCACATATATTTTAGGGTTTCATGTAGGATGTCTTCATAAAATATTGATCATGAATACCATCTTCAATTCTTGAACTTGACTTCACGTCTACTCCAATGCTTGATGAATGATTGATTGCTTGCTCACTTAAATTTGCTAGAGTGCAATTGAGATCTTGATTTTGGTTAGATTCAAATGATAGGGGTAGAACTTCTTCTATACTTGTCTACTCAAGACTTCAATTAAATTTTCAAAGTAGACCGACACAAGATCCAAATTCCTACTCATTAGTTATTACCATTATGAGGCTTTAATTTGGGGCATAATTAAGAGGCCTAGGGCATGGTACGCCCTAGCCTTGATTTAGGACCAAGGCATACCATACCCTAGCCTTGGAAATAAAGACTCTAGAATGGGGGAGAGAATCTGGAAGATGATGAAAATGTGGGGTAAATGGGTGGTATGAGCAGAATCATCATTGTAATCAGGCCTTAGAAATCAAATTGCCAAAGTGAAGCTTAGGTGAGGAAAAAATTGTAGGCAAGTACAATTTAGGATTCTACACTATGTTATCTTTGAAGTCTTAAAAAGGATGTGGTGGACCCCTATAACAAGGTTTAAAAAAACAATGTCATTACTACCCACACCAATTTCAGGAGAAGCAATATACAAAATGGAAGAACATATACACTTGAGCATAATGATTATCTGTACCCATTGCAACAAGTTGTTTACTGTCAATATCTCAAATAAACACTAAATTAAGAGTGAATTCTATAGACTTTCCACTTTGGGGAATCTGATGAATTAAAATAATATTATATGGTTTATATCTATCATGAAAAGAACAACATTAAATCTTTTATTACCCATATAAAGATTTGCCTTATCAATAGCATTAATATAACCTAGAACAATGAAGTATTTAAATTTTGAAATGGATTTCCTATTTTTTTGTTGAAACACTTTTGTATTCTGCTATTGGTTCACCATTTGCTATTGTTGGGTCATCATATATTATTAGCTTGTTGACTACAAATTCATTGTGTGCTACTAATTTACCACTCATTATTGACTCATTCTCTACTATCAATTTGTCATTTGTTGGTGGCTTACTATTTATAGTTGTTGTTGGTTAGTTGTCTACTAGTTCACTAACTATGAACATTGGTATCCCTATTGCAATAGATTTCACATATGTAGGTTCTAGTTCACTGCATGTGGATTCTCCTGCTTCTTCCCCAGACTCTATTTTCTATACTAAGGTGGCTAGTTCTTATGGGGGTAAAAATCCATCTTCTGCTCCTACTCACCCCTCTCATAGGGGTAAAACCTTATGTGTTCTTATTCTGCCCCTACAGTTATTTGTGGATAGGGAGATGTTAGAGAAATAAGAATACTTCTCTCATGTTGCTCTTAACTGCAAATTCAATTTTTTAAGGCCTTTCCTTCCAGATTTGATAAAATGGGTTTTGGAGTCTTGGAGGCCAATTATTGAGCATAAGTTTGAAATTTATTCTTCTACCAAAGGATTTTTTGTGGATGATCTTCAATCTATAGATGATAGGGCTCAAGTGCTAGAAGGAGTTGTTTGGTTGTGGGGTAAGCACTCACTTTCTCTAAGGCCAAGTGGATCCATTCATTCAACCCTCTTTCTAAATCTATTAGGTTCAAAATAATAATAACCATATTAGGTAAAGGTATTAATGGTGCATTGTTAGAATAGATGGAGTGAGCTCGTTATTGATCTCAAAAGAAAGGAACCCAACTCCATTGACAACTACATTGCCTTGGAATTGAGAGAAAATAATACATAAAAGCTTCATTAGACATCGAGGAATCATGGCTTCCACTCACCTTTCATCCTCCACTTCTCATATATCCAGTTCTACACTGGTCAAAAAGGAAGTTGGTTGATATGGCTAGAAAAAGAGAACATTGGGAGAGAATCATAGGACAAAAATTTGTTTACATGACATGGGGTGTAGGTGTCAATGAGTCCATAGACTTTAGGCTTGATGTGCTGAAGTTTAATATTAGGCCCTATTTTTCTTGAAGACAAGAAAAGGTGTAGTTGGAGGTGATGAGTCCTATTATTAGAATTGTTTTACCTTTTTCATCTTGCTTTTATCAAACATTTATATGTTTAATACTATATCCTAGATTATGCTTCTAATTAATTAATGATATATATGACATGTGATGAATGAATATGCTATATGTATTTTTATGGTTGATATAATGTCTTGAGGTTGTAAATGATGTTGATGTGGATAAATGCTTGCTTTGAGATACTAAGTTGCAACTTAAGATTAGCAACTGACCTATAATCAAAGCAGAGTGTGCCCCTGCTACCTTCATGGAAGAAGTTAGAAGACACCAACCAGAACATGGTTGTGTAGATCATTGTAAATTGTCACCGGGTCAATTTACACCTCATGTTTGTGCTCCTAATTTATCATTTTCTATCCCCCATCACCTATCTAAGCTCATTCAATGCTTTAATTCCAATTTTTATGCCATGTACACCAACCAACTGATTTCATGGAGGGATGTCCTTCTCCCTGGAGCTAAATTATGGTCCTTGATTGAGGAGGACCAAAGCACTAGTGCCCTGGTGCCCCTTAGTTAGGCCCTATTTTAAAATATTAGATGGGTCCTATCTCTTCGGGGGCAAATGAAATTGGTGGCTCTACATGACCCTTGGAGGGTGACCTAATCAATAAATTGACTTAGATACTCATATATAAAGATATTTAATCAATTAATTTCAATCCTAAGTCTCCATCTCTAAGAAATCAATTATCCTAGCATTTGTAAAGTGACCATCAAGCATTTTTAAAGATCTTCAAGGTTTTATATTCTTCATTCAACCATTGTAGAGAAAAATTACATCATTCATATATAAGCATGTGTGTGTGATTAGGGTTTCGTCATGTTCATTCCATTTCATACAACATATGTGATTACATTTAAGAAGCAAATAATCATCATCAACAATTGAAGATTTGAGGTATACCTTTACATTATTTATTTCAATATTTGCAATATTTTATTCAAGGTTAATTCCTAAACCGAGGTATGACTTAGGAAAACCCCTATCCCCATCCATTTTTCCCTTGTTTCTATGTGTAGGAAATAGGTGTAAAGATGTGATTCTCAAGATTGGCTTTATTCATAGAGATGAAGAAGTTTCCCTTTGGACGACGAAAAGTGCAAAGGGATAGAGCAACGGGCATTCTAGTCCTGAAAAATTAGGAGCTCCTTCTAGGAACAACTCCAAATACTCTTATATTACTCAGATCCAGGTTCGTGGCTTATCTAACGATCGTATCTCACTGTTCACACATAATCTCTTGAATTTCAGCACATTTGCCTTAATTTTAGCATTTCAACAATTCAACTTAAAAGAGGGTAGTCAGTCCTAAATCATAGTGAATCTAATAAAATTTATTATCCCTATCCTTGTTTATTTTAGGCTAGATCTATTAGGTTCACCCCTCTTCAACGTAGTGGTCCCTAAGCCTAAAATTAGTAGTTTTTACCATAATAGTGGGAACCCTAATTTTTCACTTACATTTTTGTGAACTCGTTTACATGTCTTAAACATGTGGTTCATTCTAGAAACCAAAGAAAACAAACTCTTATACAAGATGTTTCGTGCCTAAAACCAAACACAACATTATTATATATCTTATACGGGGTGTGCATTCCTGAAACCAGAGCAAAAAAACTCTTACACGGGATGTCCTCAAAACTGGGCATGTATTTGTCATATACGAGGTTACACATTCTCCAAACCAGAGCAAACAAACTCTTATACAAGATGTTCCCAAAACCAGATGCTTGCCCCTTCGCATTTACATTTTCATTAGATGTCTTAAATAGGTTGAAGTTGTTAGAAGCAGCAAAGAAAGAAGACTAATAGGGGGGGATGAATCAGTCTTCACTGAAATATAAAAATTTAAGCACAACAATAAATCTAACAAACTACGGCAAAAAAAAGATAACAAAATTAACAGCACAACACACAACACCAAGATTTTTGACATTGAAAACCCGGTTAAGGGAAAAACCATGGTGGGAACCTACCCAGAGTAAGATGATACTCTACAGTAGTATATGAAAATATTACAATGGGGAATGCACATGCATTCAGGCACATTGCCTAGAGCTCACTGGTCAAAAGATATTTTCCCAGAAGGCTACAACCCTCAGGGAAGTCTCACTGACTTACAACAAGTTGTGGACTACAATCCTGAAGAAATGAACTGAAAGAATAGCATCTCCAAATGGCTGATTATAGTTCTGGTTAAGCACAGTTGTCTTCTCTGCAACACCAATCTCACCTCAACCTCAACACCAAATGATAAATAACTTGTTCACACACACCACTCTTTGATAATGCAGACACAACACCAACATACAAACTACATGAATAACTCACCTATATATACAATTCATCAACCTTGATAACAAGGTGGGCTAAACCCTCAACCCTCAATTATAAAATTATATCACACAATACAAAGATCAACCACTGGACCAATATAATGATTTTCATAGCATAACATGGACCTAATTCAAATTCCCAAATGATCAAATCCATCAAAAATTGCGCCAAGATCAATTGCAACATGCTACACCACCAGAAATACTGCATAACACAAAAATCAATACTTGGTTGATGAAAACCACCAAAAACTCGCACAATGAACAATGCAGATTTCCAAAACAAATAGGACATGACTAGGAAACACCAACAAGCATGTTAGAATCATCTGGAACAACTGCACCAACACCACTTTTCAAATCTTCATCGGTCAACGTCTAGAAGCTCAAGAACACAACTAATCAGCAACTATCACGAAGAAAGATAACTTGCAGAGTACCAAATCGTGAACCATCTAAAATGTAGATACAAAAGACCAACCAAAATAATATCCCAAAGTCTCAACACAAGATATGATCACACCGGAATATACTAGAGGAAATATCAACCTCTGCAAAACAGTGATCAATAAAACCAAACTACAAAATTGGATTAGAAAATCTTTCCAATCACACCAGAATTAATCATAGGAATATGTTGACATCAATGACAATAACATATCCTAGCAGCAGCAATGAACAACCTCTTATGCCCTACATACCTAACCCTATTGATTTCCTTGTCTTGAAAATATGGGTCCCCTCTCTTTTGTTTTAGTTTAATATTTTTTTGCCTTTTGCACCTCAGAACCTCGGAGCCCCGAGATGCTCTTTGCTTGGTTTTTGAAGTTCACCCTAGAACCCTAGAGTTTCAACTTAGTTGGCTTTTTTTTTGTTTTGCAAGACCTCGGAACCCTGAAATCTTGAGGTCTTGCCTTGTTCTTTTTGTGGAAACCCTGGAACCCCGGAGTCCTGATGTGTTGTTCTATTTTTACTTCAGAACCCTGAAGTCCCGATTTGTTGTTCTGTTTTTACTTTGAAACCCTGGAGTCCCAAGGTGTCTTGCTTGGTTTTCACCTCGGAACCCCGGAGTCCTGAGGTGAGTTCTTTTCTTTTTTTTCGTGTTTTACCTCAGAACCCCAAAGTTCCAAGGTATGCTTTCGGTTTTCATGTTTTCCATCTCGGATGTCTGGAACCTCGGACTCCCGAGGTTGTGTTTAAGATGACCGTATGCACAAAGTATGGGGGGTATAAATAGGAGAAATGAACTTTTTTTAGCTCATTTGTGCATTCAAGTTTTCTAGCCTCCCAGTTGTGATCTCCCAACTTCGCGCCTCCATGTTGCCAAGTTTTTCATGGGTTTTCTTCCACCAGGTTGGTGGATTTTCTCTCTCTTTGTGTTTTCTTGTTTAGATTTTCTATTTTTTTAAGATAGATTTTTCTTTTTATTTTTTCTCGTTTTGATCTTCCTGCGTGCCCTAGGTTTTCAAACCCCAGAACATCAGAATTCTGGGCTCTATAGTTCTCTTCACCCTAGGACCCCAGAGTCCTGAGGTTGATCTTTTTTGGGTCACACCTTTACCCCAGAACTTTGGATCCCCGAAGACTCAAACCACCCTTTGTGATGAATTACCTCCAACCTCGGAACCCCAGAGTTCTAAAGTTCTTGATCCTTTGCTGCCATTCTTTACACACCCTGGAACCCCAGAGTTCTAGACTATCTTTTGTGTCATCACTTAAACTACCTCGGGACTTCGGAACACTGAAGTCCCAAATGAGCCATGTTAACGATTCCACCCCGGAACCCCGAAGTTCTGGACTCCAATTTTTTGTCCATCTCGGAACCCCGGAGTTCCGAGCCATATTACTTTAGCCTATTCTAACATCGGAACCTCGAACCCCCGGAGTTCCGAAGTCAGTTGTTCTAGAAGGAGTTACTCACCCCGAAACTCCGGAGTTTCGAAGTGGATGATATTATTGATATTTTTTATGCAATAAGATAATTTGTGGTTCTTTCTTGCATATCAGAGAAATTAGATGGACTCAACCTCTAGTAAGAAAGGCAAGGAAATAGATAGACTCCCTGCAACCATGAAATACCATTATCAAGGGCAGGTTTATGCTTCCAAGCTAAATGTTCAGATTAAATGGGTGACGGATACTGAAGTCGAACACATTGAAATAAATAACATTAGGACATAGTTGGATAGGTCGAGGTTGGAGGCCCCTTTAAGGAGAATTAAGAGATCAGGGCTAGTAGAGGCTATCATTTTTCCATAACTTGTCCAAGCCCCGGAATTCATCATGATCATTGCATAATTCTATAATGTAGACACAAGGAAGTGCACAAATGATCGAGGCAAAATTATAATAGATTTATCAGTAGATATGTTAGGTTTTGTATTTGGCATTCCTTCAAGGGAGGAAGAGATGTTGTTGACAACTGAGGAGGAAGCTGGAGAGGTGTGGAATAACGATACCACCTCTTGTAAAAGACACATGAATGAAAATTGGCTCGAAGAGGAGAGAAAAACAAGATTGAAGGCCAATGACATTCTAAGGTCTAATTTCAATGAGTCACAATGAGACTTAATCATTATGCTGATCAAGGCCTTCGGCAAGACAGATTGTCGATATTTCCATCCTTGGATGTTCCAATTCATGATAACTATTCCAATCGAGAAATGATACTTTTATTTGGCTCAAATATTGTCGGACAACATACATAAGCAATTGGTTGATGTGCACAGAATGAAGAAATTATTCTTCACCTCATATGTTATTTGTGTGCTGCCCGAGTAGGCAAATTTCTAGGGTTGCAAATAGAAGGCTAGCTCGGAGATGAAGAAGGATAGAAGAAGGTGTGGGAGTATTATACTCAACTCCCACTAAGCAATGCAAAGACACATTTCAAGAGAATAAATGATGCCTTCCTCTTCCCCACTATAATAAAACTCATAGGTGATATAGGGTACCAAATAAGCCCAGAGGCCATGGCAATAATCAGGGAATGGGCATGTTGGTTCATTCAGAACCAATGTTCCACATACATTAGGGTTAGTGGATTCACAGGGAACCCTATACTGCTCCCCAAATATTGTAATGATAGAATCATACTCTTAGAGTATGTCAGGCAGATGCTTGGGCTAAAATCTTTGTTATCTTCAAAACACAAGACATGTGTTGATTTTTCTATTTCAATTGGTTATTTTTCTTGTTCCAAAATTCAAGTAGCAAAGTCGGCAGAGAAAGAGCTACAAGATCTACATTTAAAGGAGATTAATTATGCTTGGGAATATTATGACCCATATGGTAAACTAAAGAAAATAATACAAAAAGCATATGATGGGCATAAGCCAAAGTTGGAGGATTTTTGGGCTAACCTCCAAGAAAGTTTTGAAGTCAGCGAGAAAAATTATTCTAGACTCTTGGTACCACAGATAAGAAATTTTGAAATAGAAACTAATATCCCTTAAGAATTGAGGGATGATGGCAAATTACCAGATCCAACATATAAAGAGCAGAAAATTGATAAGAATCCTCTCTCTCCAATAAGATGGTTAGGACAAGAGGAGGTAGACATAGATTCAGTAACCCAAAATGTTATAGAGAGGACTAGACATTGGTTGAATTTGAGGATTAGGCCAATTACTTCAAAAGGGAATCAAAAGGAATCAACCTTCAATGTTCCTCAGTCAAGGGCTCACAAAGATTATGCTCGTAGGACAAGCTCTAGCTCTAGAAAGAATACGTCCACGGACCCAGATGAAGTTGCCCAACCTGAGAAAACTACTAAGGAACTTCTTGGATAGGTCAAGGAGAAGATGAGAAAGGTTGAGTTGTTGAAAAAGGTCATAGATTTTGGAATAAGGGAAGGGTTAGGAGCCATCCCATTAGCTGAGGTGCGTCCTATTAGAGCAACGATTGGGAAAATTCCAAGAGAAGGCACTCAGGAGGAAGATGAGAAAGGAAAAGTTGATGAAAGTACACAACCTCTTCCTAATACCACAGTAACATCTCCACCTACTTCCATAGTACAACCCCCAATTTTGACAACATCAACCACTACCATTCCTATGACAGTGCCTGTGTTTGTGCCAATTCATACTTTTTCTATGACATCAACGACATTGCCTTCATTAATGCAAACATTTACTCCCACTACCAAAAAGGTCAGCATTCATAACATTGAGTCAGGATTTGATGAGGAGGATAAGCAACTTGTGGTACAGTTGGTGCAAAGAAGGACCAAAAAGAAGAAAGAAAAGAAGTCTACTAGGTTCAAGAAATAGGCACTGGTTGACCCCACGGACATTGATAAACAAGGTTTACTAGTTGAGTAGCCACTTGGGGGAGAAAAGGAATAAAATGAGTTTGAGGATTCACAAGATGATAAATTGGTCTTAACTCTAAAGGACCAAGAGAATTTATTGAAAGAGATAGTTGTTGGAGGAGAAATAAAAGGAACAAACACAAGGGATAAATAGTTTGAGAAAGAAATAAGTGACAGGTTAGGAGAGTTGCATAAGCAGCAATAGTTAAATATTGATATCGCTCTCTGAACCAGCCAAGCTCAGTTGGGTACTTCAACCCAAGATGTTCAAATCCTTGAACAATAAGAAGAGGAGAAGGATGAAGTAGAAGAGAATTCAAAGGTACATTTGTTGACTACAGACATCATACCACATGAAGGTGAGAAGGATGATGACATGTCGCAATGGTTAAGCTTCACCTTTGAGAAGAAAAAAAAAGTGGCAATGCCTAAGGTGACACTACAACAAGCAATCACTAAAGAATCGAGGAAAATGATGAAATCCAAGACCATACATCATTTATCAAGAACTGGTTCTGGTGAGGTGGTTGTCGATGTTGCGGTTCTGACACAAGCCGAAGGCCAGAGCTCCCCCAAATACCAAGTTTCACAGGTAAAATTGGGTAAACAAACCAAATGGGGAGAACTGGATACATTGGAGCTTGCAACCAATGTAGTTGGAAGTAGGATAGAAAAGGAACACACTTCTCACTCGAAGGTGAAGACACAATTGGAGTAGTACAAGCAGTTGCAGATAGAGATGAGCAAGCCCCTAGATGTACGGATGGATGATAACGTACCTTCAACCTAAGTAGATGTGAAAGCACATATGGAGGCAAGGAAGGTGGCAGGCACTATGAAAGCATGGGTGCAGGAAAATACCTCTAAAATTAGATTGTTTTTGCAAAATACTATGGAGGTATATAAGAAAGCTACACAAGTTGCGGTAGCTTTAGCTTCATGTTCTTAGCAATGGGAGTGGAAGCTTAACATTTTTGGTAAGCAATGTCAAGTTTTGAATAATGTTTTGAACCTTGGAGCGGGTATCATATTAGGTGAGGAGCTATTAGGAGGGGAAAGAATTGAAAATTTGCAATTGTATATATATATTTTGGAGTTGAAGATTGAGATGCTTCAACAATATGGGGAAGATATAACAGATGCCCGTTCTCCTCTCCTGGGTGTAGTAAATAAGTATGAAAGGTTTGTCGGCCAGTTGTTGGGTATTTATGGGCTCGGTCTTAATAGTGTAGGATACATGGAGGAAGACAATGTACTTCATCAATGGGATGCCTATGCAACACAATATCTTACAACTCCTGTTGAGTTTAATGTTGAGTTAATGGACAAATATACATACTTAATAACTCAATGTCAACAAGCTTCAGAAATAATAGAAAAATTAGAAGATAGAGTAAGAATGCAAAAGAGATTTTGAAGAAGTACAAGTTCAGAATTAAGCATGTTGCAGACCCTCCTATGGAAGTGGTTGCATGCATCATTAGCAATTATAAGAGCTATAAAAAGAAGTAAAGGATAAATAGGCAGTTGCTAATGATAGCATCATATATTTTGTGGATTTTTTATGACACTAGAGCTAGGACTTCAACTGTTGCTTAAACATGTACATGGATTATGGAATGGGTTTTGCATGATTATGAAATGTTGGCTCATGCAGCTCTATTTTCGTAATGATCCTCTAGTCCCAGTTTCGTAATAGTTAACTGGAGTTCAAGGCAGAGACTTGTATGTCAACTACGACTCCTTGTTTTTTTAGGGCTTAATTTAGATAGGGTTATTTCCTAGAAAGTAGGATAAGAAACTCTATAAATTGGAGTTTTTGATTCATTTGTAAGGGTCCACAAATTGATGCATATTATTTTATGCAGATTGTTATGAATTAGAATGTTTTTGTGAATTCTTTGAAATTAATATAAGAAGCAACTTATAGATTGCCTAATCTATGTGTATGTGCTATTGATTTGTTCTTTGCAATCTGGTAATGGCTATTGTTTGAAATCAACAACTTGTTCTGGTCTTATGTTTTATTGCTTTATGAATCATATTGCGCACATAAGTGGTGTATGAGAATTATTATGATAGGACGATATTGTGGTGATATTCTTTCCATGAATTTGCGAGGTTGCTGACTTTGTAATTTTATTGGAGGTCCGTTATTGAATGTTGGTTTGAATAATATTGATGATTTTTGAATTGCTGGGTACTAATTGAGTAGTTCATTAAGTCATGATTGCATTAGTTTCATTGTTATTTTCTTGTTTCCTTGATCTATCTTTTGCAGTTTATTTCAAAAGAGTTTGAAATCATAAAATACAAAAAAAAATGAAGTTATTAGAAGTTATTGGGTTTCGTTTAACCAGCGGGCCCCTTAATAGGTATAACCACATCAACCATTGAGTTTCCCATCACCGTCAATACCCGACTATAGATACCTTGGACTAGTTAGTTTCTTGAAACTTATTGCTTTTTAGGAGAGGTGGTCAATGGTCACATAAACTACCTGACTATTGGTGACTGTGTCAAAACACCCATCAACACAGCCATATCCAACAATCTCCCCCTTTGGCATTGATGGCAACATATGAATGTGAAAAACAACCAATGCATAGAAAGAAGATATCACCAGCAAACTACCCCTAAGGTCAAGACAGATAAAGCAGATTTTCACATGATCTTTCTCCCCCTTTGACAGCAATGCCAAAGATCTCAAAAAAGATAACCAAACTCTCTCCAAAAATAGAAACATGAATCTCTCTCCCCTTGTGACACACAACCAAGTCAACAGACTACTCCAGCAGAGGAGCACCACCAACTTACCAATCCAAATAGAAAGATAAGGCTCTAAAATCCACCGGATCAATGCAACTCAATGCATCTAGTTCTCATTAGGAGGGGTGAATATCCCTAACTTGTCTCTCAAATAGAAAAATGTATCTGCAAGCAAAGGCTTAGTGAAAATATCAGCTATATGTTCCTTTGTAGATACATACTCCAGCTTCACCTTCTTCTCACTGACTTGTTCTCTCAAGTAATGATATTTGATTGATATATGCTTAATCTTTGAATATTGCACCGAATTCTTTGACATGTTGATAGCATTAGAATCATCACAATAAATAACAGTAAGCTCATCATGAATAACTTTGATATCTTTCAACATTTACTTCATCCAAACCACCTAAGTGCAATTACTAGCAGCAACAATGTACTCAACTTCAGCGGTAGATAAGGACATTGAATCTTGTTTCTTTCTAGCCCATGAAATCAACTTCTTACATAAAAATATAATGCTCCACCGGTAGTGCTCTTCTAGTCATCTACATCACCAGCCTAATCAGCATCAGCGTAGGCACACAACATGAAATCATCATTCCTTGGGTACCATAGACCATAATCCATAGTTCCCTTTAGATATGTGAATATCCTCTTAACAACAATGACATGACTCTCCTTCGGATCAACTTGTAATCTAGCATCCATACACACATCGTGCATAATGTTAGGCCTAGTCTGAGTAAGATATAGTAGTCCACCAACCATAGATCTGTACAAACTCTTATGAGCTTTTGAAGATTCATCATTTTTAGAAAATTTACAACCAGACACCATAGGAGTTCCAACTGGTTTGGAGTCATCTAACCCAAACTTCTTCAACAATTCCTTCACATACTTAATTTGAGATATGAATATACCTTTTCTTGTTTGTGCAATCTGCAAAGCTAAGAAGAATTTCATCTCACCAATCATAGACATCACAAATTATTTCTGCATATCACCGGCAAATTTCATGCTCAAGTCATCATCACCACCAAAGATAATATCATCAACAAAGCCTTCAAAAATTAGGATGTTATCATTTTCAATCTTGAAATACAAATTGTTGTCAGCAGCACCTTTAGTAAATCCCTATTTCAACAAGTATTTGTCTAGTCTAGCATACTAGGCTCTAGGAGTTTGTTTCAGTCCATAAAGGGATTTCTTCAACTTACATACCATGTCTCCATCATTCGATAGTGAAAATCCATTAGGTTGTTCAATGTAAACTTCTTCCTCTAGATCACCATTCAAAAGGGTTAATTTGACATCTATCTGATATAACTTGAAATCTTTATAAGCAGCATAAGCAAGCAACAGTCTAACAACTTCAAGTCTGGAAACCAGAGAAAAAGTATCCTCATAATCAATTCTTTCTTGCTATAAGTATCCTTTGCAGACCAGTCTAGCTTTATTTCTGACAACTTCACCAGCTTCATTCAATTTATTTCTAAATACCTATTTAGTACCAATAACATTCTTATCCAAGTTAGGTCTAGGCACAAGTTCCCAAGTATTATTCTTTTCAATCTGATCTAGTTCTTCTTCCATAGCTCTCATCCAATTTTCATCTTTACAAGCTTCAGCAAAATCTTTAGGTTAAACTTTATAAATCAAACATATTTCTTCATCAACTAACCTTCTTTTAGTCATCACACCTTTATTCTTATCACCAATAATTTGATTTTTTAGAATGATTCAATCTTACATAACTCAAACTCTTCTGTTTATTTTGATTCTCCTTCAAAAAGACAACCCACGTCATCCTAGAATAATCATCAATTAGTAGCATAAAATATCTATCACTCTGCATACTTCTAACATTTGTAGGTCCACATAGGTCAGTATGTACAAGATCTAGCAATCCATCAGATGTATATTGTTTGCTCTTGAAAGAAATTCTTGTTTTCTTACCCAACTTGCATTCCTTACATACCAGATTAGTAGGTTTAACAATCTTAGGTAGATCTCTAACAGCTTGTGTAAAATAGATCTTAATCATTGAATCAAATTTTACATGACACATTCTCCTATGCCACAACAAACTCTCATCTATCTTAGCAATCAAACAATTCTTCTCACCAGAATTCAAATGAAAAATGTTACCTTCAGTCTTAGTCCTAGATGCAATCTCTATACCAGAGGCATTCAATATCTTGCATTTACCATCCTTGAATTGTAGATCATAAACCTTATCAACCATTTTTCCAACACTCAAAATATTATGCTTCAAACCTTCAACATACAAGACATCATCAGTGTTATGCTTACCATCAAAAGAAATAGAACCTCTCCCACGGATTACATAGGCTTTGTCATCTCTGAATCTAACTATTCCACCATCATACCTTTCCATGCTCACAAATTTGATTTTATCACCAGTCATATGATGTGAACAACCATTGTCAATCACCCATTCATCATTTTCTTATACCTTAGCTGCCAAAGCTTTCTCCTCAATAGAACAGCTAGTGGAATCAATAGGTACAAGTATATCTTCTTTAATGGCAATAAACACAAATTCATCTCCTTCTAATTCATCATTTGTAACATCTTCATCAGTAGCATAATAATAGTTCTTCTTGTTCCTAAACTTCCCGTTAGACTTAGAAGGTTTTTCATACTTCTCATGCTTCTCATATCTATCATTCTTATCATGCTTATCAAACTTATCATGTCTATTATACTTAGCCATTTTCTCTAGGCATCTAGAAGAAAAATGTCCTATCTTATTACAAAAGAAATATTTCAAAGGCAACTTTCCACTCCATCATACTTACTGGCACCTTTAGGCAATCTCCAGGCAATCAATGCTTCAAGTTCATCAAGCTCTCTTTCTTTCTCTTCAATCTCTTTTCTCTCTCTCTCATATCTAGCTAATCTGCACTTATCAGGATCATACTTCTACTTACTAGATACACATTTTGATGTTCTAAATGTTGTCTCAGACTTTCCATGAGATTCTCTAAACTCACTCAGCTCAAATGCAGCAAGCTTTCTAACCAACACAACTATTGTCACTATAGCCACACTTCAGATCTCATAAATAGCAACAACCTTACGTTTATAAGGAGGCAAAGATCTCATCACCTTAGAAACAATTTCATCTTCCTCAATGCTTCCACTAGCACATCTGATACCTAGGACAAGGTCATTCACCTTAGCCATAAAATAATGTATGTTCTCATTATCTCCCATCTTCAATGTCTCATGTTTTCCTATCAAACTCTGCAACTTAGCAACTTTCACTTGTTTGTCTCCTTCATATAGGATCTTAGGCTTCTCCCAGATTTCATGTGCAGTCTTAAGTCCCATAACATGTCATCTTTGAATTAGTTGGGGCACTAAGAAATGCTTCCTTTTCTCTAATATTGTATTCTTCTTTCTTAACCTCGTCAGAAGTAGATGGTCCATTCTGAGGAACAACATAGGAATTCTTTGTAATCTTCTAGTAATATTCTCCAAGAAATTTCAAGTGCACTTCCATCCGGTTCTTCCATATAGTATAGTTGCTTCCATCAAACCTTACAATGTCCTTCTTGAAGAGAATACCTTGAGTTGCCATCCTGGATCTCCTCAAGTGATTAAGCTTCTACCAGAGGATCTAGATCTGATACAAATTGTTAGCAACAACAGAGAAGGAAGACTGAGAGGGGGATGAATCAGTCTTCACTGGAATATAAAACTTTAAGCACAACAACAGATCTAACAAACTGTAGCAATAAATAGATAATAAAATCAACAGCACAACACACAACACCAATATTTTTAATGTGGAAAACCTGGAAGGGAAAAACCATGGTGGGAACCTACCCACAATAAGATGATACTCTGTAGTAGCATGTGAAAATATTGCAATGGGGAATGCACATGTATTCAGGCACACTGCCTAGAGCCCACTGCTTAAAAGATATTTGCCCAAAAGGCTACAACCCTCAAGAAAGTCTCATTGACTTACAACAAGCTTTGGACTACAATCCTGAAGAAATGAATTGAAAGAATAGCATTTGCAATTGCCTAATTATAGTTCTAGTTAAGCACAGTTGTCTGCTTTGCAACACCAATCTCACCTCAACCTCAACACCAAATGATAAATCACTTGTTCTCACATACACCACTCTCTGATAATGCAGACACCACACCAACACATAAACTACATGAATAACTCGCCTATATATACAATTCATCAAGCTTGATAACAAGGCCAGCTAAACCCTCAACCCTCAATTACAAAATTACATCACATGATACAAAGATCAACCACCGGACCAATATAATGATTTGCATAGCATAACATGGACCTAATTCAAATTCCTAAATGATCAACTCCACCGAAAATCACGCCAAGATCAACTGCAACGCGCTCACCACCAAAAATACCGCATAACACGAAAATCAATACCAGATGATGAAAAACACCAAAAACTCACACAACAATCAATACAAATCACCAAAACAAATAGGACATGACAAGCATGTTATAATCATCCAAATTAGCTGCACCAATACCTCTTTTCAAAACTTCATTGGTCAACGTCTAGAAGCTCAAGAGCACAACCAATCAACAACTGTCACGAAGAAATATAACTTGTGGAGTACCAAATCATGAACCATCTAAAATGAAGATACACAAGACCAACCAAAACAATATCCCAAAGTCTCAACACAAGATCTTATCACACCAGAATAAACTAGAGGAAATATCAACCTCTACAGAACAGTGATTAGCAAAACCAAACTACAAAATTGGATCAAAAAATATTCCCAATCACACCAGAATAAATCACAGGAATATGTTGACATTAATGACAACAATATATCCTAGAAGCAACAATGAACAACCATATCCAATAGAAGCATTCTCGAAACTAGAGAAAACAAAATCTTATATGGGGTGCTATACACTTGAAACCAAACATCACTTACACACACATACAAGGATGAGGGAAACTAGCAAAACATAGCTAGACTATTCCTACTCTCCTCCCCAAAATGGATCACCTAGAAAAACACATCTAGAATGTGTATCCATGTCCTCTCTCATTCTTCTTATGGATCACCTAAAAAACACATCTAGAGTGTATATGCACGCTTTCTCCACTTTCTTCTCATGAGATCATAGCTTTTCTATAAATGTAGTTCATGGATGATGCACATGCTTTGCTCTTTTATTTTATCACTTGTGTTCTTGAGATGGCATTTTTTAAGAATGATATTAATGTTTGAGACATTTTGATATAAAGGTCTCTTCAACTAGTTGACTTGAGGTCTTGTTTTGGTTTTTATCTTTTGTGTGTTGTGTGTCTTTTGCCTTTTGCCTTTGCTTCCTTTTGTTTGCCTTTTTGTGTGTGTGTGTGCCCTTGCATTCATTTGAGTGAGTTAAGATCCTAAGATTGGGGGCTTAGTTCCTAAAAATTAGTGATGTCTTATACTCCTTGTGATTGTGCTTTGCATTTCTCTTAATCACTCATCTCTTTCATCTCTCTTTCATCTACTTTACTGTGAGTATATGTGTAGGCTCATACTCCTATTAAAGTGGGGGCTAAATGTAGCATCATGAATTATCACCAAGTCAATTTACACCTCATGTTTGTGCCCCTACTTTAGTGTGTTCTCCCCCTCATCACCTATCTGGGATTGTTCAGTGCCTTAATTCCAATTTTGATGCCATGTACACCTACCAACTGATTTCCTAGAGGGATGTCCTTCTCCTTAGGGATAAATTATGTTCCTTGACTAAGGAGGACCAAGGTGCTAATTGCTTGGTCATGTTACCAGAGCACCCAGTGCTCTAGTCCCCCTTAATTAGGCCCTATTTTGAAATATGATATGGGTCATATCTCTTTGGCAGGAAATGAAATTGGTGGCTCTATATGACCATTGAGGGTGACCTAATAAATAAATCGATTTAGATACTCATATATAAAGACATTTAATCAATTCATTTCAATCCTAATTATCCATTTCTGAGCAATCAAGTATCCTAACATCCATGAAGTGATCGTCAAGCATTTTCAAAGATCTTTAAGGCTACATATTGTTCATTCAACCATTGTGGAGAAAAATTACATCATTCATATGCAAGCATGTGTGTGTTTAGGGTTTTGTCATGTTCATGTTGTTTCATACAACATATGTGATTACATTCAAGAAGCAAAGCATCATCATCAATAATTGTAGATCTAAGGTATACCTAAGTTCCATTATTTATTTTAATATTTGTAATATTTTATTCAAGGTTACTTCCTAAACTAAGGTTTGACTTAGGAAAACCCCTGTTCCCAAACATTTTCCTCTTTTTCTATCTAGGAAATAGGTGGAAAGTTGTGATTCTCAAGATTGGTCTTATTCACAGAGACGGACAGGTTCCCCTTTGGACGGCAAAAAGTGCAAAGGACCAGAACGACAAGAATTCTAGCCTCGACAAATCAAGAGCTCCTTCTAGAAACAGGTCCAAATACTCTTATATTAATCAAATCCTAGTTCATGGTTCAATTCAATGATCATAGCTCACTTTTCACACATAATCTCTTCAGTTTCAACATATTTACCTTAATTTCGGCATTTCAACAATTCAACTTAAAAGAGGGTAGTCAATCCTAAATCCCAATGAGTCTAATTTATAATTTCTCACCCCTATCCTTTCTGAATTGAGGCTATATCTATTAGGTTCACCCTTCTTTAATGTAGTGGTCCTTAAGCCTAAAATTAGCAATTTTTACCTTATTGGTGGAAACCCTAATTTTTCCCCATTACATTTTGGTGAACTCGTTTGCATGTCTTAAACGAGGTGTTCATTCTTGAAACCAAAGAAAACCAAAGTCTTATATGAGATGCTTCATGCTCAAAACTAGATGCAACATTGATATATGTCTTATACGGGGTGCACAGTCATGAAACAAGAGCAAACAAACTCTTACACAAGATGTCCTTGAAACCGGGCTTATATTTATCTTATATGGGGTTACACATTCTCAAAACTAGAAAAAACAAACTCTTATACAAGATGTTCCTAAAACGAGACACTCGCCACTTAGAATTTGTATTTTCATTACATGTCTTAAACATGTTGAAGTACACTTGAAACTTGAGAAAATAAACTCTTATATGAGGTGCTATACACTTGAAATCAGACATCACTTGTAGACATGTACGAGGATGAGTGGAACTAGAAAAACATAACTAGACTATTCCTACTCTCCTCCCCAACATGGATCACCTATAAAACACATCTAGAATGTGTTAGAGTAATTGGGTCTTTACTTGATTAATTAAACATTATTTGTTTAATTCTTTCAGTTCCCAATTATCTTTTTACACTTAAGCTAACATTAGGTGCAAATTAATTAATTATTTTATTAATTATTATGTGCAAGCCTATGGTTTTCCCTTTTTAGGGTTTATTGACCTATTAAAGGTTAATTTTTCTTTTCATTGTATTATCTTTTTCACAATACTTTTTTGGTGAATTGGAGCTCTCATCTTTTGAGAATAGTTTTCTATGTTTTGTATGTTCTTCAGATTTTGCTTCATTGCTTCTCCTTGTAACAGGTTATTCGGCTTGCAAAAGATCTTCAGCCTACTATGGGGTTGTATTTCTCAACTCCTATATGGTATCAGAGCTCAGAGCCGTAGGACCTGCTGCCTCAACAGTAAGGCGAGCCCACTTGGGCATCTAAGGTGGAGCAGGTGGAGGTGGGGATGGTGGATCATCAACACCATCATCAGAATCATCCTCAAAAATATCCTGAAGGGGTGCAGTGGCTGGAGTAGGCAGAGGAGTAGACACTGGAGTCGGGGTATTCACTATGGGAAGACGCTCATCAAACTGAACATCCCGACGAAACAGGACCTCTCTGGAATCAGGATCAAACAACTTGTATGCCTTAACGTCCTCATAGTAGTCAACAAAAATGAGTGGTCGGCTCTTCTGCTCCATGGATTTCCTCTGAGCATCAGGAATAAAGGCCCATGCCTCACTACCAAACACTCAAAAAAAGGAAACATCAGGCTTGTCATGAGACCAAGCCTCCTCAGGAGTCATATGTCGAATAGCCTTGTGAGGCATCCAATTCTGAATATAATTGGCACAATTGACGGCCTCAACCCAAAAATCTGAATCCATGGACCTAGACTAAATCATACAATTCACCATCTCCCATAAAGTTTTGTTCTTACATTCAGCGACACCATTCTGCTGAGGGGTGTAGGGAACAGTGAACTAATGCTGCAAACCATGCTTAGTACAAAAATCTCTGAAAGCCTGATTCACATACTCCCCCCCATTATCTGTACGTATCCGCCGAATAGAACAGTCAAACTGCTTCTCTACATATGTCTTGAAGATTTGAAATGAATCAAAGACATCGGACTTGTACTTAAGAAAGTATACCCATGTCCGTCTGGAGAAGTCATCAATAAACGTGAGTACATACTTGGCCCCTGAAAAAGGAGGAGTGGGAAATGACATGAGGTCGCTGTGAATCAACTCCAAGGGTGCCAAAGCATGAGAGGCTCTCCCCTTCGAAAAGGGATCTCTGTGATGCTTGCCAAGCACACAACCATGACAAACACCATCAGTGCGAGAAATCCATGGGAGCCCAAGAACAAGTGCCTATGTACTCATCTGCTGAAGATATATGTAATTGACATGGCCCAATTGCTCATGCCAAAGCTTACTCATTGAATCTACACGTGCTATCAGAGATGAACCTGTATCTGAAGAGGGCTCAAATTCATCAAATCTATAGAGATGAGATGCAGAATCCACACTACCAGTAGCCACAACCAAATCAGGGTCATGGAGGTCCCGAATAACCACATCATGTGGTGAGAACTCAACTGTCTTACTAGAGCCAGAGTGGCAAATCTGATAAATGGACAAGAGGTTCATCGAGATGTTAGGGACAACCAAAACATCCTATAGAGTACCCCCATCCAAAGAGACAGAACCTGAACCCAAGTCAGAAAGATGAACTGAGTCACCCACTATAATTTATGAAATACCACAAGAGGCAAGAGAAGTAACCAACTACTGAGTGTGTGTCATATGGTGAGAAGCACCAGAATCTAGAATCCATGTGGACCCATAGGTTGAAGCTCTAGCAATGAGAGCATGACCTTTCCCTGTGGAAGGAAAAGACGCCTGAGGTGAGGAAATGTGATGTTGTTGCATGGCTTCCTCTAAAGCCTCTAATCATTTCCAACACTTGGAAACTAGATGTCCTTCCTTGCCACAAAAACTGCAAGTGTCTGATGATTTATTCTTAGTCTTGGAGGAAGACTCACCAGACTGTAAAGATTTCCCTTGTTTGGGAGGAAATGGTTTTGAATCAGACTTAGGAGAAGGCTTGGAGGAATTCTCACTACCTGCAGAATGCTTCTTCGGCTTCGGTTTCTGCTTCTGTTTCTCCTTCTCCTTAAAGGACTGAGCAACCAATTCTCTGTTCTTAGAGCCTGAGAGCATATCGAGCTGAGAAAGATGAGACTGCTCATGAGACAATCACTCACAAAAGACATCAAAGGTAGGCATGTTGAAATGAGTACCCAAGCCATCCATGGTGGAGTAGAAAGCAGAGGCAAAAAACTGAAAGTGACCCCGAAGCTTCGAAAGAATCAAATGAATGCACTCTGTATCAGTCTTGTTCTTTCCACATCCTGTGTGGGAGAAAAAGTGCCACTAAGCAAACATGCCCTAATCTCACTTTCAACCACACACTTGTGGAATACGAAAGAGCCTAGAGGTATCACACAATTGGCTACTTCTTCTTGTGAAAGAGAGAGCCACGGGCTACCTATTAGGATTTCTATTCCTTTGTTGAAATTGGAAGATCAAATGATGCAAGTTCAATCCCTAACCCCAAAGTGCAAGTATGAACTAATAACAAGATTGCAGAATTGAACTTAAACAATGGAAAGCTGTAAACACAAGGACAAGACAAGAATGCAAATGCGTACCCAGAGTTAAAATCTGACTGAAAATGTTCAGGACGGGGGCGCAGGCGCCACTGTCCTGATTCTACCCCTGAAACTGCTCCGAAAACTGCTATTTTGCAAAGCTGTCAAAAATGCTGAAAAAACTGTTGTCAGAAGGACCAGGGCACCCAGCGCCCCTGTCCTAGGGACCAGGGCGCCCAGCGCCCCTGTCCTGGTAGGACCAGGGCGCCCCACGCCCCTGTCCTGGTCTTTTGCTCTAAGATTTGGTGTGAAGTTCGGTCTCCGTCTGCTTCTTCCGGATCTGTAACTTGCGGCGTCGTCCGAATTTCGAAACCTACACTTATATCTGAAAAGGTGTGGTGGGTGGCTATATAGGGTTTTGCCTTAACCAAACCCCCGTTTCGGTGATTTCCACCTCCATGAATAGCCAAGTTGTATTGTAAAATGTATTGTGTGTGCAAACCTAGTGTGTGTGCAAGGTCCTTAAATGCAAGAAAGCAAACTAGAGCAACCTAGAAAGTAAACCCTAATTGCTTGTAAATGATAATGTAAATGCTCTAAATCAAGATGCAAAGTGATCTAAAGCATGAATAAAGGATATATTGAAACTTATGCAAAGACATGAAAACAACATGAAATCATACCCAACCCTCAAGGGAGGAGTACAAGCCAATCTTCAGTCGGTAATCTCCTATTGTTCTTCAATGTCTCCCAAGCCCTAAATGAATGAAATGAAATTGATAAATGCTTCATAGAAGGATGTTGAATGTTGTTGAAGTCTTCAAAGATCTGCTCTTTCGCTGCATAGAAGGTCCTCGAAAGCCCAAAATTCTGGATCCTTTCAAATGAAGAAAGAGAGCTCTTATATATGAAACCCTAGGTCTTAATTTCGACTTTTGGCCAACCTAGAGATTGAATCTCCCGCCAATTTCTTGGGGTTAAGCTTTATTTTATGATTGGATCACGCTCCTAAAATTTCGGGAAAAATGTCCAGGACCATGTGCACTCCGAGCGCCATGGTCCTCTCCGGGCGCCATGGTCCCGACAACTTTTCACCAAATTTTCAAGGCCATTGGATATGATGATTTTAGAGAGAATCCCGAAGTTACAGGTGATTTCAAGATGTTTTGACCCCCGAAATCAAGCCCCCAAGTTCAAAATAGGACCTAATTAGGGTTTTTGATTAAATGATGTATAGGAGGAATAAAATGAAAAGGGCACACTTTAATGAAAGGGCCCAACTTTATGATGTGGGAGATGATAAAATAGAACCTTAGACCTAATTAATTTAATTAATTAAGTGCTAAAGGGGAAATGCAATGCAAAATGCAAAAAGCGCCAAGGCAGGTGCTAAACTAGGTGTGAAATTGTACCACCCTAGCAAGTGCGTACAATTTACGACGCTACACATCCCTGAAGAACAGATCTAGTAGTCTTGAATTTGTTCAAAAAATCCTCAATAGTGGGAAAGGAATCAGGTGACAAAGAAGTCAACTCTGCCTCAATCTATAATGCCCAAATCTCATTGACCCTCCTGAAGAGAGAATCAAACTTCAACCACATATCCCTAGGAGTAAGCAACTCATCAAGGTGAAACAGAAGACTGTCAGAGACATGCAAAGAGATCAAACCCATGGCCTCATCCAACTTGTTCCAGTGCATAAGAATCTCATAAGGATGTTGTAGTACTGGCTGAACCTCATCCAAAGAAGTCCACAACCCTCGTGCTCTCAGAAGCCTCATGATGCGGGGCTTTCAGGTGTGATAGTTGTGTGAAGTCAACAACTCAACTGAAGGATCTGCCATGAGAACAAAGAAAACTTTGCACCTACACCTACTTGTTGGTTGTTTTTATTATGTGATCTTTCAAAATAGATAGAAGATGTAGAAGGGTTTGTTTATTTTTAAGAGTTTAGGTGTTTTTGATTTCTGAAATAAATGACAAAAAGCAATAAAAAAAACACCCCCCCCCCACAATAGAAAAACCCAAACCTTAGTACATAGTAATGAGAAGGAAGTAGTGCATAAGCAAAAAAACTTCAAACTGATATCTCATGTACCTAGTGAAAATTATGAGAAAAAATATCACAAATCTGAATAGAGCATGCTGAGAGATTTCCAACGCCTATTCCTTTTCGAAAAATGAAGTTTGTTTGCCCATTCTACAGCCCCGAAAGTGCAAAAAAGAAGCCCGACTTGGACTAGTAAAAAATATAGTCAAACAAAAGATTCAGGAAAAAAATCCACCACCACAAGGTCCGGCTCGGAATCACCTTTCTGATGCCTATTTGTTTTCCAAAAACTGACTCCGAATGCACAATCTAGGCCCAAAAAACCAACCCTCTCAAAAAGACTAGAGAGGAGGAGCGGTGGTGGTCCGGGCGGAGGTGGTGCGGCCCAGGCTGAGCAGAGCACTGGCTAGGTGGAGGAGGCAGCTTGGCTGAGCAGAGGTGGTGGTGACGCGGGCCTGGAGAGGCGATGGGGGCCGGTGACCGGCGGGGCTGCCGGAGGCCGGGCGGGGCTGCCAGAGTCTGCAGCCGGCGGGGGCCGTGGTGACCAGAAACTGCAGTCGGTGGGGGCTTGGGTGGCCGAAGGGCCGGCAATGCCTATGGGGCCAGCTTGACGGGTCTGTAGGTGTCATACGGCACTGGACAGTCGGGTCCAGTGCCCAACAAAAAACAAACAATTTTTTTTTCCTTTTGCAAATTGCTATTTGATTTTTGATTTTTTTTTGTGAATTTTTTTTAAAAAATCAAAAACAATCCAGCCTGCATGCTGTAAAAAGGCAAAATTTGTTTTTTTTTTCAAAAATAAAATTCTCGATTTGTGTGCCAGGGCCGTACAACCTGGTTGGGAGAAAAAAAAAATCACCCAGATGCTTAGGGGTCAAAAATGGACAAATTTTATATGACTATAGGGGTTTTTGGGCCTTCTGAGCACGATGGTGAGGTCCGTTTAGGCCCAAAGTGCTCAGGAAAAAAAAAAAAAAAACCTTAACCCTAAGCACACAAAAAATGCCCGAAACCCCAGATCTGCTTCAAATGCAAAATTCTCAAAAAACAGGAACAGGTAGTTGCAGATCTGAGCTCTAATACCATATAGGAGTTGAGAAATACAACCCCACAGTAGCCTGAAGATCTTCTGCAAGCCGAATAACCTATTACAAGGAGAAGGAATGAAGCAAAATCTGAAGAACATACAAAACACAGAAAACTATTCTCAAAAGATGAGAGCTCCAATTCACCAAAAAAGTATTGTGAAAAAGATAATACAATGAAAAGCAAAATTAACCTTTAATAGGTCAATGAACCCTAAAAAGGGAAAACCCTAGGCTTACACATAATAATTAATAAAATAATTAATTAATATGCACCTAATGTTAGCTTAAGTGTAAAAAGATAATTGGGAACTTAAAGAATTAAACAAATAATGTTTAATTAATCAAGTAAAGACCCAATTACTCTAACAGAATGTGTATCCATGTCCTCTCTCATTCTTCTCATGGATTACCTAGAAAAACACATCTAGAGTGTGTATCCATGCTTTCTCCACTTTCTTCTCATGAGCTCATAGAATTTTTATTTGTAGTTCATGGATGATGTATGATCACTTGTGTTCTTGAGATGGAATTTTTTAAGAATGATATTAGTCATCGAGACATTTTGATATTGAGGTCTCTTCGACTAGTTGACTTGAGGTCTTGTTTTGGTTTTTAGCTTTTGTGTGTTGTGTGTCTTTTGCCTTTTTGTCCTTGCTTGCCTTTGTTTGCCTTTTTTTTGTGTTCACTTGCATGTGTTTGTGTGACTTAAGATCCTAATATTGGGGGCTTAGTTCCTTGAAATTAGTGATGTCTTATAATCCTTGTGATTGTGCTCCTCATTGCTCCTAATCACTCCTCTCTTTCATCTCTCTATTATCTACTTTACCACAAGTATTTGTGTAGGCTCGTACTCTCATTAAAGTGGGAGCTAAATGTAGCATTGTAAATTATCACCGAGTCAATTTTTACCTCATATTTATGCCCCTAGTTTAGTGTGTTTTCTCCCTTATCACCTATCCAAACTCATTTAGTGTCTTAATTCCAATTTTTATGTCATGTACACCTACTGACTAATTTTTTGGAGGGATGTCCTTCTCCTTGGGGCTAAATTATGGTCCCTGATTGAGGAGGATTAGGGCTCTAGTGCCTTGGTCCCCCTTAGTTAGGCCCTATATTGAAATATGAGATGGGTCCTATCTCTCCAGCGGGAAATGACATTGGTGGCTCTACATGACAATTGGAGGATGGCCTAATCAGTAAATTGACCTAGATACTCATATATAAAGATATTTAATCAATTAATTTCTATCCTAAGTCTCCATCTCCAACCAATCAAGTATCCTAGCATTCCTGAAGTGATCATCAAGCATTTTCAGAGATCTTCAAGGCTACATATTCTTCATTCAACCATTATGGAGAAAAATTACATCATTCATATGCAAGCATGTATGTGTGATTAGGGTTTTGTCATGTTCATGTCATTTCATACAACATATGTGATTACATTCAAGAAGCAAAGCATCATCATCAACAATTGCAAATCTAAGGTATACCTTTCAATTATTTATTTTAGTATTTTCAATATTTCATTCAAGGTTAATTCCTAAATTAGGGTTTGATTTAGGCAAACCCCCATTCTCAGCCATTTTCCCCTTCTTTTTGTGTGTAGGAAATAGGTGCAAAGCTGTGATTCTCAAGATTGGCTTTATTCACAAAGACGAATAGGTTCCCATTTGGATGGTGAAAAATGTGGAGGACCAAAGCGATGAGCATTCTGGTCCTAAAAAATTAGGAGCTCTTTCTATGGATCAGTCTAAATACTCTTATATTACTCAAATCCAGGTTTGTGGCTCGATCTGACAACCATAGTTCACTATTCACACATAATCTCTTCAATTTTAGCACATTTGCTCTAATTTCAGCATTTCAACATTGCAACTTAAAAGAGGGTAGTTAATCCTAAATCCCAGTGAATCTAATAGAATTTCTCAACCCTATCCTTATTGATTCAAGGCTAGATTTATTAGGTTGACCCCTCTTTAATGTAGTGGTCCCAAAACCTAAAATTACTAGTTTTTACCTTAATGATGGAACCCTAATTTTTCACCATTACAAGTTGTTAAAAAGATTTGTTAACCTTGTATTTGAAGAATAAATGTGTGAAAGATATGTAGGGACTTGCATGATAATGGAGTCACGCTTCATTAAATTATGCACATGGATTATCACGCATTTCCAACTTTATGTTTGTCATTTGAATAAGAGTCTGACTTGGATTTGGACTCCTTTAAAGTGAGTTATTGTTTTTAGTAAATCATAGTAGAATAAGTAATCCTCGGTGTTAGTGAGGATTGGCAAGTTTTCTTAGTCGATTCTAAGAAGTAATTAACCCACTCTCTCGGATTGCGTATAAAATCAAGTCTTGCCAAAGTTGGGAAATCTTTTGCATATATGATACAAATTAAACTTTGTCTGGATATTTTATTAATTAGAGAAGCTACTATCACTATTTATTATGTATTGAATTGAATTGAATAAAGTGAATGATTGAATGATGTATTGAGTTAATATTGTGTTGTGATCCAAGGGTACATCCCCTCAAGAAAGGGCTACTTGAGGTAGTCTAATCCTCTTGTACTTAGTTGGATTTATTTAACATTAGTTAATTGTACATTATGTCCATAGACTAGTTGTTTTTCTTATTCTTCCTTACTAAAATGCATGTAATCTGTTGGTGAAGTTAATGGTTCAAATTGTAAGTTGAAGTATCACACTGTCTACCCACAACCACTCTTGAGCTAACTTGTGGATTACATAAAACAACTACTATATAGATAGACTTTCTAATTCAGTCTTGTTTCTATTTCATTATATTATTGAAATTAGTTAGTTCCCTTTATTCTACTGATAGGTGCCTTAGAGAGTCCTTGGTTGCACACATAGTGCTAGCATCAGCCAAGTATATATGTCCCTAGTCGATAATTAAATGAGCCTCTATAAGTCAGTTAGGTTACTTGATTTGGGGATCTATTGGTCGATTAAGAGTATGCATTGAGTTGTTTGTATAAGCATGTTGTTCTTAGCAGAGACCAGTGACCTTTTATGACATTATCTCAAATAAAAATACTTGAATTATAAGATAGAAGAAGAATGAAAGGATGGATAGATGTCATCTTGATAGATTGGTCTAATAGTCACTTTGAGTCAAACTCTTGAAAAGAGATGTGAAAGAAAAGTATGTATAAAAGATGTGTGAATGCAACTAGATGAAACTATATGCAAGTTAGCCTATTGATCCAATGCAAGGTAAATCATATAAATGGGTGATGAAATGGATAGGAAAAAAGTGTAAGATGGAAAGGATATGGATAAATATGGCCTATGTTATTTGTTATTCTTTGTATCATCATCGAGTGATTTCAAATAAAACAACACACAAGAAAACAATGATCAAGATCAAAGATAAAAATGGAAGATGAATGATAAAGCAATAACCATGAGTCATTCCTCACTCTCCACCATGATATCAAGATCAAGGCTTCTTTTAGCTTCCTCAAAATAAATTAAAAAGAAAGATCAACAAGATAAATGTAGAAGAAACAATCATGTCCGATTCTTCTTTTCTCCATGATATCAAGATCAAAGCTTCCATGAGCTTCCTTGGGATGCATGAAAAAGAAAATATCAAAAAGATAAAAGATGAAAGATTAAAGCTCAAATATTGAAGACTAAGATAAAAATATCAAGGATCAAACATTAAGATCAAAACATAAAAACTCCAAGGAACAAGATAAAATGATAAGTTCAAAAGATAAATCAAAAAGAAGAAAGACAAAATGTCAAACAAGCCAAACAACCAAAACATCCCCTTGCCAGAAGAATATGCTTAGTGTAGATAGTTCCTAATAAAGGAAAGATACATTTGTCAAGGTGAAGATAGCTAGATAAAGCCTAATATAGGAAAGATACATCCTCTCAAGGCTAATATATTTAGATAGATAATGAGAAACATGTGATAGATTAAGAAAGCTAGATATGTAAGTAGCAAACTTATTTTAACACCAATTTTCACTCAAGTTTTTTGTAAAAGCTCAAATGTTCTTGTCTCGAGATGGACATAGTTTTGATCTTTGCTTTCATTTGGTTTAAAGTTTAAGTTTTTAATATTGTTTTTCTCAAGATAATGATCAAAGTACACTCCCATGACTAGGTCAAGAAGATGCTCCCAATTAGTATGAGGTTATGTGGGATTAGATGGATGGATGAAGGTTCTTTGTGATATGATCAATTTTAGATGTGAACATTAGGCTTATTATTTTTTACCTTTTTCATGGAGACATGAAAATCCTGATTTTGATTTTCTTAAGAATGATAGCTCGATAGGAAAGCTAAGAGATAAACCGAGATCAAAGATGGGATAGGGATACTTAGATAAGATGAAACATATAGGACAAACGATAGGGATAAGATAAACAATATCAAATATTTAGGAAGGTGTAATGGGAGATACATGATGGAGTCTTTGGCTTAAGGGCACATGATTCTTTTGGATGAACAAGTTTGGATGCCATTATAGGTTGTAATTTGATATCCATTACTTGGATAGGTATGATTAGATCTTGTAGAGGTTTAGGATCATGAAGGAAATTAGAAGGTATGTTAGCATATTGAGATGGAAATGAAAGGACACTTTGATCTTGGCTCGTGATAGGATCATGAGTTAGAGTGAAAAGGATACTTTTATCTTGCAATGATATGGAAGAGATGCCCAGGTATTGTGTTGGAGGAGGGCTATGAAGGTAAAAAAGGAACATATACTAATCTTGCAATTGAACTGATACATCCAGAAGGATGCTTTGATCTTGATTTAACATCTCATCGCTACATGTTGTTGGATTGCAAGGGATACTTTAACTTGGATTTGGGATGGGATCAATGGATATTATGGAAGGTAAAATTATTCGAGATGAGATATGGTATAAAAATAGGGCATATCAGAATAATCAACATTCTTAGAGGAGATATCCTTGTTAGAGGACTCCATTAGAGGACTCTTCTTTTCTATTTTTAGGGAGTGGATCTTTGAATGTTTTGAGATCAACATTTGATGTATGGGGAGTGCCTTCAATAGCAACTGCACCACCATATATGAGATCTTGGATCAAATATTTCAATTTAATGCAACTTGAAGTTTGATGTCCTTTGATTTGATGATAATTACAAAACTCATTCTCTTTATACCATGGTGGTTTTATTGTTGGTTTATTGCTTCTTGCTCTGAGAAGTATGATCATGTTAGCTTGAACCATTTTTTGTAAAGTAGTCTCATAAGATTCTCAGAGGGGAGTGAATTGTCTTCTAGGTTTATTAGTTCTCCTTGAAGTATAACCTTGTACAAAAAGTGTAATACCTTGAGTGTTGGTAGATATGCTGGATGAGTTTTGAATATCTTTTGATTTCATGACACCATTATTGAAAAAATTCTTGTTTTTAGCCCAAAGGCAATGTTTATCATTAGATGTCGAGGGGTTGTCCATGTTGTCCTTATTAAATCTAAACACAATACCCTTAGCAATAAGAGATTTTTCAATATCAATCCCTTTCTCTATGATCTCATCAAATCTAATAGACATTGAACTTGCAAATGGAAAGCCATTTCTTGATTTAAGTTTTGAACAAGCATGCCAACAATTTGTTTTTCAAGAAGGTGATAAGGGCAATTACTTTCTATATTTCTCCATCATTGTAAGAAAGAATCAAATGTATCTCCATTTATTTGTTTTGTATTGTATAGGCCATTCATAAAACTTCATGTTCAATGTTGTATGAAAAATGTGAAATATTTTTTTTTGCCAACTCATGAAAAGTCTTGGTCCCATGAGGTAAATGTGAAAATTGTAGACACCTAAAATTATACCATGACTACGAGAACTAATTTTACTAATCTTTACTCTTTACTTAATTAAGTAATTTTATTATTTAATTAATTCAATATCATTCTTCTAATTTAACTTCATTCTTCGGATTCACATTGAAACGTCAAAAATTCTCTCTTTTCTCATAATTAAAATCATTTATAATTATTTAATTATCTAATTTTCCTCCAACAATAATTAAATAATTTTATTATTTAATTAATTATTTAACCAGATCCCTTTAATTAAATAATATTTGTTATTTAATTAATTTCTATTTCTATCTTACCATAATTAAATATTTATTTCAAATTATTTAATTAGCTAATTATGTCCTCTCAGTTAAATTAATTTATTTAATTTTATTTGTCCAAATTCATGTTAACTCCATTTCCCTCTCATTTCAATTTCAACTTCATGTTTCAAAAACTAAATTTCCTCTAAATACAATTGCATTTCAAATTTCCTACATCACATGTGGAAATCCTTAACTACCACTAACTCTCAGTTCCCACTAGTGAGTCATCAATCACTCTAATTAATTAGTTAGCACATTCTTTTCAAATCATCTTTTTCTAACTAATCAATTAATTATCTTAAGTATTCAATTTAATCAATCATCAAATCATTCAAATGAATGAAATTATCAATCAAATTCAGTTAAATTGAGTAATTGTCTCCCATTAATTTGTCTCATGAATCATCAATAATTGATCAACTCTATTCTCAAATTGATCTCAATTGTTAATTCAAATCCAGAAAATCTATAAAATCAGCATCAATTCTCAATCATCATAACCTTTATCTTCATATTCTTCTGCATCAATTGTGTAGGTTTTCATAAGTATGGTTCTGAGAGCCATCATTCAAAGCAAGGAAAAGACGAACAATGGAGGCGAAGTGCTTGAGTATCAACATGGCTTTTCTTTATTTTATAATTATTTATTTTTTGTTGATTTCCTTCAAGTATTCCTCTATTGAGTATACAATTGGAGTTTCTTTAGATCTAGGGTTTAGTGGTTGCCTATTTGATCTAATTAGCATGTTAATTTTCTCTTGTAGCACAAAAACCACTTAGTAGCTTAACCCCCCAATCTTCTTAGAAAAGGACACATAAGTTTCGGGAAAAAGATATCATGAGTATAGATTTATCAAAAAGATAAGGGCACATTTACTCAAATTTATAACTCTTCTTAGTGTATCCCATCTCCATGTTAACATTTTTTGTTGTAATACTTTCAATGGGCATGCCAAGTTGGCCAAGGGTACTAATGTAGTAAAGGGTGAAATTAATCTCTCTCTCACCTTTCACCTCCCTTTCTCATAGGGTCCCATGTCTAATAGGCAGAAGTAAACTTCCTAACCTAGCACATGAAGATGCTAGGTTCAAAGTTGAAGAGAGTCAATCCCCTCTCCACCCTCTATTGCAGTACCTATTTCTACCATTAAACTAAACCTACCATGACCCATTACACCTGAGAATATTTTACAGTACTGTGGAATGGTGGTCCTTCATGTTATGGGATTTCAAGCCACCTAAGTTCTTGTCTACGTACACTTCCTATCATGGAAATGACAGTAATTCTTACTTCCTCACTTCCAAAACTCCCACGGATTCAAATGAACACTATACCATCACATAATTAGCAGACTACAATTTAAGACTGTAATAGACCGTGTAGGTTGAGCAAGCCAAAGGAAAGAGTACAAAACAAAAATACTTTTAGCAGCAAAAAATGAGCAGTTTTTTATTACTTGTTCTCCCTTCAATCTTCCAACAACGATGTAACAATCAACCACCTTGCCTCATAGCTTTTGAGGAATATTAAACATCATAATTCTGGACACCAACAATCATACCATGATTGTTGGTGTTCCAGTTACCACCATTTAAGCATCTTTATATTTCTTTAATCAAAATTGACACCCAAAGAGACCCTACAAGAAAACATAATTCAGGAAATACAAACGGTCACCATGGACCTTTATTCAAACCAAAAGATAAATCAAAATCCTCTAAACTCCTAAGTCACACTTAGACTAAAACAAAATGTCAATTCAGTGCTCCTGCACCATACACCTAGAGAGGAAAATATTTCATCCTCCTGATGAAATCAGGTCTTCAACTTTGACTCCATGTTGATTAATGTCTACTTCAGACATCCAGGTTGCATCCTCATTTGGTAAACCAAGTCATTTGACCAATTATTCTTTATACTCCTTCCTTTTTGTCCTCTTCACCACCTTGGAATCTAGGATGGTTTCAAGCTACATAGGTTGATTAGGTGGAAGATCCTTAATCCAATCCATATCAGCACCCTCGGGTTCACCAGCTTCCTGACCTACAACAACATATCCCTTAAAAGGGTATAAATCAACCACATTAAAGATAGGTGAGATAGAAACTCCTTGTCAGAGTTCAATCTCATATGCAATCTATCCGAACTTGTGTACTACTCTACAAGGACCAATCTTTTTCATCGTCAATGTTTTTATTTGCCTTTGGGAAGCCTTTCTTTCTCAAGATAAGAAAACACCATATCCCCAACCTTGTATTGGATATCTTTCTTCCTCAAATTTGCACTTTCCTTATACTTTCCCACATTTTTCTTTAAATTTTCTCTGACCTGCTCATGGATATCCTTCATGGTTACAACAAAATATTTAGCTTGTGCACTTCTTTTATTCAATCCACTTATGTCTCTCAACTCATAGACTCCCCATTAGATGCATTCCATAAACAACCTCAAAAGGACTTTTACCAATACTACGATTGACTGAGTCATTGTAGGCATATTCAGCATGTGACAAGATCAAATACCAAGATTCCTTATGTTCTTGTGTTAAACATCTCAATAAATTGCCCAAAGATCTGTTCACAACCTCAATTTTCCCATCTATTTGAGGATGTTAGGAATAACTGAAGGTTAAATTTGTTCCTAGCTTTCTTCTCAGGGTTCTCCAAAAATGACCAATAAACTTTGGATCTCTATCTGATATTATAGATAATGGCAAACTATGAATTCTTACAATCTCTCTAAAGAACAAATGTGCAATATGAGAGGCATCATTAGTTGTCTTACATGCAATCAAATGTGACATCTTACTAAATCTATCTACTACTACTACATAAACACTATCAAACCCCCTTGAATTCCTTGGTAATCCCAACACAAAATCCATACTGATTGACTCCCATAGTCTGCTTGGTATGGGTAAAAGTTGATACAAACTAGCATTGGAACTTGAACCCTTAGCTCTTTGACATATCATACAACAATCAACAAAAAATTTCACATCCAAGTGCATCTTTGGCCAATAGTAAAACCTTTTGACCTATTCCAAAGTCTTATCACAACCAAAATGTCCCCTAAAGTACTACAGTGCTTTTCCTTCACTAAATTCTCCCTCATTAAGCATTTAGGCACACACAACTGGGGCCCCTTGAAGAGTAACCCATCTTGTATCATAAAATCCTCATAATCCTTATGAAATTAACCTTCAAACTACTAGCATACTATAAAAACATCATTGAAATTTGCCTCAATAGCATACATACCTCTAAAATTGTCTATTCCCATAGTTTGGAGCTGCACTTCTTGCACTAGTCCTACTCTCCTACTCAATGCATCAGCTACTTTATTGGCCTGGCCTTTATTATGTTTGATGGTGAATGTATAAGCCTAAAGATATTCTACCCATTTCACGTGTTAGTGACTTAGTTTCTCTTAACTGTTAAGAAAACTCAAAGCATGATTATCAATGAATACTACAAACTCCTTAGGTAGAAGGTAATGTCTCCATTTCTTAAGTGCTTGGATCATGGAATAAAGCTCCAAATAATATGATGAATATCTCTTTTTAGCTTCATTTAGTTTTTTACTAAAGAATGCAATTGGTTTTCCTCCCTGACTTAATATTGCACCTATTGCAAACCCACTAGCATCACACTCAATAGTAAATACTTTACCAAAATCAGGAAGAGTAAGGATTGGCTATTGTGATACCTTTTTCTTCAAGTATTCAAAGCTCTGATTTGCTTCCTTTTTCCATTGAAATATGATCCTTTTCTCCCCCTTAATGGTATCAATCATTGGTGCAACAATATGATTGAAATTCCTAATGAAATTGCAGTAAAAACTTGCCAAACCATAGAAACTCCTAACTTCTCCAACGGTCCTAGGTGTAGGCCAACTAATTATTGCTTCCAATTTGGTGGGATCCATCCTTAAAGTTCCTTGGGAGATCAAAAATCCTAAATAGACAAGTTCCTTCTTCATTCATACACACTTCTTGAGGTTGATCATTAACCTTTCCTCATTCAATCTCCTCAACACCCTATCCAAGTGTTCCAAGTGTTCTTCTTTTATCCTGTTGTAGACTAAAATGTCATCCAGGTATACTACTACAAAATTATTGATAAAACCCTTAAGACCTTATTCATGAGTCTCATGAATGAACTAGGGTATTAGACAACCCAAAGAGCATCACTAACCATTCATAGAGGCCTTCATTGGTTTTGAATGTTGTTTTCCATTTGTCATCTTCTCTTACCCTTATTTGATGATAATCACTCCTTAAATATATCTTTGAAAAGTACCTTGCACCTACTAGGCTGTCCATGAGGTCTTTTATTTGAGGTATAGTAAATTTGTACCTATTTGTGCTTTTGTTTATAGCCCTAGAGTTTGTGCATAGTCTCCACTTCCCATCCTTTTTGGGTGCCAATACAGTTGGCACAACAAATGGACTTAGGCCCTTTCTCACTAAATCTTTATCCAGTAAATCCTACACCCAATTTTTTATCTCCTCATTTTGTTGAGGTGTCAACTTATAGGGTGCCTTATTGGGCAGACTTGCACCAGGTATTAAGTCTATATGATGACTTACATCTTGGATTGGAGGCAAAGCATTTGGAAACTCCTCCACTACTATGTTCTCATACTTGTTAAGTAAACCCTACACTTCATTTGGGACTTCTTCCTTGTCACTAACTATAGTATTGCAAATTGGCTTAGCTACAATGGCATATCCACATCCTTCCTCCTAAAGATCCTTCAAAAACTCCTTCTCCTTCACTATCATGACACTAGGTCCTTCATGAGT
This sequence comes from Cryptomeria japonica, assembly GCF_030272615.1. Lineage (NCBI taxonomy): Eukaryota > Viridiplantae > Streptophyta > Pinopsida > Cupressales > Cupressaceae > Cryptomeria > Cryptomeria japonica. The sequence continues at coordinate 650,890,216 of NC_081413.1, forward strand.
TGCACCCATATCTTCTTGTAGAGGTTCAAGGGTATAAGACACTCCATTTTTCTCAATAACATGTGTATTTTTATGCCCATCATGTTGGGCTCTCCTGTCAAATTGCCAAGGTCTTCCAAGAAGAAGGTGGCATACATCCATTGGAATAATATCACAAAGAACTTTATCTTTGTAAGGACCCATATTAAACTCCACCCATACCTGCTCATTCACAAGTACATGTTGTCCCTTATTAAGCCATGATATCTTATAAGGATTTTGATGATGGATTCTCTTCAACTTAAGTTTTTATACCATTTATAAAGGCACTATATTATCTGTTGAATCTGAATCAACTATAACTTTTCATACCTTGCCTTGAGATTTGTAGGTTGTTTGGAACAAAGCTTTCCTTTGCGGAGGCTCCTTGATGGTTGGTACTTTTACTAGAGTCCTTTTAATCATCAGGGGAATCTCCTATCTCCAGAGTGACATGAATAGAAGGAGAGTTCACACTCCCTTCATCCTCTTTCTACACTAATTGATTCCTCTTCTCTCCATTATAAGAACTTGTACTAGCTTTATCCGGACACTTACATGCTGGATGTCCAATTTGATTGTATTTATAGCACTTTCCTGAGAAAATATTAGAACCCCTTCCTAAACCATTGAATCTTCCTCTGCCTCTTGGTCTCCTACCTCTAAAACTTCCTCTTGAATCACCATTAGACTCTTGGTTTGTATTCTACTCACTTGAATCTTTTTGTGGTCCTCTTCCACTATGATTTCCTCTGCCTCTAAAATTTCTACACTTACCTCTTCTTTTTTGTTCTTGCTTTCTCTTAATCTTTTCTTCAGCCTTACAAGCGAGTTGATAACATTATTCCATAGTCCTTGGGTGGCCAAGCTCAATTCATCTTGTATATTGAATCTCAGCCCATTGAGATACCTTGCAATCTTTTCTACCTCATCTTCATGGTGTTCAAATCTCAAAGTCAGTTTGTGAAATTCTTCAGTATAGGATATAACATCCATATCCTTTTGCTTCAGATTTTGAAGCTTTCAAAATCTTTGCACAATATAGTCAACTAGTAGGAACTGGGCCTTGAGTTTTGAGACCATTTTGTCCCATGACACTATCTTTGTCTTAGCTCCTTCAACCCTCTCTTCTTGAACAAAATTCCACCAAGTGAGTGTTGGACCTTTCAACTTTGTTTTAGCATACCTTACCTTCTTGGTATCCTCTACCTCCTCAAATTCAAAGAAATTGTCAAGTGCATCTATCCATGCTAGGAGTTCTTCACTATCTCTTTTTCCTCCATACATGGGTACTTCAACCTTCACCATGGAATCATTGTCCCCTTTCACATCCTTGAGCATCCTTACCATTCTCAACTCTTTGAGGTGCATTGGTGGCTCTGGCACCTATAGAACCACATCAGGAGGGTTGTTACCGTCACCCCCTTTCTCCTCATCACTTTGGTCTCCACTGACCATTCCTCTTCTCTAATTCTTCTCCAAAGCTACTAACCAGGCCAAGGTTGCTTCTTGAGATTCTTTGAAAATCTTTTTCTTATAGAGCAGCTAGTCTTTTAACTCCCAAATCTTCCTAGCAGCAGAATAACCTTTCAGAGGCATCTTGGACTTCAACGTATTAGCACCTTGTTTAATTCACTTCCCCTTTTGGTCTACAGACATGCTCTGATACCACTTGATGTAGCAGAGGATGAAATTAATCTCTCTCTCACCTTTCACCTCCCTTTATCATAGGGTCCCTTGTCTAACAGGCAACAATAAACTTCCTAACCTAGCACATGAAGATGCTAGGTTCAAAGTTGAAGAGAGTCAATCCCCTCTCCACCCTCTACTGCAGTACCTATTTATACCATTAAAATAAACCTACCACGTACTAGAGGAAATGAATTGAGGTTATAGGTAGAATTGGATGGTTGACTTTGTAGAATGAAAGTAGAGCCAAAAGGTTGACTAGGTACAATGTAGGTCAACATTTAGATCCATTGTAGTTGTAGCAAGCATGAGCATGCAAAGTGATGGGTTGACTTTTTTGGTAGGTGGACACAACATGAGAATTGTTTGTTGTGGTACGAATGAGAATGAAAGGTGCGATGTTATTTGGCTCACTAGTGGAGAGATTTGAAGAATTGAGATACTTATGGATGGAAGGGAAAAATTTATAGGTTGCTCTATGATACTAGAGGGATCAAAGTGAGAAGGTATCTTGCCACCCTTTTGAGTGAGCAATGTAAAATAGTAATTGGGATAAACAATAAGGCCTTCTTCTAATTCTTTCATTGCTTTAGGATCTTGCTCAAGCTCTTGTATCCCTTCAACTATTAACACTAATTTTTCACTTTCTTCATGAGGAGCATCAAATGAAATTGCATGTTCACCTTCTGAAATTGGTATGTTGTGAGAATATTCCAAAGGAGGTATATGTTCTAGCATTCCAAGTGAATATTGAGTTCCTCCTAGGGAATTTGAACTGTTTGACTCAGTTTGTTTTGATTTCATGGTTTTTTTATATTGTGGTCATTTTGTTGTCATGTGACATGTCTTAAATAATATTGGATACCTTGATCTTTATAAATGATACATGTTGCTTCCAAGCTAAAATTGATCAAATCTAAGCTAAATATCCAAAATGGTAAAGATAGAGATAGAGATAAAAATGAGATAGGTCATCAACAGGAATAGACTTGTGAGACCAAGCAAAAAGAGAAAATGGTCAACTGATAAATCAAAAGAAAGGAGATCCAACTTGAAAGTTAAGGAATTTTAACAGATATATGGTGGGTTACTCAAATCTTGATCTTTTTCTCTAAAGCTTGTTTATTGTAGTTGTAGTTTTCACATGTGATTGTTTTGGAAGTTTTGATGTTTGTAATTGTTTTATTCTTTTGACACGAGATAAAAACAAGAAAGCTAAAATCATAAAAGATAAAAGAATCAATCATTTTAAGCTTTATTACTTGATTTAATGCAGCACATAATGACATACAAGATCAAAACACTCTTCCAATGGCTCAATTTGGAATTTTGTCCCCTTTTGGTTTCAAGTGGGATGATTTAAAAATTCAAGCAAATAAGACACACCAACAAGCCTACTCGAGCGAGAGTACCAATTCTTGCATACACGAGGAATGATGGCCAAAAAGTTTAAGTATAGGCTTTACACGCTCAACTAGGGGCGTCCTTTATATACCGCAATGATATGTTGAGGCCTAAATTCATAAAATGAAAGAGAATAATGCCAAGCAATCGAGAGGAAAGGGTAACCCACTCTCCACCTTCACTTCTCTAAGGTATACATTTCTTAGAGGGTTCGCCCATATCGACAAGATTCCACTTCCAAGAGGTGTGTGTTTTATTTACCCTTGCTATTTATAAATTGCCAGAACATGGGAGTTGAGGTTTTCCCCTTGAGTGATCACTTCTCTAGGTTGTTCCTCTAAAAAGCCAAAGCAAGATTGCTTATTTATGATGCATTCAAGTTTTCCATTAGCATGCAAGAGGAGATCATACATAAGTAGATCTTAGGGATTTAAAATAGAAGGGGATTTTATTTTAATCCCAAATCCAAATGTGTATAATCATTTATGCCAAATTTCAATATGTGGAAGACATACCAAGCAAGAGGATATGGAGCAAGAAGTCATTCTATGATAGATAGCAAAGACTACAATCACTTTCAAAATGTAAATGAGAGGTTTTAGAACAAGTGCACCCAAATTTATTTTTTCCAATTGTGTTTGAAACCCCTTGATCCAATATTATGAGCTTCAAGCTAGCTTTTGTAACCTCAAATCAAGTGTGTGAAAACATGCCAAACATGATAGTCCAAAGCAAAAAAATGTGTTGCATAAATTGATTCATTGCGATATTAGAGCTCATAATAGGACCTAGAGAAAGGATGATAAAGGAATCTTATGATGCAATAAAATATATGTAAATTAAATATAATCTCATCACAAGATCACAATTTGAAATTTTTGCTTTGACCTAGTCAAACAAGATTTGATATTTTTATAGTATATTTGACCCAAAAAAAAAATGCAAAGAGCATACCCCTATTGAATTTTTAGAGATTTCCAAAAGTGTAAAATTTTTAGAAAAAATCCTCAATTTGTGCTCTAGAAAGTAGATTTACAATAAAAACCTAATTTTCAAAGATTAGATTATACATTAATTAAATGAAGTAAATATTAAACATGTAAATAACAAACCCTGCTGTAATTCTAAGTCCTTTCTAGATCTGTAATTTTTTTTGAAAAAATCACTAATTTACACCCAGAAAATTGAGATTTATGGAGAATCATCAAATCATCATAACTCATTCAAAAATGATGATCTAAAGTTGATTTTTGGACTGTAGGCTCTTGCTATGATTTCCAATCTATAGTAAACAATTGTAGAAAAATTCATAGTCATTTGACAGATATGATGAAATGTGTACAAATGTTAGGGTTTTATCTTCAAGTTTATTTGCATAAGGTTAGTCTTTAAAAAAATTAACAAAAAAACAAGATAAGGTTAGAAAAACCTCAAAAAATATAGATCTAAAAGGGATTTGGGTCCTACCAAGCAATGCCAAAATGTGAATGTGTAAAAATGTGAATCAAAATAATAGAAAAAAGCACTGCAAGATCCAAACTCATGATCCACACAAACACAAATGAAGTCTAAAATCTATGTATAAAATCAAATGAAAAACAATAATACCATCACAAAGACCTTAGGAGAATCCATTGTTACTTAAGACTTGCTTATTAATGCTTGATGTGGATTTTCTCTCTTATTTTACAACATAATTTTGATGTCGTCATTCTGGTATGAAGGCTTGATATTTGATAATGACAGTGCTAACTCTTGAAAATGATAATGCTTGATGGATGCTTGACAATTGATGATAGTGTAGGTACTCAAAATTGCTAGATGTTCTCTTGATGATAATGCTAGCTAGGAAAATGACTAAATGAAGGTCTTATTTATATGCCTCATATCACATTTGATCAATGGTAGGGATTAATTAGAAAGACCAATAGTTGAGAAAAAATAAGAGAAGGTGAGACTTATATGCACATGGATTTATGAGGTGGAAGGATAAGGTGAGGTGTAAATGCATAAAGTATCTATTTAAAGAGGTAAAATTAAATAAATATTTAAATTTATTTAATTTGAGAGGGGAGTGTTAGCAAATTAAATAATTTAAAAAATTATTGAATTATAGAGGACCAAAAGTTGAATTAATTAAAAAATAAAATTATTTGATCAATAGAAGAAATGTTAGCTTAATTAAATAACTAAAATTATTTAATTATTATAAATAGAAGAATAATGTTATGAATGACATAATAAAAATGCATATTCATTTTGGATGGCTACAATAACTACTTTTACTTACCTAAGTCAAAACTCTAGTTGTTCCATTGCATAGGATTAAAACACATCATAATCTTGTTTGATCCTAACTCTCACCTTACCTTTATAAGAAAGGTTTGGCATGTACATTTTCAAGTCCATAGTTATAGTCAATCAATCTTGCACTGTCAAAGAAAGCTATTCTTTTCGTTCTCTCTTGTGGAAGTCATTTTGGTCTTGCAGGGTTCCTAGGGGTGTTGAGGAGTCGCCTATCTAATCCTATATGGTATCAGAACTCTAGACCTAAAGACTCCTTCCCAAATATGAGGGATGTTTTTTTTTCTTGAAGAAATTTTTGGATGCATATTGGGGTTTCATTAACATGAAGGTTAAATCTAGGGCATCAAATAAAATCAAGTTTCTCTTTTGTTTCTTCAAATTTGGTTGTAATTTTTGAAATCTACATTTTTTTGAAGAAGTGTGAAGATTGGTTGATCCAAGAGGCTGTTGTATTTTTTGAACACTTTGGGCCTATATTTGTTGGGAAATTTGCAAAAAAATGTTGGAAATTTATCTAATCTCTAATCCAATAAAAGAATTGATGAGATTCAAGGCTTAGACTATACCCAATGAAAATCTATGAATGTATGCAAATCTGAAAATTAAGTTGTATTACTATAGAAAACCATTGAGATATTGATCTTTTTTGTAATTCCAAAAACCACCACTTTAACATGCTTAATAAACCTATGTTAAATTAGCATAAAAAATCATGAAAAATGAATGAACATTACTTCATCATAATATAAAAACAATAAGGAAACATAAATCAACAACACAAGAAATATGTGGAGAAACTCTTTCAGGAAAAAATTCCATCGAGAAGAGAGGTTTATGCTTGTATTATCTTCCTAAAACAAAGATTACATACTATAGAGGTGTAATTTGGAACTAAGGTTTCGCCAAGTAGGATGAGACCACTTATTAACCAAATTAGCCAATACATTTAAAGACGGGTCAACCTAATAGATCTAGCCTCAATCTAAATAAGAAAAGGGCTGAAATTCTTATTAGACACACTAGTTAGGGTTTGGTTCCCTCTTTCTAAATTGAAATGGATTGTAAATTGTGAAATTATGGTAAAATGAGGGTTTATTGAAGTAAACTGATAGAAATGGTAAGCCACAAATGTCTCACAAAGCCACCAACTAAGATATGGGCGAAATGAGATTTTTAGAACCTGTTGCTAGAAGTTCGACCTGATTTTTCAGGACTAGATGGCAAAGATTTGCCCTGGTCCTCCAAATTTTTCTCTATCAAAATTTGACCTACTCGTCACTATTGACTCTGTTGGAATCCCCAAGTATATCTCTTGAACCTATTTCCTACACACAAAAAGAGAAGGAGAAATGTTGTGGATAAGGGTTTCCCTAATTCGAAGCCCAATTTGGGAATTAACCTTAATTGAAATAGAAATTAAACTTGAATGAATCGAAAAATCTTGCCTTTTGAGGACAAGGCTAAAATGCTTGAATGTAGATCATTATACCTTCAATAGCTGATGCAATGCTATTTGGATAAGTCATTCATGTGTTGATGCAATAACATGATAAATCACATAAAATCCATCATGAAATCATAATTGAAACATAATGTGAAGATTCCTTAATGTTTCCCCCTGAATAAGATTTACTCTTGAGGAAGAAGAATTGGACGTGAATTGATGATAATGTTAGCATAAATTAAGATGATTGAAATGAATTGAGAAGGATGCCTAATATAGGGATCTCATAATTAAATTCACCATTAGATCGACTTAGAATTGATATATTTTTACACGGAGCAGGATTTAAATTAGATAGGACTACCAAATTATCCTCCTGAAATTCAAAGGAAAAAAATGCAAGACCATGTCAAATCCTAGCGCCCTAGCTATCAACTTTTTTTCTGAATTTCCAGGGATGTGAGATTATGGGAATCTAATGCCAAATCCAACTTGGTGGCTCAAACCATAATGCATAGGTATGCAAAATATGCTTTGAGAGTTGAAATTAGGGTAAGATTAAGGATAAATCAAGATGAAATTATAAAGGGCACACCTAGAATTAAGAGCCCAAATAAGAGTGTGATGATGTAATAAAGTGGAATAAGACCCATAACATTCAATTAAATATTAATTCAGTAATAAAGGTTCTATAATGCATAGAGGAAAGGGAAATACTAAAATAGGTGCTAGGAGAGTGTGAAATTGGACACACTATTAAAGATGTACAATTTACAACACTACACATACATCCTTCCTTCCCTCTTCTCTTCAACTTTCAATCCAACAACACTTGTACTATGGTAAAAATCCATACATACCACCTTCTCATAATCATGCATGTAGCCCAACTTACAGATGCTCTTAAAGTTGTCATATGACATCCCACCAAATTGGACCAATATAGCAATGATCTATCATAAATGCACTCATAATGAATCATGATAACCTATGTCATATGTCAAAATTTTCATACATGCATTTACAACACCTTATATGTGTTGAATAACTTAAAAAAAGAAGATTCCAAAAGGGAAGCCCAACTATTTTGTCATTTTCTAGAAGTCTAAATGGTAACAATAACTCCATCTTTACATTAACTCTTTTACCACTATTGGTGAAATGGTTTCATCTCTAATGGTTAAATTATAAATAACATTAGGGGAACAAATAGTTAAAGGATTTACAAGGTTGATGTCACCTATATCTTAACAAAATTGACCTCACTATTTTATTTAGGAGATTGATCGGACAAATTTGACCGTAAATTTATCAATTTTTGACAATGTTTTTTCTAGGGAAAAGGTTGTACAACCCCCTAAAAGTGAAGGTTCACTATCATAAAAGAAATTTATCAAAGAAAAAAATGTACCTTTTTAATGTAATTTTTTATACAATCAAGCAAATTAAATTTTTGTATGGTCGAATAATTTTTATTAGAAGAATTCAACAATAATTATTTAAATTTCAAATAGAAAAATATGCCCAAGCACACAAGGTTTGGTCAAACTCATACTATGTTAGTACATTTTGGTAAGTTTATTGTCATGTGATTGGATAAACGTACTATATATGGTCAGAAGGTACAATAGTTAGTCAATGCACACTATTTCATTGGTAGATCTTATGTGTTCAACAAACTTACTGTAGATTTGTAGGGTTTGAATATTGTCTCGGCACTTGTCCTTCCAAATTGGACAAATTTGCAGATTAGGTGAACCATTACTTTGTGTTGAGCACTTTGTAGAATTGGGGTTTGTAGATCTGTAGGGTTTGATAATTGTGTCGGCACTTATGTTAACCAAGCCCTGCTCCTTGATGGATCTACCCAAAATAGTTCCCTCCACTACCACCCAGGAAGGTGACACTTATCTTTTTTGCCTTAGCACCCAAGGTGGTGGCATGGGTGACTAGGAGCTAGCCCCTAGGGAACCTATTTTACCCTTAAAGCCCAAAGTTAGCTATTTTTTCAAATGGGCATAACTTATTCTTGTAAGGAAGTGAAGTAGAAAAAAAAAATTGTTACGCTAATCTTGAGAGAAGGTTAATGCAAAACTTTTATAGATCTTTACAATAGTTAGAGAAACTTAACAAAAAAAACATAAATTGCATGCATACCACAACACAATGATTTAAGTGGAGAAAACCTTTAAGGGGGAAAAACCCCACACTCCAAAATCCACCCAATATATTATTTAAAAATTAACAATAGGTTACAATATACTTGCATAGAAAGCTTCTCATAGGAGTATCACTAGCAAAGATCCCAAGAGTATTACAAAACCATCTCCTAGGAAATACATTACCTAAAATTGTCAAACAATATTACAAAACCCTGGGTTAAAAGCACACAAGAGTTGTGACCATATTATCTCTGTAAACATCTAAAATTGTCTAGTCTAATTAAATAAATATTTTATTTTATTAATTATTTTTAGCCTAATTCTTCTATTAATTGAATAAATCTTTATTTATTTAATTAATTCATTTATCCTCTTCTAGCCTTATTTCTCATTTAAATAAATACATTTATTTATTTAAATTCCCCTTTTCCTAAATTAAATAAATATCTTATTTATTTAATTGATCCCACTTCCTCTATTAATTAAATAAATATTTATTTATTTAATTAATTCATTAACCTTTTCTACCCATGACACATGCCATTCATCTCTTAATTTCTACACTACCTACCCTCTTATTATTTTCTTATTTTCTTTACGTACCCTCTAATCATAGCCGACCATTTATCTTTTACACCTCTCAATCTTATCCCTCATTTTCATATAGTGTCTTCTATATAAGGAGATGCTTCCTGCATTATCAAACCCTGACTACCCGATCGATTGACTTCTCAACTACGCTTTCGAACTTTCATATGTGATCTTACTTGCAACCACATTTCCGTTCTCTTGTTGAGCTCTTGTGCACACAAAATCTGAGAGCAAATATATCAAGCAAGATCAATGAAGATAGGAAGAATGGAGATTCAAACCCTATTGGACATGTGATGGTATAATCTTTGTGATTTCATTTGATTTGCATTGTCTTAGGTAATCTTCATATGTTATGGTGGATCTTTGTTGTTGTTAGGCTAGGGTTTTGTGGTTGAATTCATTTAGTCTTTCAATATTGTTGTTATCCATTTTCACCGTATACAATCTCCACTACAAGATGACTTATGTTGTGTCAACACACACACCAACACATGTAACTCCATTTTAGAGCTAATTTATTTGTCCAACGTGTTTTAATATTTCCTATTTTAGAAGTCCCAACTTGTGTAGGTCATAACTTTTCAACCAGGTGTCTAATTGATGAATCATTTGAAGTATTGGAAAGCTCATAACATGCTCTATCAATATATACTAGCTATGTTGGTTACAAATATTTCTTGGCCATTTATGAGCCTCTATGGCCCTCAAAATTGACTTCAAAACTTCTATTTGTAACTATTAAAAATAAAAAACTTTAATATCTTCAAATCTAGATATGATCTTGCAACTAAAATTTATCAACATGCTTATCCAGCCAATTCAAAGCTTTGGGAAAAAAATCAAACCAATATGTTCTCAAATGAAAACTTATTAAAAATAGTAACCTTATGTATATGCAAGGTTGAGACATCATTTTCTTAACATTCTCCCACTTTCCAAACACCTTGCAAAAGTAAAAGTGAGTATCTACATAATAATTTAATTGCTAGGGTCCATAAGGCCCATAGACTCTGAACACTAGATCTATACTTATTTGTGTTCACAACCTTAGTTAAAGAATATGCAATATTCATCAAAGTCTCTACCTTAACCAATTTCACTCTACCATTCTTGACTATATCTATGACAAATGATTTTGAGCATCAACGTGTTTGGTTTAGACATGAAATGTTGGGTTCTTAGTTAGGCAAATCACACTTTAATTGTCACTGCACCTTGTTTTATTCCAATATTTAAACACAATATCTTAATCCAAATGGCTTCTTTACAAGCATGAGTAGCTTCCAAATATTTTATTTAAGTAGTGGATAAAGCAACCACAACCTTATGCTTATTCATCCAGCTGATTACACCACCAAATAAAGTAAACACATAAGCATTGGTGGATTTCCTGCTATCAATATCACCTACCCAGTTTGAATCCATGTAACCATTAATATCAAGGGAAATCTCATCTCATACCAAACTACCATGATAACACAAAGAATACTCTAAGGTACCCTTCAAATATTTGAAGACTCTTATAACTGTATCCCAATGAATTCTACCAGGATTAGACATATATATGGAAAGAGCTCCCACTTCTTGGGCAATGTTTGGTCTACTACAGACCATAGCATATATCAAACTTCCAACTACACTTTTGTAAGGCCCTCTACTCATGTGCTTCATCTCTGACGGGGATGTAATCAAACTGAAATAGATAATTTTGTTCCAACTATAAAGGGAACACATAATGGTCTACAATCTTGCATGTTAAACCTTTGTATTTAAACCAAATTTACATACTTACTTTGGCCTAGACAAAGCTTTTTGTTCACCCTATCTCTTTGAATTTCCATCTCAAGAGTGTGTTTTGTTGCACCAAGATCTTTCATCCCAATCTTAGCAGCAAGATGAGACTTTGTTGGCTGAAATTTTGTAAATTGGTGAAGGGTTACAAAATTTGAGTTTCACGACAATACATGAGATAATACTTCTCAGAAGGCAAAGTACAATCTCTCCTAATTATAAGGGAAGGGTCCCCTTTTCTACTACAATTTCTATTTTCCCTATCCTACGTGCTAACTTTACACTAATCCAGGATGCCACAACAACTTCGTTCCTTTTTTTTTTCAAAACAAGTTTTATCTAATTCTCTATTTATAACAAATTTCTTCTTTCAATTGAAACAACTCAAATTTGTAGTAATATTAAAACTAGGCTATTTAGGAAGTAAAGTGTCCTTGAAAGAACAAAGTCTTCTGTTACTTCCCTTTTCTGAGAATGACTTAGGATGGGCCTTATGTATTCAAAGAATTCAAACTTTTTTTCAAATACCTAAGTCCTATACCACTGTAACCCACAATACCGATATATTGCTAGCTCAAAGACTTTCAAATATATCGTAATATTTTCTACTCTAACAAGATAACTCAGTATAGCACAAAGATTTTACCTTCTTATCCACTTAATATGAACTTCAAAGATAATAAACAAAGCTCAAAGACTTTCCAATATTATCCACACCAATTTCATATTCTTGAATTCTCAAAGTAACACAAAGTCTACCTTTATAAACTCAAGTTATTCCTCAATTTGGATCTCCCTCTGGACTTGAATTTATCACACTTCTCATTCTTCTTTCCTTTTTCCTTAGGTATTCCCCAAATAGTTAGGGGTTCCTTCAAACTAATGGATACCTTCCTTTGCATCCCTTCACCAAGCAAGGCACCCATCACATCTTCAGACTTCAAAATAACAGAAGTACTACTAATATTCATAACAAGAGAATCCCATGAATCGGGCAAAGAATAAATCAAGATCTGATATTTCTCCTCCTCATCCATCATGACACCAATGAATGCTAATTGAGCCACCAACATATTGAATGCTTCTAGGTGGTATGTAATCTATCCACCCTATTCCATTCTCAAGGAATACAATTATTTTCCTAAAAAAAAAATGATTCAATAAAGATATGACTTGATACATATCACCAATCTTATTCCATAGTTTCTTTGTAGATGTCTCTTCATTGACATTGATTAGAAAAAAGTTCCAAAATACAATCTGATTAGACCCTTGGCTTTACAATTCATAACATCATACTAAACACTCATAATAGGATCCATAGGTCTTGAGATATTCACATCAAAAAAATCCCACAGATCTTGATCTATTAGTAGATCCTTCCTCTCCAACTTCCACATCTCAAAATTACTTCCAAAAAAATTATCCACCTCTGTTCTTTTTTATGAACTTACCATTTGAAAATTCTTGCAACGATATCAAAAATTATCTTCTACATAAGCTTCCACTTGAATATAAATTAGTTCAAAAAAACCCAACAACCAACAACTGAAACCAAAAGTGGTCGAGCTCTAATACCACTTGTAAGGAAATTAAGTAGCAAAAAAAAATGAACCTACATTGATCTTAAGAGGAGGGTAATGCAAAAAATTTACAAATCTTTACAATAGTTACAAAAATTTAACAGAAATAAACATAAATTGCATTCATACCACAATACAATGGTTTACATGGGGAAAACCCTTTCGAGAGAAAAGACCCACACTCCAAAAGCTACCCAATATATTATTCAAAAATCAACAAAAAGTTACAATGTACTTGCAAAGAAAGCTTCTCACAAGAGCATCACCAACAAAGATACAAAGGTAACTCAACAACTATAGGACTCTTACACACAACCTCCATCTCATGCACCTAATATATAGGAGATACAATACATGAAATCGTTAAATGATATTACAAAACCATGGGCTAAAACCACCCAAGAGTGGTGGCCATCTTATCTCTAATACAAGATAACCTATAATGTGTGAACAGACACACCAACACATATAACTACCTTTTACAACTCATTTGTGCATCCAACATGCTTTTATATTTCCTATTTTAGGAGTCCCAACTTTCAGAGGCCATAAATTTTGAACCAGGTGTTCAATTGATGAATTGTTTGAAGCATCATAAAGCTTGCAATGTATCCTATCAAGCTAACCACTTATGCAAGTTTACATACACTTTCAAGCCATTTCAAAGCCTCTAAGGCCCTCAAAGTCGAATTTGAAACTTTCATTCACAACTATCATAAATAAAAACTTTAATATCTTCAAATCTATACACAATCTTGCAACAAAAAATTACTAACATGCTTATCTATCCAATTCAAAGCTTTGAGGAAAATTTCAAACTAATCTATGCTTAAATGAACACTTACTAAAATTAGTAACCTAAGTACGTATATGCAAGGTTGAGACACCATTTTCCTAATACTACTAATAGGCCTTTTTTTCAAATAAAATATGTTCAAAGAGTTGGTTTCATTAGTTTTGTGGTAGAGTAGGTGTTTTTCAGAAATTTTGCTATTTTGGGCCATTATTTCTAGGTTAAAGTTAAATATTTTTTGAGGCTACTGAGCTCATAAATTTTTGCCACGATCTTTGATTTTTTAGATTCTTGAGGTGTTGGAAATTTATTGAGGAGCTCTTTCAAGCCATCCATGTACTTTTTCTAGATTTTGTCCCAGATATATATTTTTATTTAGTTTTTCTATTTTTGCATTCTAGTGGATTACTTGGACATTTTGATAGTTGGGGAGGTGTTGTCTTGATCTAATCACTTCATTTTGGCTATATTTCATGTAGTTGATCTTTGATTTAACATTTGAGAAGTGCATCATCATTTTAATCATGGTTTATTCAACTATTCCTTCTATGATCACTTTCACTAAGGACAATTATGAGTCATAGAAAAAAGGCATTGTAACGCATTATAAATGGCCTAATTTTTCACCTCATCTTTATGAAATTATTCTTGAGTCAAAGACACAATGGAAGCAATTAGTTTGGGGTGATAATAATGATAGTACCATAGGATTAATTCATTGTAGTTTCAATGCAAGCATTTTAGAGAAACCTTTAATTATACTTAAGGAATTAGGTAACCATGCATAATTTGGACCAAGATTTGGGATATTTTTGGATATCAGTAAACTCCCCAATTTCCATATGATCTTTCTTAGAATTGACTCATTCTACTTAATGATGTTAACAATTTTTCCTTTGATGATGATACCTTAAAGGAATTTGAATATTTTGTTGAACTTGAGTGTCTTGATGATCTAGAGACTTCTCTTGTATTTCCTACTTCTCCTACTAAGATCACACATTCATCTTTGTCGGCGATTCATTGATACCAATGATTCATCACAATAGGTATTTGATTATCTTCTTGATTAGGATTCTTATTTGAAAAATATTGCTTCGTTGTTTGTGGAGATTCATATTTTAGATTTCAAAGACCAATTTGAGGGGTTATCTCTCCTCTTTGATGATAGTCATGGCACAAATTTTATCACTTCATCTTTGTCTTTAGAGCTTGTTCCAATTCAATTTCCATTTGTTCCTTGTTTGTCACCTTGTATCATAACTAGGTATGTACTTGATCGGTTTGTGGCATCTTCATCATCCAAGGAACTTGGCAACTTATGAGTATTTTTTAGAGACAATTTCATTGATGTAGGAGCATCCCTAGTTCATAGCAATCTTGCATCAACCAAAAATATTTCCTTTTTGTTTTGCTTTTTGTTTGCAGTTTCAACATTTCTTTATGGGTGTCCCAAATTTGGCTCACCGGATCCCATAGAGTTGGATTTTGGCTTGAAGACCTGATCATCTTCCTTATTCTCAAACCTCGGAGCATTTGGATCATTTTTCAGCAAGTTATCACTATCGGTTTCTAAGACAGTTTCTTGTTATCGGTTGACAGTTTCCTATTACCGGTTGCCTGGACCTATTTGCATTGGTGATCTACTAGATCCCTTATGTAGCTTACGGAGTCTTGAGCGTTGATTCCAATGTTTCTTCATGTGTGGTCGACCTTTTCCCATGATCTACTCTTCATCCTTTGGATTTTTCGGAGGAATTTCCTTGTTGGTTTTGCATGTTAGGTCTTGTTCTTCGGGTTTTGATCCCTTTTTGGGACGATCGGATCCCCTTGGATCGTATAAATAACTATAATAGAGAATTAGAATGAAACGAGGAAGTTAGACTAAGAATAGAAGATAGATCTTGATATTTGAGGTCCTGGTTGTGACCTATTATGTACTTTTAGCATGTTTTAGCAGGTCGTGAGCTGATTTCTATAACCTAGTTGTTACCGGTTGGTTGTAATCAATTTTCATATTATAATTTAATCTATTCTACATTTCATCCATCATGTCCTTGTGTTTTCATTATGTTTACTCTTGCTGACTGGTCTGGATTTATCTCTTTGAGGTCCCTCCTAACCGGTGACTACTTCAAGTGGTATCAGAGAGAGTTTTTGTTTTAAAGGTTGCGTTGTCCTGAGAATTTTGTTGTAGGGTGAAAGATTGTGGATCTGACTTGTAGCTGCAGAGGACTGGTGTAAAGATGGTGTGAAGAGGAACTAGGAATGGTGGAGCGCGGGAATGCAGACCCTGTCGTGATGAAAATGTTGCGAGTAATAGCAGCCCGGTTGGAAGCCATGGAGATAGCCCAGAGAAGAGGCTGACACATTGAAGATGTAAGTAAAGATGAAGGAGAAGAAGCCCTCACCGAACAAGTAAACCCACTGGCAGTTGATCTAGATGAGGAAAGGTTTTTTAGGGTTTTGAATAGGGTGAATACTAAACCTCATTTTACCCCACCGAAATATGATGGAAAGTTGGATTCAGATGAATTGATGGATTGGATCTCAGAGATGGAGAAATATTTTGATTTTGAAAACACTATAGAAGAAAGAAAGGTGAAATGTGTCTATACTCGGTTGAAAGGTCATGCTTCTCTTTGGTGGGAGCATTTGCAGATTGATAGACAGAGAAGAGGTAAAGAGAAGATCAAGACATGGGATCAGATGATTGCGAAAATTCCTGAATTTGAGACATAAGGAATCTAGTGTGAAGGAATACATTGAAGCATTTTACAAGTTGAATATCAGATCCGGACATGATGATGAAGTTGAAAAAGTTGCAAGATATTTGAATGGATTATAGGTGTCTATACAAGATGAACTCAATTTGATCAAATTACAAAGTGTTGAAGAGGCTTACCAGTATGCCCTGGAGGCAAAAGAAAAGATAAACAAAAGACATGAGTAGAGGTGGAAGGTTTTCCAGGGGAAGAGGATATACCAAAGGTAGAGGAACTTGTACAAATTAGAACAAGGACAAGGAAGTAAGCAAAGAAGGTAATTCATATTGGAAAGATGATAGAAATTTCTACCAGAGGAGAGAACCAGATAGCTACCAGAATGAGAATTTTGGAACACAAAACAAGAGAATATTTAGAGGAACTTGCTTTAAGTGTGGAGGAGGACATCATGCTTGAGTGTAAGAAGGCAGAGAATACAAGAAGAGCAGCAGTGGTGGAAGAAAACCCCACTGGATCAAATAATAAACCGGAAGATGGAGAACTGTTGATGATGAGGAGAGCTTTGTGTCATACCGGGAGAGATGAAGAGCCCTTGCAAAGGAAGAATTTGTTCAAGACAAGATGTAAGGTATCTGGTAAGTGCTGTAAAGTTGTTATTGATAGTGGTAGTTTAGATAATCTTTTTTCAAAAGAGATGGTGAATAGGTTGAATTTGGAAAGATTGAAACACCCTAAGCCTTATCAGATAGCATGGATTCAGGATAAACATAAGTTGTTAGTAAGTGAGCAATGTTTGGTGAAATTAAAAATTGGGAATTATCATGATGAAGTCTTGTGTGATATTATGCCTATGGATATTTGTCATCTTTTGTTGGGTAGACCCTGACAGTTTGATAGACAAGCAATACATGATGGGAGGAAGAATACATACACTATTATGGCCAATGGGATGAAGCAAACCTTGTTGCCCTTGGAGGAACCTTTGAAGAACGAAGTTTGTACAAATGTTATAATCTGTTTTGTGGATGGAAGGAAATTCCTAGATGGATTGAGACATGAGAATGTGTGTTTTGCGTTAGTTCCTAGGAAGACTGAGAATCCGAAGCATGAAGAGGAACAACCAGAAGAGAAAAGATTTGCTGACAAAATATGAAGACATCATTTCAGATAATGTACCTGATGGATTTCCACCTGTGAGAAGTATCAGTCATTGCATGGACCTAATTCCCAGAGCTAGTTTGCCTAACAAAGCTGCACACCGGATGACATCGACAAAGAATGAAGAATTGAATAGACAAGTGCACAAGCTGTTGAAGAAAGGTTTGATCAAAGAAAGTCTGAGTGCTTGTGCAATACCAACAATATTAGCACCTAAGAAGAATGGAGAATGTCTATCAATTCCAAAGCAATAAAAAAGATCACAGTGAAATATTAGTTTCCTTTGCCTAGGATGGATGACATAATGGGCTTTTTGAGCGGAGCCAAATACTTTACAAAGATAGATTTGAAGAGTTGATATCATCAGATCAGGATCAGAGAAGGAGATGAGTGGAAGACAACATTCAAGACAAATGAAGGACTGTATGAATGGTTGGTGATGCCTTTTGGGTTAACTAATGCACCGAGTACTTTCATAAGGTTGATGAATGAGGTAAATTCTTGGGTAAGTTTGTTATTGTATATTTGGATGACATTCAGATTTTCAGTCAGACAAAAGAGGAGCATTTGTTATATTTGAGATAAGTTTTGCAGAGGTTGAGAGAAGAAAGGTTGTTGATAAATCTTAAGAAGTGTACTTTCATGAAAGATGAGTTAGTCTATTTGGGATTTGTGACTTATGAGGATGGTTTGAAGATGGACCCTAAGAAAGTAAAAGCAATTATTGAGTGGCCTACACTGGAAAGCATTGGAGAGGTAAGATCATTTCATGGATTGGCTAGTTTCTACTGGAAGTTCATCAGAAATTTTAGTTCAGTTTGTAACCCTATGACTCAGACCATGAGGGGAGATCAGAAGTAATTCAAGTGGACTACTGGAGCAAACAAAAGTTTTGAGCTGTTGAAAAGGAAAGTGACTGAGAAGCCTGTATTAGCTTTATCAGATTTCAATAAAATATTTCAAGTGGATTGTGATGCAAGAGGAACAACAATAGGAGTAGCCTTGAGTCAGGAAGGGAGAGCAGTAGCTTATTTCAGTGAGAAATTAAATGATTCTCGAAGGAGATATTCAGTGTATGATCAAGAGTTTTATGCCATAGTTCAAGCCTTGAAGAAGTGGAGACATTACCTATTGCCTAAGGAGTTTGTATTATATATGAATCATCAAGCCCCTTAGTATTTGAACACTCATAGTAAGTTGAATTAGAGACATATGAGATGGGTAAATTTTTTGCAGAGTTACACCTTTGTGTTGAAGCATAAAAGAGAGAAATCTAGCAAATTTGTTGATGCACTAAGTAGGAGAAGGAATCTGTTGACAAAGATGAGAGTGATAGTATTAGGATTTGAGGAATTGAAGACCTTATATGATGGTGACCTAGATTTTGCATAACCTTGGGAAGCATGTAGAGGACTGGTTGCGGTAGATAGAAGCAAGTGATTGGATTATTTCATTCAGGATGGGATGTTATTAAGAGGAGTTCGCATGTGCATACCTAAGAGTTCTATGAGGGAGAACCTGATAAATGAGAAACACAGTGGAGGATTAGCCAGATATTTTGGTATTGACAAAATAGTAGCATTGGTGAGTGAGCATTAATTTTGGCCCCAGATTCATAAGGATGTTAGGAAATATGTGCAAAGTTATAGTTTGTCAAGTTGCAAAGGGTAGTAGTCAGAATGTGGGATTGTATAAACCTTTGACAGTACCGGTAAGACCTTGGGAGGATATAAGCATGGATTTCATACTTGGATTGCCTAAAACACTGAGAGATAATAATTCTATATTTGTGGTAGTGGATAGATTTTTGAAGATGGCTCATCTCATACCTTGTAAGAAGACATTAGATGTAGTACATGTAGCAGACCTATTTTTAAAGGAAGTAGTGAGATTATATGGGTTATCTAAGAGCATAGTTTTAGACAGAGACACTAAGTTTGTTGGCTATTTTTGGAGAACACCTTGGAAGACGATGAAAACAGATTGAAGTTCGGTTCTACTTTTCATCCATAGACTGATGGACAGATAGAAGTAGTTAACCAGAGCTTGGGAAATTTGTTGAGATGTTTAGTTGGAGATAAAACTGGAAGTTGGGATTTGATTCTTGCACAAGAAGAGTTTGCCTACAATAATTCAATAAACATGAGTACCATAAGACAATGAAGTGATGGTGTATCTAAGAAAAGAAAAATTCCCTGTTGGAACTTATAACAAATTGCAGATGAGAAATTTTGGACCTTGCAAGATTTTGAGAAAGTTCAGTTCTGGGAATGCATATGAAGTGGAGTTACCGGATAGTCTGAGTATTTCACTTGTGTTTAATATTGTTGATCTTCATGAGTATCATGAACCAAAATTTAGTGAGGACAATATTGCAGACTTGGAGAAACAATTGCCCCAGAAGGAACCGGATCAAATTGAAGACATTTTGGATAGTAGGATTGGGCGTAGTACCTAGAGCAAGTCAATATAAGGACTATCTTGTGAAGTGGAAGGATAGACCAGTTGAAGATTTATCTTGGATTTCTTAGGCAGAGGTAGACCGCCTTGGTTTTCCTCTGACCCTAGCAAAGTGAGAGACTCACTTTTTCAACAACCCCAGATGTCTGATGCAGGAGCATACCCAGCTCATAGCAATCTTGCAACAACCAAAAATATTTCCTTTATGTTTGCAGTTTCAACATTTCTTTTTGTGTGTCGCGGATTTAGCTCACTGGATCCTGTGGAGTTAGATTTTGGCTTGAAGACCTAATCATCTTCCTTATTCCCAAACCTTGGAGCATTTGGATCATTTTCCGGCAAGTTATCGCTACCGATTTTCGAGATAGTTTCCTATTACCGATTGACAGTTTCCTGTTACCGGTTGCTTGGACCAATTTGCATTGGTGGGATCCCTTCCGTAGCTTGCGGAGCCTTGAGTGTTGATTTCAATGTTCCTTGGTGTGTGCCCGACCTTTTCCCATGATCTACTCTTCATCCTTTGGATTTTTTGGAGGAACTTCCTTAGTGGAGGTCGACCTTGTTGGTTTTGCATGTTAGGTCCTATTCTACGGGTTTTGATCCCTTTTTGGGCCGATCGAATCCCCTTGGATCATATAAATCATTGTAATAGAGCATTAGAATTAAACGAGGAAGTTAGACTAAGCATAAAAGATAGATCTTGAGATTTGAGGTCCCGATTGTGACCTATTCTATATTTTGAGCATGTTTTAGCAGGCTGGTGAGTCAGTTTCTGTAACCCGGTTGTCACCAGTTGGTTGTAATAAGTTTTTATGTTATAATTCAATCTGTTTTGCATTACCTCCATCATGTCCTTGTGTTTCCGTTGTGTTTACTCTTGCTAACCGATCCGGATTGATCTCTTTGAGGTCCCTCCTAATCGGTTACTGCTTCATTCATACATTTAGATTTCACTTCCTTCCAATTCCTTTATAGGGTGGGAAACATTCCTACATTTTTACTTGGTTTATCTTCTCCCCAAGAGGATAAATGTTGTTTGTAGGCATTGAACTATGTGTTAGCTTCAAGCACTCACAATTTCTAAAGGATTACATTGTGGGGGGCTATATAGTATCTCTTTTTCCTTCCTATGGGGGAACATTGATTGTTAATTCATTATGGATTCAGTCCTTGCAGGGTATCATAAATTCCTCCATGCATCATTATTTATTTGTTTATTTTATCCTTTTGTGAGAGAGTACATTTGTATTGCACATGGGTGCCTAACATGGCACAGTAGTTGGGACCCATAATCATCATAATGCTCTTACATATTCGCTTAACAATATACCTCTTAAGTTGCACTTAAGGAAGGTGTTGGTATGAATAAGGTTTTATACCTAGTAAAGGTCTTGTACCTAGTGTTTTGACTAGTTCCTATTAAGAGACTTATTCATATAACTTAAGTTTACTTAGGTCCTTGATGTTCTTCTAGGAGATTGATTAATTGTCACATAATCTCATCTTATCTTATCTCATGATAACTACTTTTAGTTACCCAAGTCATCACTTTAGTTGTCGCATTGCATACGATTAAGATACATGTCACAATTTTGTATAATCCTACCTCTCACCTTGCCTATATAAGCAAGGTCTCTCATGTACATTTTCATTTTCATTATTATATTCAATCAATCTTGCATTGTTGAAGAAATGTATTCTTGTCATTCCCTCATGTGGGAGTTATTATGATCTTCTAGGGGTTCCTAAGGGTGTTGAGGAGTCACCTATCTACTGCTACACAAATTAGTTTACATACCAAAATAACAAGGTTATGATGATAAAATATGCACGTGTATAAGCATTGACCAAATGCAAATATCAATAAATGTTACATGCTAGATAATCATTAATAAGAGTAAATAGCAAGTTATTTGAGTATGAAGCCTTATCTACAAGTTGATGAGAGAGATGAATAATTGATATAAAATGATGTTGATGATGAGAGGTGCATTACTGGTACCATAGGCGTAAGCTTGATTGGACATCATTTCAATTATGTACAGGTTGCAAAATCCTTATTGGTTGCTATGAGATTGAAAGGATGGTTGCTTTAGGATACTAATAAATGGTTTCTATAGGGGATGGATTGATAGTAGCTACAAGAACAAAGATTGATGGTGGTTGCAAGAACACAAACTAATAGTTTTTGTAGGATCACATACTAATGGTAGTTGTATGATGCTCTATAGTGCTACAAAGTGGAAGTTGTTGAATGTTGTAGGTTGGATTACAACATAAGGATGATAGTGAAATAACAATATATTGTTGCAAGTGACATTAGGAGAATGACCAACAATGCCCATAAGGTTTTTCATTATTGGTTATTTTAATTACAATATATTTTGTAGAAAGAAATCATACATGTTGTAGTGTAGTGTCGGAGTTATTACACTCTACAACTATTATCTCTATGCTGTAACATGTTGTCAATGACCAATAAAAATTTATAGATGTGCTAGGTCCATTGGTCTATACCAAATGTTGGAGAACTTTTTTCTTCTCCAAGGGTTTCTTATAATGTTTGAGTCGATGACCATTGACCATCAAAGAAAACCTTATAGGGTCAATTGTTGTTAGCTTCATCACACTTGTAGACACTTAAATTCATCCTTATCTAACCACATTTTATTTTATTCTATTCTAGCAAATTAATTAAATATTTATTATTTATTTAATTCATCCTTTATCTCTACCCTTGTCTTTAATTAAATAAATTTGCATTTATTTAATTAAGACTAAATTTATTCTTAATTATTCTAATTAAATCAACTAATTAATACTAATTTAATTAATTCATATATCCCAATTACCAATTTTTCTAATATTTTATTTCACTTCACCCTCAATCCTTGTCCATTTAATCCTAACCATTGAATCCATCTACATGGATCCACATCTAAACTTGCCATCATATTACAAGTGTCCCTGCCCCCTTCATGCTCACACATCTAAGCATGCAAAGATCACCTCATAGCCATCCTACCTTTTACACACGCCATAATGTAGCCATCCTACTTCCCCCAATTGTCCCTTTTGTGAGCTTCTTCATGTGTGCTCACACATATGTAAGTGAACCTAACTCTTACACCTTCATTCCTTTTGTGACATTTGTCACAAAGCTAAGCCTTCAATCTATGCTCTCTCTCTCTCTCTCTCACACACACACACACACACACACACACACATTCAATCCTAACCACCCATAATCATTGAACCTTTGCCATTGTTTCTCCCCATCATAAATCTATAAATTGAGGCCTTTGCTCTCATTTTGGCCATCCACTCTTGTGCTATCATTATGTTGTCAAAAAAATTTTTAATCTTCTATCATCCTAACTACATGTTGTCCATTTTCTATCTAATCTATCACAATTTCATCATCATATTGTTGGTTTAAGCAACCACATACCCCCCCACCCCCACCCCAACAATACTCATAAAAAGAGTGAATCTAGTGGAGAAGGGTGCCTCTACTTCAACTCAATCCGTGAGATGAAAAGGTAAGAAGTAAGGTGATATTGTGTATTTCATTCATACTATCTATTTGTGTCTTTTATCCACTTTCTTCATCTTCAATGCCATTGAAAAATACCTCTTCTATTTCATAGGGTCCTAACCAAATGGATTTTAATTTGCCTTTATGATCCCTATATATTGAGTTATATTGCAATGCTCAATTACCATTGTGGAATGCCTTTGTTTTGATACACTAGTCATGTCATTTTATTATCTATTTTTGTATAATTTTTATATAATGGACAATTTATTTTCTCAACTCATTTAATGCATTGAGTTGAGTTATCCATTCTTTTTGTGCTTCAAATAGATCTATTCCTAGTTGAAATACTACCCATAAAGATTTATGCTCAAATTCAATAAAAAACACAACCTTCTTACTAAATACTGATTCATAAGATGTGAACCTAATGAATCCAAATTATTGAAAAATGAAGAATTAAATGCAAACATTTTGGAGAGAAATACATCAATTGAACATTAAACTATGTATTGAAAAACATTAGAATATTCATTTTAAAAAACAAATAAAAATAAAAGAAAAATATGATCGCTATACAATTTTTGTCCTCTACAATCTACAATTATATAAAATAAATGAATATAACGAATAATTAAAAACCATATAGGATATGGTAAAAACCACCTCGACTAAACTCTAGCGAGGACAAAAGAGTAAGCATGGGCCAAGCGAAGAATGATGAGTAAAGTTAAAAATTTTAATGATTAAAAAGAAATAATTGAGGCAACAAAGACCAAGCAAAGAATGATGAGCAAAGGTAAATTTTTGAACTATTAAATCAAATTTTGATTAGAAAAACATAATTGAGGCAACAAAGTGAGGAACCTCTCTACCTTATCTGGCTCTATTTTCCCACGATTGCACCACCTGGGCATGCTTCATTTTTTCCTTCTGCAGAATTGTATTACAGTATTAGCATGGCCTGTAGCCTTCTTACGTTGTCTACTGGTGCACTAGGCCTATCCCATGCATTCCCTGTAACAACAAAACTTTTCAATCCTTCTCTTCGGAGGTCATCTTTTTTGGGTTGCTCCTTAAAATTAAGTTCTAGTGGAAGAAGAACACAGTTTTCTCAGTTGATCATGGGAAGGCCATCATATCTAATTCATCCGTTCACTGGCAAAGGATGGAAGCCTGTGACAGTTATGGCCGCAAAAGGATATAAAATGAAAACCCACAAGGTTAGCATGTTATTTTTCAAATGCATTTTTCATTGACATTCTGCATTTCTGATTGAATTTGAGTTCT
Source organism: Cryptomeria japonica (assembly GCF_030272615.1). NCBI lineage: Eukaryota > Viridiplantae > Streptophyta > Pinopsida > Cupressales > Cupressaceae > Cryptomeria > Cryptomeria japonica. The sequence goes on from NC_081413.1 coordinate 650,915,173, forward strand.
TGTATCGAATATTGAATGAAGTGTTTTTAAAATGAAACCCGTGTGAATTTGATAGGGATAATGTAGATTCAAATAGCTATCCTTGTTGAATAGAATCATAGGATTATAAATTTAAAAATTTAAGCAGAATACAAGGAAGCTAGGGCTCATTTAGATTGAAGTTGGGTAATCGTTTTGCCGTAATTATTAGGCAAGTGAGTATGATTTAAAATTCCCAATGGAGTAAAATGAATTCCTGAACTTTCCTCTTTTTCCTTTTTCCATTGTCCAGTTGGCTAAATCTTGAGTGAGCTTACATCTGGCTTTACCGCCCATGGAGTTGGATAGGGATATTCAGGATTTTAATAGTTTTATTATGCAATGCTTTTTGAATGGATTCGGGGGCACATAAATTTTAGCAGAATACAGGGAAACTGGGGTTCACTTTCCTTTAAGTTGTGTTAATTTTTGCTCTTTATAATTTGACAAGTGGGTTAGGTAAGAAACGCCCCAATAGAGCAAAATGGACTCTAAAACTCTGCTTTTCTTCTTTTTGTTTATTGTTGGGTAATTCGTCGGGAAGCTTACCGCTGCCTTTAATGTATATGAGATAAGCTTATGCCAAATTCTTAAGATTTATCAATTTAGATCATACTTAAATGTACCCTACAAATTTACACCACAATCTAGCCACGTGTGTTAGAGTTATGGTCTACTTTATTATTCTGGGTAGTTTTGAAGTTTGAACCATTACACCATTAGCCCTGGCCCCTTAGACAATGGATTTCCAAACATAGTTGAATATGGAATACTTATTTCATCTTGAGTTGATTAGAAGTATTTGATTTTGCTCTCAATTCATGTGGTCTGTTGTTATTTTGATAGGGATGTGCAAGGTTCTTTGTTGTTTTCTGCAAAAGTGACAAGGTAACGGTGTTAAGGTTTGGTATTGATAAAAAATTAGGTCCTCATTATGTGGTTTAATGATAAAGTGGTTATGTGCTAAGCCACATGGTGGTGATGAATAGTGAATATCATATTTGCCGGAGGCAAGACATACAATACCCCATTCATTGTAATGTCCTCACTTTTGGTTTCTATTGTACTGGTAGTTTGGTGTTGCTGAGTTTGTGTTCAGGCTTTAGGGGTGCTATTTGAACATTTTTTGTTTGTTTTTGTAAGGTAGGGTTGAAATGCAAGGGTGACAGAGCTTATTGTCAATGAGCAGGTGGCTCTGGGAACTGGAAAAACGAAACAGATAGACTGGAAATTTTAGTTTGTTGCTGAAAATGACGTGTGGGCAAGTATTTAGGAAGAGACTTTGACCAGGTGGGAGAAAAGGAGGGTCTGGAGTTCCCCATACTCGCTCCTGTTATGTAGGAAACTCTTTTGCTAAGTGGCTTGCAAATTGTCTAAGTTTCTTTAAACTTTCTATAAAATAAAAAGTTGCAGCTACATAACTTACAAATATTATCTCTAAAAAAATTTACAGCTCAGTGTAAAGAATTTTATACATCGGGACTACTTTCACTGCAAATTGCTCCTGAAGTTATCATTTAGCATCTATTAAGAAAATATAAGTGCCAACTTCAATGGGTTTGCTCCTAAATATGAAAATGCTACACAAGAAGCAATGTCAAACACAGAAAGCCTGTTTTATCAATAATATATGTCCAACCTCAGTTCTGTTTAATATCCCTGGTGCATTAGCACTGGGGGAGCTAGCTCCAGAGTATTTGAACCTGGGTCATCATCACAACAATTGTTCTCATCATACCGATAGACCATTGCCAACAGGACATGTGCTGCTACTTGTACTTGCAATTTGGTGATTCCAGTAAATAAAAGTTTAAGCGTTATTAAACACTGAACAACACCAAATAAATTGTTAGATGACTAATAATGTTAATCTGTCAAAGACTCAAATGCATATTAAATAGAATCATAAGGAGGCTGATAATTTAATGACCCAAGTACAAAAAGAAACAATGCATGCAAACCACCATGTGACTGCGATGTCTTCATCATTGATTTCTTTTGCTTTTGCATTTAGTGCCACGGCCTTTGTATTTGAACTTTCTACTGCTTCTTGAATTTGAACTTTGGTCCTTTGGAGGAATAAAAGTGTAAACTTTCATTAGACAATAAGAAAGAGACAGGCATTAGAATGATAGTCATAGACAACCAACAAATGCTAAGGATACTGCCAAATGCATAATGCACAGTATCTTGAGAAAGTACTTAAGGAATCCAAATGCTAAATACAAAAGAAATATAGATGCAACATGAAATATATTAGGAATATTACATGATTAGTCATTTGTTTGAATGGTTGAACCTAGTCAAGGATTCCATGTGATAGGTTCATTAATTTGTTTAGGAGTTTACTTCTTTTTGTGAATATCTGTTATAGTTTGGTTATACCAGCAATTATTTGTTAAGTTGTTATAGGAGTTTCCCTATAATATAGGATTTGAGAATTCTATAAATATGTAATGTGTATGATTGAATGTAAGAGATTAAAACTGTAGTATTATGAAAATATCCAATATGGTATTAGAGCATGGATACTTTGAGGTAAATTCATCTGAGAGCAAGGGCAAATTTGAGAGTGACCACATGACATTCTAAGGAACTCTGCATGAAGTTGGGCTTAGGGAGTGTGCAGGTTTGAAGAACTTATTTTTGCTCGTGTGGCTTTTTCACTGCCACTATTGTGGAAGTGGACCTATTAGTAGCCTTGATGGTGACTGGCAAGCTGCTTCCTTGACAAGATTTACAATGCCCCCAAGCTGAGTATTTCCCTTGAGCATGAGAACGGCCTTCTTTGTTGCAACTATAGTGAACACCTTAACAAGCAGTGGAGCAAAAGGAAACAACATTTTTTTATCATGATTGAATTGGAGACCCCTTGATGGCAATGATGTTGAAAATTGTAGCTAGCTCGGATACCTGACTATTGAATTTTAATGTTGTCAATGACAATTAAAATTCCTATGTATTATCTCTCATGCAATCCGAACCACTTAGGGCTGGGCCCAAACACATGTAACGTGAAGGCAAATGATGTAACTTAGGGCTGGGATCAAATACATGTAACTTGTAATTATATCTTGCTATGGATAGGACAAGACCTATGTATAATGTAACTTGTGGATAGGGACAAGACCTATATATAAATGTAACTTGTAAATGATTATTGGTCTGACCCTATAGTGGGTGCCAACCTTAGATTATTATGAAATCATTTAGCAAGGCTGACCTAAGGCATCTAGGTTAGTTGGTCACATATATATACAAAGTCATTTACAAACATCAGACACACATTCTTTGGAAAATGCATTCCTATCTGTCATAAGCGAATTACTTCAGCGATCAGCATATTATGATCAGAGATCAGCAAACATCATCTAAAGGCAGCGATCATCATTGAAGCGAATTACTTCAGCGATCAGCATATTATGATCAGAGATCAGCAAACATCATCTAAAGGCAGTGATCATCATTGAGTGCACAACGAACACAATCAGGGGACAGCGAACACTATTAGAAGACAGCGAATATTATTGGAAGCTCAGTGAATCTTATCTGAAGCACTGCTATCACCTTGGGAGGTCAGCGAATTCCATTTAAAGGACAGCGAACTTCATCTTTGGGACAGCAACATCTGAATTGCAGATAAGTTCACTCCCTAGGTTGAAGCTATTATTGTCCATTATGTGCTGACAGCTTCAAGTGCTGAAGCATATTGTAAAATCACTTATGATTATTGCCTAATAAACATCTGAGACTTGTTGTTGGGTATTTCACCTCCAAGAGGGAGGTTTTCCCAGTGTACTGCTGTGTTATGTGTGTTTTCTTTGTTGTTATTTTCTGCTTACTGTTATCTGTTTGATCTTAAAATTAACAAATGAGAAATAGATGAATAGAGAATCACTATTCACATTTGTTGCCACGGAGGTTGCAACTGTGATAACCTTCCCTTCAGTGGACTTACATGTTGATTTCCTCTTAGGAATAGAACCTGTGACCTCATCTTTCAGAGGTTGATATTGTGAAAGTTTGTCAGAAGGATTTGTTATATCCTTAGTGAGGCTGCTATCTTGCTCACCTCTTATTAGCTTACTACCTTGAGTTATAGGAAAGTGCAAAGATAGAACCACTGCCAACATAAGTTTAGTTGAAAGGTGGAAGTTTGTATGTGGAAGACAAGAGATTGTATAGTGGCACCTTATTAACATTTATATTTCTCCTCTCAAGCCTTCACAAAGCACTTGCCATTCTTGTTAAAAGCCAAGAACCCTATAGCTTCTGCAAGGACAAGGAAGAAAATGGTGCAAGTAGTATATATATATATATATATTACTGATTTTATAAAATCATTTGTCCATATAGTGATTTTCAGTATTGTCAATGTGTAAACATTTTGCATCATTGGCAGTGCCCAAAACCTTAACATTATTTAGATTAAAGGGGGTTAGATATTTTTTATGATGAAAAATAGCACACTAATTGAGAAATTTGAAGGTAAAGACTTCCATACATGGCAGGTCAAGCTACAATTGATCCTTATTGAAAAGGATCTATATGATGCAGTGAATGGAGCTACATCAAAGCCAACCAATGCTGATAGAATCATGAAATAGATTACAAAGGATCAAAGGGCAATAGTTTCAATTGGTCTTGAACTTTCAGATGTGTACTTCTATCATATTGACTTATTGAAGGCCTTGAAGCAAGAATGGGATGGTCACAGTGCTTTGTGAATCGCAAGCATCAAGTGCAAAGATGTCCCCAAAGCAGAAATTATTCAGGCTAAAATTGATAGAAGACAACAATATTATTCAACACATCAGTAAGTTTCGTTCTTTGATGAATCAATTAGCGTGTATAAAAGCTAAGGTAGATGACGATGATGATGATACAAAAACTATTGTGTTCAATAGCATGTGTTCTACCATGTTCCAAACTCTCATTGGACTAATGTGCTCACGACCTTTGTGCCCCTGCTGGCATTTGTGCATGCAGATTTGGATTGTTTGCGTTAATGTTGTACATTCCTGCTGGGGATGAGGCCCCCCATTTGTGTCTTCACCTGGTTCAGGCCAGTCTAAAAATCCCACATTCACCAATCAAAAAGAAATTATCGTGGTCATGTTGAACAAAGTAGATGTTACTCTAGAAGATATAATCTCTACCTTTATTGATGAAGGAACCAAGAAAAATGATTCAACTATAGAGGAAACTGCAATGCTTGTCAAAAACAAGATTAACCATTTGTCAAAATCCAATTCTTCTACTTCAAAAGGAAATCAATTCCCCAAGGACAGAATATTGTGCCACTATTGCAAGAAAAAAAGAGACATTATTATGAATTGTATTCAACGTGGCAAAGATCTCCTCGGCAGAATGATAAATACAGATAAGGCATTGAGAAAGGACAGAATATTGTGCCACTATTGCAAGAATAAAGAGACACATTTTTATGAATTGTATGCAACGTGGCAAGGATCTCCTCGGCAGAATGATAAATACAGATAAGGCATTGAGAAAGGACAGAATATTGTGCCACTATTGCAAGGAAAAAGAGACACATTATTATGAATTGTATGCAATGTGGCAAGGATCTCCTCGGCAGAATGATAAATACAGATAAGGCATTGAGTATGGACAATCATGAAGAATGTCAGCAGCTATTGAAGACCCTCCACACAAAAACTCCACACAAGAACAATGAGGAGGAATGCATTCTCTAAATAAAATCAAATGTTTGTATTTGTGATTGGATGTGTTTGTCCCCAATCACATTTGCTGAGTAATAGTGATTGGTTGTGTTTGTCCTTAATCATGAAAGTCAGTGATTATCATTGGAAGGGTTTGTCCATAATCGTAATTGTTGTGAGCAGATGTGTGTGTCTCTATTCATAAGTGATGATGGATAGAAGTGTTTGCCCCTATCCTTCACTCCATGGATAGATGTGTTTTCCCCTATCCTTGGATAATGTCCAGTAAGTTCAATCTTGCTAATGTCTCTAATTATACCCTATGTTGATGAACTCTTGAATGTTTTCATCAAGTGTTGTTAGTCCACTCACAACCAATCACAGCTTTCTGGAATCCTCAATTATCTTTGCCCAACGATCAAATACTTTGTATATAAATTACTGCAGATATTATGGGCAACTGACAAATCATACAAAGTCCAAGTCTTGAATGTTCAATGGATTCTTGATTTGGCCACTCGTAATTGTGGTACAAGAAACAAAATTTTACTTTCATTACTGATAATTATAGTCTATAAGCAAGGTTGATCCCATTGATTTATCATCAATTATAGGAATTATTTCAGTTATTAAGGGTGTTTCCTTTAAAATACAGTAAGTCCAAATCTGCCATTTAAGGGTCACTTTTTGTGTAATCAAAGGGCCACTTGTTCTGTTTTAAAATAGGTTCAAATCAGGTCCAAATTAAGAATTCATGTAAGAAAGTACCCTTAATGGTTCATGTCCAAATTTATAATTTGCTTTTCAAAGGATCTAATAAAAAAGACCATTCCTAATGTTGGATGAAAATGAGGAACATTTTTTGTTGGATCACATGTACAACAATTAGAATCATTTAATCTGATTGGATCCAGATTGGTTTTTAAAACATTATTTACAATTTGTTTTTTCAATTGGATGAAAATAAGGAAGATTTTTTGCTAGATCAATTGTGTGTCTAAATTAGAATCGTTTAACCTATTTGTAGCCAGATAGTAGTTTCCTCTTTGCTCTTTCTTAGAACAGGATCAAATGCTTAAATTCTGAGAGTGAACTGTTTGTGTGAGTGTCACGTGTGTGGGTGTTTCACAAAGAATGATTGCAAGAATAAGAGGAATAACAACACTCTGGCTGTATATCATTTTTATTGACTAAATCTTTTCTGACTTCGATCCAATTAAGGCCAGGTCTCTAAGTTCTTTGTTGTGTAGTTAATATATCAGAAATTCTCTGTATATCTATGGAATTTGTGAAAGTTCATTCTTATTTTTAGTGCTTATATTTCAAAAAATAACTAGAGAAGCCCCTTTTCTTTTAGTTTAAATCCACTTAAATGGTTTTATGTATAGGCATCAGCTAAGAGATTTCGAGTGACTGGAAAAGGAAAGATAGTACGTCGGCGAGCTGGGAAGCAGCACTTATTGGTCAAGAAGAACACAAAAAGGAGGAATCGTCTCTCTAAAATGGTGTGCCAATTTAGTCTCACTTCACCAGCAAATAGAACTGCTTATCTGTTGTGAATTTCCTAATATTGAAATTATTATTTAAATGAATGCTAACGTTTCATATCCTAAGCATGCTGTTAACAGGTTGGTAGTAATTTCTTGCAAGTTTCCAATTTTGAGCATGATGATAAGAAGATGCTTTTGATGTTTGTGTAACTTAAGGGATAAAGGTTTTGGGGATAGGAATTAATAGAATAACAAATTCCATTACCATGTCTATTTCTGCATATGATTGTATATAAGTGCCCATTTTATGCACCTGTCCTATAAAGAGAGAATTTTTTCATAACCATTTGTATGGAGCTTTGGAGAGTGAGGAACATCAATGTTAAACTCCATCTCATAAATCAAGATAAATGTTTCCCTCTATCAAACTGTTGGGCATATTGATCTTATATTTGTTTATGGCATTTTATTGGTTGAGGCTGGAACTATGTGGTGAATCCTGTAGGATAACCATCAACGACACCTTGCAAATTGACTTGCCAGAAAATGGAAATGGATATATATGCAGATACAGTATCATGAAAAGACAATTTACCAAGAATCCACAGAAACAAATAGGTGTGAAAGCATTTCTATAAAAATATTAAATAAGTTAAAAGTAAATATACACAGGCAAACAGGTGCACATTCTTTTCAATTGTTGTTTGAAGAAGACGAGACAAATGCTGGAAACTCTGTAGAAATGGCTTAGAAACATTGGGTTTTTAGAAACCAATACATTGCTTATGAGGATTTACTTTGCCAGTGAATCAGTGTTCAGGCTTCCCATGACATTTGCTTCAACTTGGCTTATAAGGAAATGTTTGAATAAGGAATCTATGAGTACTGCTTTTTTTTTCCTATCAAACTGAAGATATACAAATTCAAGATTTAGGCATCGTTTCTATGAATTGATGTCCTTTTTTGGCTAGAATTACAGAAGCCAATTTTTCTGAAATAAGAAAAGATTCATAAGTGACAAAGATTTTGATTCTCTTAATTATTGTTGGCTAAGTTGATTAGACAAGCTAGTGTATTCTTCATAATATTTAGATTCTTTTGAAGGTATGAAGAAAGTATAGCTCATCCGTTAGAAGTATCTTAACAGATTATTCGATATGAGGAAAGAATTCTTACACTTTGTGACTTGCCCTGTCCTACATGGTGTACTATATGATCCCAGGGAAGGAAAAAGCTGTGAATATCTCTGATGTTTGACATTTTTTAAAAGTTCTTGTGGTTGGAATACGATACCCTTAATCCTATAGTTTGCGTAGAGTTATGAGTAAAGTTGGCTTGTGGCTACTTTAACTCTTAATTAAGTTATATGATCATCATTATATTCTTATTTAAATATTTCACCCTAGGTGTTATATTTAGCTATCTAAGTCAGCTTGGGTGACATTCAAGGAAAAAGTAGGGTATGTATTGGAGCTAGTGGTTAGTTTATTATCATCATATTACAAATTGTGTTCTTCTTGGAGACTTTTGAAGGTTTGCCCCCTCAAACTGGCTTATTATTCTCAAGTTTTAACAAGTATTTGTAGCATATTTTCTTTATTGTGCAGTTTGTTTAATTACAAGTGCCAAGTGGTATTAGATCACGATTATGCTAATTAAAGGGCAAGAAACACAACATTTTTTTTTGAAGGTTGAATTGTGAATTGCATATCTTTCTCAGTTTGGGGATTTTTTCTTGATTTTCAAAGGGTTTTTTAATGTCACATTGCTATTACAGTATAAATTTGAGTGTAACTAGAGCAAAACTCAAGATTTATTGTAGAACGAGGGTTTTCACAAAATTCACTCCCAAGGCAGCAAGTTAGCAAGTTTCTTGGAGTTTTTTTCAGCAAGGTGAGATCTAGGCCCAAGTAAGTTATGGTAAAAATTTAGATCATTTGGATTTGTTTTATGTGATTTATTGCAAATTTATTTTTTCTCATCATGGGGGAGCCTACAAGGGGAAAAAAGAATATTCACACTTGCAAAATCTCTAGTCAATGATGATGTGGAAATTGAGAGATTGTCCCAAAGATAATGATTTTATAAGGGAATGAATTTGGGAAGAAACCAAAAAGATTGAAGGATGAAATCTTGTCAATGATGAAAGTGAAAATGCAAGGGGTAGCTAAGTTAAGTGATATTAAAGGAATAATTGAAAAATAGTTTGTAGCCAAGGTTTTAGAGATTCCAAACATATGGAGCCATACAATTGGGAAGAAGATGATGCTTCTAAGGGACATGATGTGTTGATTTTGTAACTAGGTTAGGAAAACAAATGGATTCGGATTGCCTTAAGGCAACATCCGAATCCTTATAGGGCTGGGCCCAAATGCATTAAGCTCACCAAATGTAGGGACACACCCCTTCATGTAACGTGTGGCCCTAAATAGGTGCGCTCGCCTTGCAATATAACTTAATCATTATTAGGACGCCAAAATAGGGCAAAACATAAGGTAACGTGTAAGCCCTATAATTGTAATTAAGTCTTGGCACAAAACTTAAGGTGAAGCCGACTTGAATTGATCTCCATGCCACATATAAATAGAGATTCATTTGTATGCATTCATCACTCAGTTTTCATCATCAATGTGAAGTTAGCTCTGCAAGATCTGCCCACTCATTCTAGAGGTTAGCGAATCCTCATTGAAGGCAAGCGAACCACTTCTGAAGGTCAGCGAACCACCTTGGAAGGTCAATGCATCACCATTAAAGGTCAGCGAATATCTTAGAGGGTCTGCAACTATTGGTGAAGGGATTACAAATCTGGTTCAGACTGGAGCATCATCATATACCTGCCGAGTTCTGATTCAGACAACAAGTTCACCATTCCTTATCAGCTAAGTCTTTATATTTATGCCCTAAGGCAGGATAATGCTGTAATTGTTACTGGATTTACATCAATCAAATCAGGGACACTTAATGCTGGGTTTTTTCCTCCAAGAGGGAGGTTTTCCCAGGGTAGACTTGTGTTGTGTACACTTCTAGTTGTGTGTGTTGTTTCCTGTTACTGTGCATTATCATTTTTCTGTTCATTCTTGTAAATCTGATCACTAAATTAACATGATGCATGTGGGTTTGATTCAAATCTTAAGATTCATCATCACTAAAGTGATTATATGGCTAGACACTTCAAACCAAAGATGGATATGAGAAATTTTAATGACAAAGATCCAACCGATTAGTGTTGTCAAATGGAGTAATTCTTTAATCTTCATCATTTTCTGTATCAACAAAAGGTTGCAATGTCATCCTTATACTTGGATTTTGACCAATTCATTTGGTATTATTGTCTATGTGAAGGTAAGAAAAAGAAGGGATATGTTATACATGGTTTGTTCTCCAAGAGGAACTCATTAGACGTTATGGTGACAATCTTATGGTTAGCTACTTTGGCCAACATGGTAAGTTAAAGCAGACATGTACAGTTAAGGATTACATTCATCAATTCCAAACTTAGTGTTTAAGAGTGGAGAACATTTTTTTTTTTGTTGAAAAAAAGGGGTAAAGATTTATTCAAATAAACTTAGAGGTACTAGCATAGGCCTTTGGCCCACCAAAATAGCAACAACAACTAAAAGGTTCCCAAAAGAAACCACCATCACCACCACTACATAATCTTGTCCTCCAACATTAACCTCTCTAAAGTCTTAAGATAATTAGGAGGTAAACCATCCCTCTCACCAATATCCCATCCATCCACATGCTCCGAAGCCCACTTGGCCAAGCAATCAGCCACTCTATTCCACTCTTTGGGGATATGGCAAAAGGAAACCGACTCCAAAGAGCAGCTCAAACTCAAACTCCAAATTCTGATTGTTCAACATATCCACAACAATCTGAGAGTCAGACTCATAGATAATCCTCCTCCAACCTAAAGAAATACCTTTCTCAACTGCAATCTTAATAGCAAGAGCCTCCATCAAATTATTAGAGTGCTGTCCAATGTAGATAGAGAAGAAAAAAACATCTCCATCATTACCCCTACCAATACCACCAATACCAGCATGCCCTGGGTTCCCACGAGAGGATCCATTAGTAGTAGTCTTCAAGACACTGCCTGGAGGAGGCATCCACCTCCCCTCTCTACAAACCCTCTGCTTAACATGACATGATCTTATGCTAGCAAAACATCCCCGTCTACTGTCTCCCAAACCCAAATTCCTCACAATAGCATAGTCACTGGGATCCACATTTTCAGACATATCACACTTTGCATAAATAGTCTCTTGGAGCCTGCTAACGATCTTCTGCCACAATTGAGGACTCCCTAGTTTGGAATCACAGAAAATCCTACGGTTCCTTTCTAGCCAAAGATTCCAGATGATGGGAGCAGGCCCAACAGCCCAAGCCACTTGCAAGAAAGATGTTTTCGTTGGAGGTCTGCCCATACTTTCCCAAAATTCAACTAAAGAGGTAGCATGAATACAGGCATGCTGCCATGCCCCCCACCACTTATGCCATATCTCACGAGAGAAAGGGCACTGAAAAAACAAATGAGAGATACATTCTTCACTACTAGCGCAAAGAGCACAGATAGATGGGCCTTGAAACCCACGCTTCTGAAGGTTATCCCAAGTAAGGCATTTCCTTTGCACAACTAGCCATAAGAAGAAGTTACACTTAGGCCAAGAGAAGCTATTCCAAACCTTCTTCCACCATTGCTCATCAACCAGACCATGCCTTTGCACATCCAACAATGCATATCCTGCAACAATAGTATATTTACCTTTTGGGTTGGGACCCCAAGCCTGAATATCTCTTTCTTTAAGGGAATTGCATAACCTTCTCTCCAAGATTTTAGCCAGCTTAATACGATTATCAGGTGAACCACCCATGGGCCACTCATGTGGCTCTTTCCAACGAGTAATCTCAGACAGACCATGCTTCTTAATGGTTTTAAATTCTCCACTTTGACCCTGCCAGCATTAGTAAAAATATCACAAAGAGAATGAAGTTGAGGAGAGTTGGCAAAAATAGGAGGCTGACCATCCCAAGAGTCCTACCAAAAAAGAGCATCAGAGCCCTTATCACAAATCCAAAAGAGGCCATCCTTAATGACCTCTTAGCCTAGTCTTGGTCCTGACAAGTACACCACCTCCAATACAACTTGGCCGCCAGGGCTTGGCCAACCAGACGCACAGACCGAAGACCAAGGCCCCCAACATGCTTCGGTCTACAAACAGAATCCCATTTGACTAAGCTCCACTTAGAAGAAAGAAAATTACCAGACCATAAAAATTGCTGGGATAGAGCATCAAACTCCCTAACAAAGTTAGAAGGAGGAACCTGCACAAAGCATCTATAAATAGGGAAAGCCTGCACCACAGTCTTAAGGAGAATCACTCTCCCAGCAGAAGAAAGCCATCTAAAAGTCCAGTGACCAACCTTACTTCGAAGCTTATCCAAAATCCCTTGCCAGAAATCTCTATGTTGAGATCCCAAGGCCAGAGGAATCCCTAGGTACATCAGAGGGAGAGAACCAATCTGAAATCTAAGAATCTTAGCAATCTTGCTCTGAATAAGCCGAGGAGTGTTAAAGAAAGAAATAGAAGATTTGGGTTCATTGTTTCTCTGACCAGAGGCTTTCAAGTAGATATCCAGGGCTCTCCTAAAAATCACAGCCTCATTGGTTTTGGCCATATTCATCAAAGCTTTATCATCTACAAACTGAAGATGAGAGTAGGGAGGCAAATCACTTTTCCAACTCCAGCCCTGAATAAGTCCCTCTGCTATGATGATGAATAAGTAGGGGGATAAAGGATCCCCTTGTCGAAGCCCCCGAGAAGCATTGAACAACTTTGAAGGTTCCCCATTTATTAGAACAGAAAAGGAGTTAGAAGTAACACAACTGAGAACCCAGTTGACCCAATCCTCTCCAAAACCAAAGGCCAAGAGGATTCTTTGTAAGAAATCCCAGCTCACTCGATCATAAGCTTTAGCCATATCAAGCTTAATAAACATAGCCTTTTCCTTAGAAATTGCCATTGAATGGAACAACCTCCATCGTTATTACCACACCATCCAAAATCTGTCTTCCACCAACAAAACCACCTTGCTCTGTTGAAATCAAAGCACAAAGAAGTGGCTTAAGCCTTTCAGCAATCAGTTTAGTATTAATCTTGTGGATCACATTACATAAAGAAATAGGCCTAAAATGATCCAAACTATGAGCCAAAGTAGAGTTCATAGACTTAAGCATCTGTTTGTTCCTATGAGATTCCTGAACCACTTCTAGAAGATCAAATTTTACAATCTCCCAGAATTCCTGAAAAAATTCAACCGGAAACCCATTTGAGCCAGGAGCCTTACCTTTCTTCATATGAAACGCAACATCCTCCAATTCTGATAGCATAATGGGTCGCATAAGAGCATCATTCATCTCTCTGGAGACCAGTGGGGGAATACAGTTTAAAATGGCCTCCACCTCCTCTCGAGAAATAGGATCATCCTTGGTGAACAACTTTGAGTAATAACTGACAGCTTCCCTAGAAATCTCCACCCTTGAAGAAAGCTAGGTCCCTTTCGAAGACATGAGAGAAGAAACGGAGTTGCCAAACCTCCAGGCCTTAACAAAATTATGGAAAAAATCTGTGTTTCTATCTCCTTCCTGAAGCCAATCAACGCGAGACTCCTGCTTCCAGAAGATCTCCTCCCGCAACTCCCACTCTTCTAACTTCTTAAGGGCCAAGGACTCATCCCTACCAAGATCAGGAGTCATCCCTTGACCTCAAATTTGGCGAGTAACATTATCCAGCTTAAATTGTGCAACCATCCTCCGAGAGTGCAAAAAACCAAAACATTGTTTGTTCCACCTCTTGAGTCTATATTTCACATGTTGGAGCCTTTTCCCAAACATATACATGGCCCTACCATGACTAGGCCTCCCTTCATACCACCAGAAACTCATAAGATCTTGTAGAGACTAGTCCCGCAACCACATCAATTGAAATTTAAAAGAGAGATTTTTGGACATATTATACGAGATAGCAGAGAACTTGAGAGGCCAATGATCTGATCCCCTCCAATTGATAATTTATGAGCTGGTAGACCACTTGTCACTCATCCAATAGCAAGAAACCAGAAATCTATCAAGTCTTTCTGAAATAGCCTCAACACCACTTCTATTATTCCATGTGAAAATACCATTAGAAGATTTCATATCAATCAGGTTCAAAAGGTCAATATTATCTCTGAGCAAATTTCGAGGAAGGGTCCAGTCTAGCTAACCCACCTCGTTTTTCCTCCAAACTAGTAATAGCATCAAAATCACCAACAACAATCCAAGGGAGGAAAGGAGCCAGGGAGCAATCAAACTTAATGTGGGCCCAAAAGATGTGACTTACCTAGAAGATCAATGGGGGTGTAAACATTAGAGAAGAGGCACAAATCTCTTGTCTCAAAGCTAGAAGCAACCATAGATATGGAATAATGGCTATAAATCCACCATAACGGGGCAACCTTTTTAGGGTTCCAGCAACAAGCAACCCCTCTTGAACTACCATGAGCACCCACACCTTGCCAGTGGCCAAGGGGCCAGACAAGAGGAGCCCTACTAAATAACCCATCCACTGTTAGCTTGGTTTCCTGAATAAAAACTATGTCGGGAGAATGAGAATCAATTAATTTGCGAATAGCTTTTTGTCTAGGGATGCTATTCATACCCCTCACATTCCAGGAGAGGACTATCATTTTTGGGATTGGGAAAAGTGAGAGAGTCAATGGGTTTCACTGGCCTAGATTCCACCAAAGTATCCCCAATTAATTTTACCTTCTCATGATCCGTCTTACGACATATCCTCAATGGTTTCTCCTGTGATCCTTTCTTTATAGCTTTCTGCTGTAGACCCAAAACCTGATTGGCCTTACTACTCTTCCTAGAGTCCGCAACCCCTTAGCCGAAGAAGCCACCTGTGAATCCAACACCACCCCAATAGTGGGCTCCACCATCCCACTGGTGCGAGGTACTTCAAGGCTATGGGGATTCAACTTCGTGTCCATTAGTCCTTCCTGCTGATCTTGAGATACCAAACTTTAATTATTAATCTCCTCATCCTCTGGGTCAGCCCTACCCAAAGCCATTGCCCCTGAGGTTAGGTCCATTGGAATTCCCTCTTCCTGATTAATATCATCTAGGACCTCAAACCTATTAAAACTCATATCACTTTGTCTGTCTAACCATGTTCTCTTTTGCCCTCTACCCTTATTTCGAGGCTTAACCAGGATGAACCCCTCCTTATTTGCATTAACATTTGGCAGGACATTTTCTCTGCAGATGCCCATATCCATGACAGATTCTACATTTGAAGGGGATGGTTTTGTAGTCCACTTGTTGAATCCATGAAGAGGAACCTAAACATAACTCTATAGAGTCTGGCAAGGGTTTACTCAAATCAATTTCTACACATATACGGGCAGTGTTCCATGGGGACGCATCCCCCCCCCTTTTGGCCGCGTCTCGGAGATGGGGACGTCTCCGGGTCGGGGGGACAAGGACGCGACATCCCCCGCCATCCCGCCACCGCCACCCAAGCACCGCCGGAGACGGGGAGATGTCTCATCGTCTCCTTGCGAGACGTCTGGGCATCTCCCTGTCCTTCGAGAGACGTGCAAGGGGCGATGCCCCTTGACCTCAACTTGGGGGCGCTGCCCCCAAACCCCTGTTGAAAAATATAGGGGGAAACAGCGTCGATAGAAGTAGGGAAAATTTAATCTCCAAGTTTGATTAGGCTCCATATAACAACACAATTAGCATTGAAGAAATCTTGGTATTTAGATTTAGTATTTCAAATTTCCTATAGTCTCATTTGAAATGTAATTCTTATATTGTACTACTGTCATACATCTTTTCAAAACTAGTTTTTCAAGTACTATATGTATATATATAACTATATCAGCACCACCACCCCGCCGTCGTCCCCAAACTTAGGCCCTTGGTCCCCCCGTCCCGGAAACGCGTCCCCCTGTCCCCAATGCCCATGGAACACTATATATGGGCAAAAGAGATTACCTTCCTGTCTTGGGTTTGAGAAGAAGATTCAATCGGCTTGCCAAGCAATAGTGCAATCGAGTGAAGAATATCTTGCTTCCAGAATTCCAAAGGTAGCCTTGGGAGGCAAACCCAATCAGGGACCTTAGATGGAAGTTCTTCAGCACAATTGAAACCCATGTGCCAATGCTTGATGAAAAGTCCAACTTGATTAAAGAAATAAGGGCCTCCTCAAAAGCTTTATTTCTATCTGCCATGCAAGAGAACAACACCACAAAATAATTATTTGCAGCAACTAAAATCTCCATCTCCCCCTCCGAATTCCAAGTCCGTCAGGCCCAGGATTCCAAAACTGGCAGAGAAAGTCTCAAACCCATAAACTTGCAAATGAGGGCATGATTGCTCCAATATGTCACATCCTTAGAGATCGAATCAGGCTGGATAATCAAAACTGGATGATCCTGGCTCCTCTCCAGACAACCATTAACTTTCTTGAGACCAACAAGGCCTCTTGAGGGTACAAATCCACCACCCTGCATGCACATATCCCCCGACTCCATGGCCCTTGCATGCAGCGTAGAAGAAGGAATCGAGCCTTCTATGGTGCTTGCCATCATCCGATCTGGAACAAAACCACCTCCCAAAAAGAGGGGAACCCCAAGCGGGAGAGAAGAAAAAGACACGGGCCTTCAAACCTCAACACCCCCAAACTCCCAAGAGCGGCACGCAGAATCAATCCTGAAAGAAAAGAAAAAACCAGCAATACTACTGAAATCCGCCACAGCTGAAGACAAAGAAGAAATGTAAGGACAGCGACCAGCATAGGCCCTTGCCGTCCCCACACCCCACTTGGCACCCCACAACCACCGGCAACCACCCCACAACAACATCCCCCACACCACTGCTGAACACCTACCGCCACGCATAGAGCAAGAACAGGAAGAAGCACGACAAGGGTTTCCCCTAGCTTGTACCGTGAAGCTGCCCGCACAAAGAGAACACCATCATTGTGAAAATAATATTATTCCTTAAGAGTGGAGAACATTATAGAGGAACTTTGAAGGAATTATTCCTAGGGGGTTTATAGGACCTGATTAAATATGAGGTATGCATGTTTTGCCCATATTCTATGTCGCAAGCAATGATTATGGTGAGGCAGATAGAAGAAAAGTTGGGGCAAGGTTTGGTAAACATGAGAGATAAAAGCTCTCCTACACAGTCACTTTGTTAGACTACTGCGCTAACTCCACTATTTTTTATGTTGTGAAAGAGTGGAGGCCATATTTGATGGTTAGACAAGTCAAAATCAAGATGGATCACAATAGCCTAAAATATTTTTTTGGAGCAACAGTTATATTCTGAAGAGCAATAAAAATGGGTCACTAAGATCTTGGTTTATGACTTTGATTATGGGGAGATAGCTAAGACATTTGGTCTTTTGCAGCCCTTAGCTTTTCATAACAATTGTTGGGAATATATCTCCAAGGATTTCATCACAGGTCTTGCAAGATTTAAAGGTAAGAATGTCATCATGATACTGATGGATTTCCTCAATGAATATGCCGATTTTATTGTATTATCCCATTCTTTTACAAGTATAGTGGCAAAGCTTTCTTGAAGAATATACAAAAGTTACTGGTACCTCAAGGGTTATTATCAGTGATTGTGATCCTATCTTTGCTAGTAACTTTTGGATAGATTTATTCTCTTGTTTAGGTACTCAATTGGCTTGTAGCTTGTCTACCATCTTCAATTAGATGGGTAAATTGAGGTCATCAATAAGTGTTTGGAATGGTATCTATGTTGTCTCACTTCAGATAAGTTGTCTCAATGGGTGAATTGGCGACCATGAGCAGAATGGTGATATAACACTCTTATAGTTCTTAAAAAATCACCCCATTTATGGCATTATATGGATACTATATTCCATCCATTACATCATCTTTGAAGTTGACACCAAGAGTTTAGGCTATGGAAGACTACTTGAGTTGACAATTGGTACATGTAGGACTCAAGGAGAATTTGGCCATGGCATAAAATAGAATGAAACAATAGGCTAAGCAAAATTGTAGTGAAAGGAGTATTGAAGTATGTGCTTGAGTTTTCTTGAGATTGCAACCTTAGAAAAACAGTATCTTTGAAGCAACAAACAAAAAATAACAAATTGTCATCAAGATTTTTTGATACATACTAGTTTTGGTAGAAGATAGGTAGTGTAGCCTATAAGTTTGAGCTACCTCCAAGAACAAAGATACAACCAATTTTTCATGTTTCTTGTTTAAAGGTGATTGATTAATAGATCTCTTCATAGACAATATTACTAGAGCTAGACGAAGAAGGAAGAATCATCTTAGATCTAGAGTTAATTCTCTAATCATACACAAAGAAATTGAGGACTAGGACAATCATTGAGTATCTTGTTTAGTGGAAGAATTTCCTAGTTGAAGATGCCACATGAGAAGATGAAGATTTCATGCAAAAGCATCCACAATTGATTAGCATTGAGAACAATGCTTCTCTAAAGAGTGGGGGGTCATGCCATGCCTTTAATCCTATAATGTGCATAGGGTTATGAGTAGTCGGCTTGTGGCTATTGTAACTCTTGATTAAGTGATATGATCATTATTATATTCTTATTTATATATTTAGGTCATTCTGGGTGTTATATTAAGGTATCTAAGTTGACTTGAGAGACATTTAAGGCATTATCAGAGTATATATAGGAGTTAGTGGTTAGTTTATTATTATGATATTGCAAATTGTGCTGTTCTTGGAGACATTTGGAGGTTTGCTCCCTCAAAGTGACTTATTCTTAATTATTATCAAGTATTTGGAGAATATTTCCTCTATCATGCAATTTGTTTCATTACATGGAAGGATCAGCATATATTGAGAATAAAAATGTTCAATTCCTAGGTACTTTACATTGGCAATGATACATTTGATTGATGTATTCTGCTTCGGAAATGAAATTGTTGGAATCCTTGGGAGTAAAGACAAGGTGGAAACATGCCATATAAAAGAAAAAGCCTAGAGCTTTTACAAGTGTGGGGCCACCAAAATCACAAAATTTTGTACAAAATATGCAAATTATTTGTGTAGTATTACAAGTTCATGTGGAAAAAAAAAATTAAAAAACATGTTCAAGGTTAGAATTCATGGTTGTCTACAATGCACGCGACAAAGCCCAAGCTAGTGATTCAACTTAATCATCAATCTCAATCTTTCTCATTATCGTGTGAATTCAACAAGATAACTTCTTCCAATTTCATATCTGATTTTATGTTGAATGTCTCTGGTTCAATCTTAATTTCAATGGCTAGAATGGGTTTGTGTTATCAAAACCTATGGATCTTATAGCAATTGTTGCCTGCAACTTGACAGAACTTACCTATAAACAACAGTTACTATAGTTCTATTGAAATTTTATCAGGAACACAAACTCTTGAAAGTTACAACAGAAATGCTATATGGTATTACGCCTTCAGAGTTGCAACAGATTGATGGTACATTTCGTAATATGGCTTTTTCAAGCCATTCCTGTATAACCAACTTACTAACCTCTACATAACTGACCAAACTAACTACTGACATAGATTTATTTATTTACTTGACAATTATTCTACTAACCTAAAACACTAACAATATTTATTTACCTATTAACCTACTATGCTGTGATGTAATATTGGCAAATTTCCTCCCTTATTACTTCACTTCAAACAAAGGTAGGATACTAGGAACACTTCTACTAGACTAGTACAGCAATCCAAAAAAACACCCAATGAACTAGGACATACACAGAACTCGCCTATAGATTGACTGGTTACATGCCTATATTTGGTTAAATATTTCATAGATATGCATATGTTAGCCGAGGTCAAAATACATCCCCCCGGGTTATGGTATTCCTTTTTCATTTCACATTACATTGATTTTTACTTTCTTCCTTTCTCCAGTCATCTCATCCTTCTGTTGTCTCAGCTTGCTCATTTCTTATATTTATATGTTAAAACTTAAAATCAATATCCCATGGGGTATGATGACATATTTGATTTCAGTTTTGTAGACACCTAGATTTTTCCACCTTAACTCTGTCAACTAACTCCATTATTCAAACCAATTAATTTTATCATCATTCTTTTGCCAATTGACTGATTTTGTTGACTTCATCGTCTCATTCGGTCACTGATTCATCAACTTCACCATGTTAAATCATCTTATCAATTAATTGACTACATTATATTATGATATTGCTATCAGGATTCAACTTTGTAGCTTTCAAGTTAAACTCATTTACATTATATTAATTAATTAATTTCATTTACTTTTATATCACCCCATGACAAGTTAATTAATTAATAATATATAAAAGGGAGATCATTTCCTTGGGAGTAGATCATGAAGCACGGAATAAATAAATCATGAATTGGGAAAGAAGGAATACATTTGGAAATAAATTATTATTCTCAAAAGAAGCAATAAAGGGTGGCGACTCTTTCACCAATAAAGGAGAAATCATTCCACAAGCATTCAAGGATCACTTATCAATTATCTCTCACCAATACATCAAATCAGCACTCATTCAATCATCACTCATGAATCCATCAAAAGCAATCATCAGTTATCAATGATTCAAATCAGTCAGCAAATCATCATCATAAATTATCATTTCATTCAATCAATCAAACATACAAACATCCATCAGTCCAACATCAAATCATTCAAATATCAGTCAGAAACTGTTATAGAAGTATTACTAGAGGAATATATTGAGCCACAGACCCACAATTTATAGAAGTATTACTAGAGGAATATCTATTAATAAGTTCTCAAGTCTTACTTGCATGTTAAATTGTCAATCTATCAAGAAATATCAACCAGCATTAATCAAGCAAATTCATTGAAGTTCAAATAATCAGTTGAATTTGAGGAAGTATCTTGTCGGAGTTGGAAGGACGTAATCCTTTCATGTTCTGGGGATAGGAGTTGGAAGGTACAGTAACCCTTAATGCCCTCGGCAAATTAATTCCCAAAGAATTCATCATCTGATTGATTTTGAGGATTGTGCTATGATTTATTGATCTGATTATTATCTTGAACTTCTGATGTTAGATAATGTTATTATCATTTTGAAGTAAGAATTATTGTTTAAGGTAAAGAAATCAGGAATATCCCAAAAAGGGATATTGCACCTCAGAAAAACAATATGGCTGGAAAATTGTCCATGAAAATATTGTGTGCACATGTGCTGTCCCTGTATATATGGGCATGTTTTGGAGCAGACAGGTTGGTCAGTGGCATATGAGTGTAGGGTGTCCATGCAGAATTTCCTTCAGGGAGGTGGCAGCCAACCTGTTTCTAAACAATTAGATTGACTGCATTTTTCCCAAAAATGGGCAAAGTGATTCTTTTCAGCTCACTGATTCATAAAATCACTTATTCATTGGAAATGAGCACCGGCAAAGATTCTGTTGAACACATTTTTCTGTCCATTGCTTTGATGCTTAATCTTTAATTGACAGTAGGTCTTGCTGAAAACATTTTGTTCATTTAGGGCAACCAAAAACTAATATAAGTTACATGTCTATATTCAGTTTGAATGTTTTCCTCGAGACAGTCATTTAGTATCTTCTCAGTCCTTGATGCTTGTAGCACATGGAATTTTTCCGAGGCTAGATTCCTTGAAATATCTCATATAGAAATAAGTCTGAATTAGGGAGATATTATTGAACAAGCTCGAATATAGCGTTCTGAATATGATTTTTTTTGGATAGTCTAGTAATCTAAGAAGAATGCATACATGAGCAAATCTTTCACCAAAATAGAGCTGGATGGCTCGTCTTTCTAAGACTTCCCATTGTCTATAAAGAACATTTGATTGCAATCTCTCTTGTTATAAGCAAACTATAAATCAAGGCATGTCATTGATCAATTAGCCTGTTAACAGTAGTTGGAGGATCTAATGGACATGGGCATAACATAGCCCCACCAAAATTGTCATAAGTGATTGCTGTACAGTATCAACATCAGTTTCTTAAGGTGGCAATTTTTCTTAAAAAAATTCAAAGCCTGTAAGAAGTCAATTTTATTCTGTGTTGCTGGATCCCCTTAGTAACCAACTGGATCTGGATACAGTTTAGCTCCCCTAGAGATTTCAGCAAGGCACGGCTTTGGAGAGTTGGGTTCGTCTGGGACGAATCCAATGAGAATCCAGATGGATCCTAGCAAACCTGCATGGAACCGTCACATTGTTTACAGAATTTTTTATTTTTTATTTTAATTTTTTTCACCTTTGGCTTTGACTTTGATTTGGTCACCCTAAATTGAATTCCTAACCTTAAAAGTGCCAACTAAAGCATTTCAAAAACTAAAACAAGCTCATTTTAGTTCATTTTAATTGCAAAAGGTAAATAGTAAATAGTAAATACCATTCCAAAAGGCTAAACTTTCATTCTTGATTGTCATTCAACAAAGAGAGCTGAGGATCGATCATTTAAGGTTACAATGGTTGCATTGCTATTCCTACGCATCTTGAAGTGTCCATTAGGTGCTAAGGTCATAGAAGAATTCTTTTGAAAGAGTTGAGTTTTTTAATTCTTTTTCCTGCATTTTTATTTTAAAAACATGAAACAGAAGTATCTTGCTTTTCTTTCATTTTTTAATGAATGTATTGTTATATGTAAGATAACAAAGGAGTTAAATTTTATATATCTACTTGTTTTTATTTGTTTTGAATTTGTTTATAAAATTTATTCACATAGGAATTACAATGTCAACTAGTTCTAGCTCCACAAGTGACCTAATTTAAAACAGGTCCAGGGTCTCTTTGGAAGTATATTGATAAGATACAGTCAGTTGTTGTATATGATACCTCAATTTAATGGATTTTCCCCTTGCCCATACACCGCTGACTAGACTCCCAAGGTTTTCTAATATTAAAATAAAACTCTTCCTCTTGAGATGCTTTTTGATCCCATCTTCTATCTTTGTCTTTGGTGGTATGTTCTTCTACAGTTCTGCGTAATGCACTTCTATGAAACTTCCTTTGATTGGTTGTAATGTCCCCACTTTGAAATAGAATTTAATGGTAAATAATAATAATAAAATATAAATATAAATATAAAAGAATATAATTAAAAATAATTAATTTTTAATTTAGTTAATGAATGGTCAAAAGACATGAAATGAAAAGTTGTGACTCCCTCAAAAATGAGATATAAAAGGGAGAAGAAAGCCTCATTTGAGGGGGATAATTTGGGGAATCAGATGTGCAGATCTGATTTAAACAAAAGTAGAGATCTGATTGTGGAAAGTTGTGTCCCTTTCAAAGGGCAGAAATAATTAAGAGTTGCACTCTTTCGAAGGTTGCTAATGATGAAAGGGTGTGTCTTTTGCCAAAGGGCATACATGATGAAGAGAGGTGATCCCTCCCTCTCATTGAGAGATATAAAGGAAAGGAATCAAAGCATCCGATGAGAACATCATCGATCAGATCAGATCAGAACTGTTATGAAGTTATAGACCGTCTCCATACTCAAACAAAGGTATATATAAGGCTGATGCATAGGATGATCTAAAAACAACAAGCACTACACAAAAAGGCGCATTTAATTATTGCAGAGCAGCGATACCAATCCAGGCAGAGATCTTATTATACATCAATGCAGCATTAGCATGTTAGCAAATGGATTAATGAAATGATAAGAATTGTGTTTACATTAACAAGTATTATCAATAATCCTTGATCAGGTGCGATAATCAGCAATATATTAATTAGTTAAGGCAAAAGACATGATATGAAGATTCACCACCTTTGCAAGGATAGCGACTGTTTGGAAAGACATAACTTTCCATGCAAATCGACGGTTTATATACAGCATAACAACCACTCAAAGGAAAGGCATCAAACAATGCAGGAAGAAGTGAACATAATAAAGAGATCGAATCTGCAACTATTGTTAAGATAAGGCTATATTCTGGTATGAAGTTCTGTGCATATTTCTGATAATATTCTCTGCATGCTATTATTGATAGCAGATCGTTGTTATGATCATTCACTGCATGTATTCTCCAATCTGCTCATTTCTGAGTTGTACTGTGTGATCTATTATGATCAATATGATGGTATAATAATGTTAAACTAAGGGAACTTGTAACTCCTACAAGACTTATAAATTGCAAACTCATTGCTTAATGTACGTGGGACCCTCTCTTAGGTACGCCACCCCATAGTGGATGCCTAATCCCTGCCACGTGGAGCCAAGAGGGATGAAGCATCTGCTCTTGGGCTTAAGAGAGGAGGCGGTTGTGATGAGGGGGAACGGCGATAGGAGACCTCACTGGTTACGCCACTTCATGATGTATGCTTAACACCTGCCAAATGGAGCCAAGAGGGATGTAGCATCTGCTCTTGGGCCTAGGGTGGAGGGTCTCTTGGACATCCTATCCAGCTAGCCTACCCTAGTGCACTAAGAATTGGATAATAAAGAATGGCAGCTAACCTACAATTTGATTTTATTTAACAAATATAATACTAATGGTAATTAATACATTAAAGAATTGTATCACTCAATCTAATTCATGTGTATATGTTTCAATTTATAAGTATTACTTCATGTGTTCTCTAATTTTGTGTTGCAGGAAAACAGTATACAAAGGTACTCCCATAAACTTAATTACCTATTTTAGATTTGGGCAAATCTAGGTTAATTTAAACTAATAACTAATTAGGGGACATTACATTGGTCCAACGATGGAATCTTTGAGCGAAATTTATATTTGGGAACTCTCTCCAAAACTAGGACTCTTTTAATAGCTTCCTGTAGAGACAATGGATCAAATGCCTTAATCAAACCCTTGGGAGGTTTGGTTAACCCTTCTATGAAAAGGACAATTAGTCTTCTTTCTGTTATATCAAGCACTAATCTAGATAATTTTTGGAATTCCTCCATATATTTCTATAGTATTACCTCTTGCTTCAGTTGGGTCAACTCTCTAAAATCAACTTCAAAATCTTTTCTATCAAACCTTTCAATCAATTCTTTGCAAAATCCATCATATGTGTCAATCAAACTACGACCTTGGTTACCCAATCCATGGTACCACCTTTCGTGTGTTGTGCCTTCCAAGTGTAAGGTGGGAAATTTGATGGCATCATCCTTAGTCATTAGTTTCAAAGATAGAAATGTGTCTAACTTCTGCACACATGCATGAGCAATACACTTATCAGAACATCAAAAGTGGAAAGTATCAACTTACCCAAAGCTTTTTAATGATCTTTTTGCCTTGGTTGAGGCCTAGGCTCAATTCTTGATCCACTATTGTTCTCTTCATATTAATGTAATTCATGAGAAACACTTCATTTTGAATCTTTGATAGAGATTTTCATTTCTATACTATGCATAACAAATGTTAATATAATCTTGCATTGAACTTTGTGCTTCCCTCATTGGAACTTTTTCCTCTGAAAGAATGTGGAAAGATAAGATCTATCAACAAAACCAACCATGGTTCTCTATGTGTGGCTTTTTTACTTATGATTGTTACTATTATTGGCTCTAGAAGAGCTAGCCTCACTATTTTGATTGTTGGAATTTCCTACATTATCTCATGTTTTCTGTTTGTTATGCATCATATGTAACATCTGCCCCATCATATTTATAAGGTCAAATTCCTTTAAAACTTATCTGCAAGATCTTCCAAAGATTTCTTCTCTTTTTCCATATTTACTTCGACCTCAAATTCCAAAGGAATTTATGTGTCTTTGTTCTTAGGAAATTGATGTTTGAGTTTTTCTAAGTTCCCTTTGATGATCCCTGCTGGCTCTGTCATTTGATTGCATAAGAAGGAAACCTCACACGCTAACAAAATTTAGCTCTACTACCATTCTAATATCTTAAAATAGGATATTTTGTATTTTCTGATCAAATTCCATAATTTACCTCAGCAAATTGCAATAGTTAATTCCACAAACCCAAAAATTTATAATGATCAGATTAAGTTTAACTATAAGTTTCGCCAGCAAGCTGCAAAATTCACTATTTAATGCCATCATCTTCTAAACAAAATCAGATATGTTACTATGGATGCAAGCAGTGTTTGTGCCTAATAGAACTACTGAAACAGTTAATAATGATGCCAATACATGGCCCTGCATAAATGACACAATCAACAGAGAAAATCCCTTTTATTCAATGATCAATTATGACCTGAAATAGGTCGGTAAGATTAGTGACAGAAACAACAAGCATAACTCTAATTGCACAGCAAGTATTCAACCATCATGTGAGCAGTTGATCCCAAAATCAAACCCTCAACCATACACAATCGAACTTCAGCAATCCAGTCCTATTCTGTTAAGTTAACCAGTTATACATATCAGAGTGAAGCAGTATAAGTTTTGTGCTATACTAGCCATCAATTGTGTCAATAATGGCCCTATGAGAGACGTCCAATCTTGCCTGCTTTTTATAACATTTATCAGTTATGGTTTAGATGGCATCCGAGTTTATGGTGATTTTGTTGATTACATATAACGTTATGTGTCATCTAAACTTGATTCCTGCTTTTAGGCCACACATACACACACACACACACATGATTTTTACATGTATTTTGTATGGAATAACCCAAAGTGAACCCAACCCCCCAAACAATTTTCTGGATCCACGGAGTCCATCAACCCAAACTAGAACCAGCAACTTAGGTTTTATGTGTTGGATATCTAAATTCTGCTTATTAGGTACTGTTGTGACGTTTTCACACATCGCCCCATTGCAAATGGGGACCCCCTTCTTGTTAGGCCCTCCCGGTTTTTTGGCTTGCATTTTTGTGGTCTTTTCGCAGCAGTCTTGTCAATCTCTCTGCTTTGCATGTGTTTGGGGGTCATATTGATTAAATCTGCTTTTTGTTTGAGCGAATTCGGCTAAGTCTAGGACTCGTTTTGTGAATTTTAGGGTTTTTGCCTTCTGTCCTAGATTTTAGGGGTTTCTGTTAGGGTTTTGGAAAAACTAAACATACAACTGGAATCAAAACCCTTCAAGGAACCTCCCAGTAAAATTTGAGTTCAAACGGAGCAACTTTCTATTTTTAGAAAGTTCCTATTTTTTAGGGATTTTACTGAGTCCCGGATTGGTCTAATTTTGCCAAAAATTAAACTTACTATTTTTAGTAAGTTTCTATTTTTAGTAAGTGCTTTTCTGACCTATTTTGCCCAAACCTTGACATTTTGAAACACTTACTATTTCGAAAAATCTATTTTTGGTAGGATCTTCATATGAAAACATTGAAAGCTGAATATCTCTGAAGACTAAACGTTCTTGAAGACCATTTCTAAATCCGGAAAAGTCAGAAGGCAGACAAGTTGGATAAAAAATGGTTAAGTTTGGAACTCCTATTTCAGAAGAGGAAAGCATGCAAAATCATCCAAGTCCAGAAATTCACATCAATCCACCAATGTCATCCTGATCTGAAAATGGCCTGAAATTTGACTAAGTCTGGAAATTTGGAAGATCTTCCAAAATCCAGAATTTGCATTATGATTCCTATGGACCTGAAACCACTCTCAAACATCCTGACAATATATATGAAATATAACTTAAAGTATGAAGATACCACTTATACTTAAATGTTATATTTCATATATATATCCTAACGAAAAGCTTGAAATAGTGCAAAAATCCACCTCTCAATGGACATGGCCAAAATGCGCCCAGGTATGGGCTAGGGCGCTGAATTCATGAAGTCATTCACACGTGCAAAAATCCACCTCTCCATGGACATGGCCAAAATGCGCCCAGGTATGGGCTAGGGCGCTGAATTCATGAAGTCATTCACAAGCAGGAAATTCCATGTCCCCATGGACATGGCCAAAATGCGCCCAGGTATGGGCTAGGGCGCTGAATTCATGAAGTCATTCACAAGTGCAAAAATCCACCTCTCCATGGACATGGCCAAAATGCGCCCAAGTCAGAGCTGGGGCGCTAAAACCTAGAATGAATTCACAAGTGGAATTTTCCACCTCTCCATGGACATCTCCAAAATGCGCCCAGGTCAGGGCTGGGGCGCCAAAATAAGAAATGCATTCACAAGTGGAATTTTCCACCTCTCCATGGACATCTCCAAAATGCGCCCAAGTTAGGGTTGAGGCGCCAAAACCAAAAATGCATTCACAGAGGGAAAATTCATGAATCCTTGGTTTAGTGAAAAAATTTCACTCAAAAAAAAAAAAAATTTGAAATTTTGCCTAAGGCACGGAATCCAAGGAGTCAAGGAGGAATAAAA
Organism: Cryptomeria japonica; assembly: GCF_030272615.1. Taxonomy (NCBI): domain Eukaryota; kingdom Viridiplantae; phylum Streptophyta; class Pinopsida; order Cupressales; family Cupressaceae; genus Cryptomeria; species Cryptomeria japonica. Next base: position 650,943,675 of record NC_081413.1, read on the forward strand.
GCAAAATTCCCCTCGGGCGAATTTTCAGTTATGCTATTTTTAGACATCAAATCCCGACCAAATATGGAAATTTTTATAGATTCAGAATCGGGGTGAAATTCTTCATCCAATGGACCTAGCTCCTAAATTCTAGGAGGATCCCTAAAAAATAGGGATGTTGAAAAAGAGACATGGACAATTCACAAAGTAATGGAAAGTCCTTCCTTCAGGACATAATTCCAGGAAAGGTGAAAAATTGATTAAGTGTTGGAAATTCCTTCCTTCATGACAGAGTTCCTGAAAAACGTGAAAATTTGGCTAAGTGTTGGAAATTCCTTCCTTCAGGACAGAATTCCAGGAAAGATGAAAATTTGGCTAAGTATTGGAAATTCCTTCCTTCGGGACAAAATTCCAAGCAAGGAAGAAATACACCCAAGGATGAATTGAACATAAAATTTCTAAGGCAAGGAATCAGAGATGAACTGAACAAGAAATTTCCCCTCTAGGAAAATTTTTGAAAAATCCATTCTTGGGCATCAAATCACATTCAAATTTCAAAAGTTTTACAGATTTGGATTCGTAGGAGAATTTTCTCTCTCCTGGACCGTGGAACCCTAATTTGGAAATTTTCCTAAAAAATAGGAAATGTGCAGAATTGATGAAAAACCTTCTTCAAGCAAGGAAAGTTGAGGACATTTCAAGAAAATTCTTCCTGAATCGAATTTTCCCTCTCCAACAATTCCAGATGTGTAGGAGCGGATATACGACGGCAGAGTCCATTTGCATGGCGAGGATCTATTGAACGCATGGCAGTATGGTGGCGCATTCATTGCCGGAATATTTGACCAAATGGCAACCTGGTCATTGCATGTTGAATTTAAGGCAGATTCCTTTTGCATGCATCCGCCGCATGTGGAAATGATGGAGCATTTATGACATAATGGGGTGATTTTTGCATGGATGAATATTCAACACATGTTGGGCGAATTTGAAGGAGGTGGTGCATTTAATGTGCAGTGGATGCTATTTTGGGTACTTTTGAATTAATTGTATATGGGCATGATGGGTTATTAATTGGAGATTCCCACCTTGTTGCATCATGTGTGGAGAATCTTTTGGGCAAACCCTAATTAGGGTTTTGCATGTAGCTAGGGCTTGAAGCCTATATAAGGGGTGACCCCCCTCATTTGTAAAAGGAGGGAGCTTTGTATGAAATTGTTGCGATAAGTTTTTTGAGAAAATAATAGTGAAACATTGTTCTCTAATGGTGTCCACTTCAATTATTTTTTCAAAACTTGCATGGTTTCACCTTCCTCACTTAGATTAGAAATAGTAAAGTGCTTTGATTTCAATGGAGAATGTAATGGTGTCTGATGAATTTCCATGGTTCATACTTTTTGCATCTTGCTGATTGTAAGTTGCAGTGTAAAGTTAGTCTGAGCCCCCTAAATTTGTGTTGAGTTCGATTGTGGATAGTCATTTGGATTGCGCCATTTTTGGGTATTCAAATGAACTTTCTCGATTTGAAAATCCTCTAGCATCCCGAGAAGATTGCACCGGTTCTTGCGGAGTTGTAGTTGATCTTGGCGAAGCAGAGCGTGGTTTATTTGGAATTTGTCCACCAAAGCACTATTCATTGTTATCACTGCCCTTAGGAGTAGATTTAGATCCTTCTAAACCCTTTTCCCCTTTACTTTCAGTTCATTTTAGTCCATTCGAAGCAGCAGCATCGCAGAATTGCCATATCTGATGATGGAGTTCCAGCCACAGCAAAGAAGTGAAGAACGATGCACGCGTAAGGCCCCTTGGATTACTAGCAATCACATCAGCCAACTGAGTCACGTCCATGCATTGAAGGAACCTTGGAGTCGATTGTTTGAACTTCTTGCAATCTTAGCATGCAATCACACTTTGATCAAGAGAGAGTGAAGTGATCGTTAGGCAACTTTATTTTGTGTTAGACGTTGTCATAAAAAACATGTCAACAGGTACTTTGATAGGCTTAAGTGTTTTCACTTAGAAGTTAGATGTTTGATTCAAACACGAGGATTCACAAATACATAAGGTGAAATAGAAGATTCAAATCAAGATAGGGATGTCAAACATTCTCGAACATTAGTTCATCTTGGGTAACTACCGATCAAAGCAGGACACTAACCATAGATTTTTGGCTACTCGCTCAAAACATGGGTTGTGTTTTGGTTGGTCATTTGCATAAAGTATGAGTTTTAGCCATGCCAAATGAATAAAGACCCAAGATTTAACTCCTCTTGGGACGCTACTGATCAAAGCAGATCATGAAGTATAGATTTCTGGCAACTTGCTCAAAACATGGTTGTGTGTTAATTGCTTGTTGAGATGACATATGGTTTCTAACCATGCCAATTGGATAAAGACCCAGAGTCAGGTCCAAGATACTTCACCATGGTTATTCATTTGCAACAATGCATTTGAGATGGCATGAAATAAATCAAACTACAAATAAGTATACGTGCCTTGGTGGGGCACTGCAAGAGCCACTGAACTATACTTAAATTGTAGAGGCTATGTAAATTTTGATGGATATGTTCCAGATGCATATAAACTCATAATTTGCCAGTTGATGGTGGCTGTCAATAAAGCAAACAGACACAAAGATGTAAAAGAATAATTCAAGTTGCTTAGGGCTCTCCACTGATACCTTGTTTGACATATCACATCATAATATGGTAGGTTTATAGGTAAATAAATATTATTAGTGTTTTAGGTTACTAAAATAATTGTTAAGTAAATAAATAAATCTATGTTAGTAGTTTGTTGTTGGAGATAAGGAGAAGGGAGATATGTTTCCTCTAAATGGTTATTTAAAATTAAGCATAATGTTGATGGTAGTATTGAGAAATATAAAGCTAGATTTGTAGCTCGTGGTTTTCCTCAAAAGGAAGGAATAGATTATGAGGAAACATTTGCTCCAGTTGCTAGATATTTTTCTATATAATAGCTATTGCTGCAGTTAAAGGTTGGGAGCTACATCAAATGGATGTTTAGACAGTTTTCCTTAATGGTGTTATTGAGGAAGAAGTCTATATTGAGCAACCAAAAGGTTATGTAATCCATAAAAGAGACTCTTATGTTTGCAGGTTGAAGAAAGCCTTATATGGGCTCAAACAGGCTCCTCGTGCTTGGTATGAAAGAATTGATAAGTACTTACTAAGCTTAGGATTTCGTAAGAATGATGCTGATGCTAACCTTTACTTGAAAATATGTAATAATGATATGTTAATTCTGGTTTTATATGTGGATGATTTATTTCTCACTGGTTTTATATGTGGATGATTTATTTCTCATTGGTGAAAATAAACTGATCATGAGATGTAAGAAAGAATTAGCCTCAAAATTTGAAATGAAGGATCTAGGTCTAATGCATTACTTCCTAGGGTTAGAAATATGGCAAAGATCCAATGAAATTTTTCTAAGTCAAGGAAAGTACACTATTGATATTCTGAAAAGATTTAGAATGATGGATTGTAAACCTATGTCTACTCCTATGGATTCTAACTTAAAAAAGTTGAGTGTTTCTGCAGCTAACTCTGATTTGCAGATCCATTTGAGTATAGGCAGTTGATCGGATCCTTGATGTATCTAGTCAATACTAGACCAGATATCTGTTATGCTGTGAATGCTCTCAGTCAGTTCATGAGCATGCCTAAACTTGTTCACCTTGTTGCAGCCAAGCACATTCTGAGATATCTGCGAGGCACTATTGGTTATGGGTTGTATTCACTTAATACCTCAATCTCCTTGGAAGGCTATTCAAATTTAGATTGGGCACGAAGTGTCAAGGACAGGAAAAGCACTTTGGGTATTTGCTTTAGCTTGGGTTCTGCAGTAATCTCTTGGGCCTGTAGAAAGCAATCTTCGGTAGCATTAAGTACTGCAGAAGCTGAGTACATTGCAGCATCTGTTGCATCTAGAGAAGCAGTATGGCTCCGCAAACTTCTTGTTGGATTGTTTGGTCAACCTAGTGGTCCTACCACTATTCATTGTGATAATCAAAGTTGCATAAAGATGTCGGTAAATCTTGTGTTTCATGGCAGGTCCAAGCATGTGGAAACTCATTCTCACTTCATTCGGGATATGGTGCAAAGAGACACCATTCAGCGGAAGTATATCAGCACAGATGAACAGGTTGCAGATATTCTTACCGAGCCCTTATCCAGAGTGAAGTTTGAATACTTCAGAGACAGACTTGGTATTGTGGAAAATGAAACCCTGGTTGAGAGGGAGCTTCAATCTCAGTGATTCTCTACTGCAGGGTTTGTCCATTCTTCGCTTATGTGCAAGAATGGAAGGTTCCATTCTATGCTTGTGTGCTAGATGGAAAATTGTAATTATGTAAAGACCCACTTGTGTATTACACTTTCTATGCTTGTGTGCTAGAACCATCCTATGCTTGTGTGTTAGGTGGAAGATGTAATTCTATGCTTGTGTGCTAGATGGAACTCTAAAGGTTCTGATTATGTATTCATTTTCTTCCCTAGTTAAGAGGGAGTGTTGTTTGTAACTAGGCTAAGAAGAAGGGGGATTCGGATTGCCTAAGGCAACATCCGAATCCCTAAAGGGCTGGGCCCTTTTGCCAAAAGGTAACGTGTAGAGCTGGCCCCTTCACGCCAAAGAAGATAGCGTGTTCCTAAATAGGGCCAGTCCTATAATGAACACACCTCACTCATAAAGACCTAAATCATTTTGGTGCCAAAATATATATTTAAATAAGCAGACTTAAAAGGGTATATGCACCATATAAATAAAGGCTATTTGGAAGATATTCATTCATGCTCTCAACGAAATTCATTTGCCTCTTGGTGTGCGAAAATAATCAGTGAACTTGGCGAATTTTGGTGCTCCTTATTGCTGTTAGATGGTGCATTGAAGTGCAGACCTGGTGTATTAAAAGGGGCAGATTTGATTCATTCAAGTGTGCAGTTTGAAGATCCCAGATCTGAGTCACATGATTTGAGCTAAGTATTGTATTGTTGCAATTCAGAATTGAATACATAATCAGACCTGTGGGTCTTTAGTGCGGGGTTTTTCTTCCTTGGAGGTTTTCCCAGGGTAATTGAGTTGGTCTCTTGTGCACTTGTTTTCTTTCTTTCGTTTACTTGCTTATCATTTACTTAATGTTAATCTGAAATTAAATACTGAAACTCTGATTGCTGGTCTGAGACACAAAAAATTTACAGTGAAGTGGTAGAAAGCTAAAGTGGCGCAATAAAGTCAAATTTCCTTTGTGAAGTGAAAAAACAGAAAAACATAGTATGCATGAAAATCATGGATAAAAAAGTGCAGCGATTGGTTTAGAAGTGATAGTGCTACAGGGCTATTTGCAGCACCAGTAGACACAAATAACCTCTCGCAGATAGTCCATTTCTCTTGCTACAGATACTCCTACAGCCATTCAAACTAATTTCTGTAGGTCCTCAACTGACACGACAGTTGCTGCAGACAGTCTTCCCCTGTTGCTACACACTCTTTGCACACACCACACACACACACACGTATATACACACTTCCCAAATCACATATCACCTTCCATTAGTACACCCACATATATAAATCACACACGATTGAGCTCACTGCACAAATATCAATCAGCAAACCACACAGGAACAACTGAAGAACTTGTACAAATGGCTGTTGGCCAGTACTAGACCCACGACACAAGTTTCATAAAATAACATTTCTATTTCATTATATTAACTGAGATATAATAATATATAGATTGCAACTACTTGATCTTTATGACCAATTTCAAAAATAAATGGGCTATTTCTTCCTTGTTCTACCATACATACCACTTCATTTCCTCCGGGCATGCAGCCTCACACATAAGAGACAAGAAGACCCTCCACTTCACTTCTTGAAGTTTTTTTTCTTGCTCTTCCCTTAATCCTAAGCAGCCACAGACCCTTACTCCTTTGGTTTATATTTCCTCTCACTCTAATTTCATTTATTTTCCTTACCTGCTACCACTTCTCCCTGAAATTTTATCTTTTCCTTTTTGAAAGTGTTATTACTCCACAGCCCATGCAATTCTTCCTTGGCACCTTTTCTCCTGTTCCTTCTCACACACCTCCCTGCTGTTTTCTTTTTTCTCTCTGTTCCAAAGTTTCAAGTCTTCTTATGGGTCATTCCTGCAGCGTAAGGACAAGATACCTAACCGTTGAGAATGGTGCCTCCTTTGTGTTTTCTAGCTTATTTCCACGTAGTAGTCCCTGAAAATTCTGTTGGGATGACCTAGAAACCACAATAGCTCTCCATGTTACCCTCTTCTCTTTACACTACCAAAACTTCTGCCTTCTCTCTCTTCTTAGTGCCAAAAACAGGTGCCTCTATGGTCAAGTGCATCCAACTACCCAGCTTGAAAAAAAATTCATGCTCAAAGTCCGTCTCAGTGCCAAGATTGATTGCCTTAATGAAGGAAGCAACTCGAGCAAAGTTGAAATCAGCTCCCTTATACATTATTCTGACATGGTGTGAAGGAAGCGACTCGAGCAAAGTTGAAATCAGCTCCCTTGTACACTATTCTGACATGGTGAAAATGCAGCTAGTGGTTGCTTGTAACAGCCCAAAATAGGCAGAAAAATTATCTAAGAATTAAAAAGAAATGGCATCTTTTACTACTTAAAAAAAGTGTCAACATTTGAAGGCAGAGTGTGGTGCATGGTGCACTGGGTGGGAGGACTCTTTAAGGTATTTGCAAAGACCAAGATCTTAAGTTCAAATCCCACAAATTTTCATTTTGATCGTGTCATTTATCCACGTATACATGCTCTATGAAATAAGAGTGCCAAATTCTTTGTTTAAAGTACAATCGAAGGCATTAATTCCCTGGATAAAGTTGATGCATATAGAATGATTAGTCCAACGGCTGGTGTCTAGCAGTAAGGGTGAATGCATGATAATACCCCAGTTCAAACCCAACTGAGCTTGCTCCCGTGCAGATCATGCAACCAGACCCTCCAAGACAAGGCTGGGTACAAGTCCCGGGTGAATTTTGATGGAAAAAATCCCCTCAGACTCTGACTTTTCAACCTAATGGCTTTCCAAGTTTGATGTGAAGTACAGATCCTCCACTGTGAAGTATTTCCTATTTTCCTTTAAAAAGAAAACATTCAGTACAATGTACTAATCAACCATATCTATAATGGCAACATGGTCACAGATTAAGATAATTTTACATCTGTGAGAAAGCTAAAGAAGATTCTGTTTTATCATCATTGATGAAAAACTCTTTATTTCAAGTTCATATACCTTTTCTGGTGCGTGTTGGATTAAGATTACCTGGTATACTTATTTTAGAACAACTTAAAGGTAAGCCCCCAGTTCTGGTGCAAATGAAAGGAATATGCTATTATTTAATTTTTCTAGAGCAAAAAATATATGATTGTTGTTAACTTGAATTCGAACCTGATGCTATAATTCTGTTGCTGTTGCAGGCTTATGTAGACAGAAGTGATTATGACAATGTGATTCGAGCATTGCCGTACTTAAAAGTCAACAGAAAAGCAACATAAATTATCAGGCTCTGATGCGTATCATTCTTCTTCGGAATGATTTCTTTCATGGAGGATATGTGTAATCTCAAATGTCGACTACCTCCTACCTGTACTGTATTGAATGTGGTTTTAAATTACAATTACTACCTTAAATTCAAAATATGCCTTTGCAGGAAGAGATTTGTGGATTGTCTTGTTTAATTTGAGAGGATTTTGCAGTCCCATCTTTTTTATCTTTTCAGTGTGGTTGAAAGTTAAGCCTAATGAATCTTTACTTTCCGTATGTCGCCTTGCAACTGACTTTACTAGTGAATATTTTATCTTGCGTAACTTAGAGCAGACTATTCGTTATGGCTGCAGTCATGCCTTCATTGCAAAGAGAAATCACCATTAATTGTATATTAAAACCTAAGTTGCCAAAATCAGTAGATTTACAAACGGATTCTGGGTATGAAATGTCCAGAAATTGGAACGACAAGGAAATGTCTGCTGAATCGTCCAAGGTTCGGCATTTTTGACGTCGAATGATTCCGCCAAACACTTCCTGCGCGATTTTGTCCTTGATATAGCATTTGCAGAACAACTCTAGGGCTATTGCAGGTGTCGGTTGACTTTTGATTGATTTTTCAGCTATTACACTCCGATTTTGGACCAGGTAGCAGCGAAACATTGAGAAAAATCCATCGGGAGTTCTAAGTTTTTGTTGCTGCGAACAGGGACGCAAACAAATCTTTGTCGCCATAGCCCGATATATCTTAGTAGTGGGTAGTGGCATTATAAGTTTTTATTTATTTTTAATTGTTGCAGAATGTTTTGAATTTATGGTAGTGTGCAAACTTTTTCAAACACCATCATCGGAGTAAGATAGGAACATTTCTTAATATTTTGAATATTATCAATATGTAAAGTTTGTAGTTATTGTACAACATAAAATAAGTAGATTTAAGTAGAACATTCACCCTTATATACAAGAGTAAAAATGTTCAATAATAATTCTAGGGCCAAATCATTGTATAATGAAAAATCATGTTACAATATGTTCAATCATTATTTCAAATTTTTCATTTTAAAATTTAATATTTAAAATTAAAAAAAATTTGATCATGAGATCACTACGAGGGGTTTTATCTCCAATATAAATGTTCAATAATAGGACATTAGTTGGGTTTATCGTCACACTATGTCAATAACAGCACTATTTTTACTTGTATGACTAAATTGTAAATACTATTTTTAAAAATATTTTATATATAATATTGAAATATTGAATAAATATGTCCAAATTTAAAGCTTATATAAATTTAAACTTGATAACTATTAAATTTTTTTTTGTTGCAATTTTGTGGGAATCATAAAGCTTGCTTGGGCTTTTTGTAAATTGTTCAGTTTGATTTGTATTCCAAATTTCAAATTTCTTTTTGCAAGCTTGTTGCATGTGGAGATTATCATAAAATTATTACAATGGAAGCAAGTTCTAGCTTTGTTAATAAAAAGAGGTTAGACAGAATTGACTTGAGATCATCCTTTTGGAGATATGTAAAAATGGTATAGTAGGTTCTAGGTGATCGGACATGTTTGGGTATATAATGGGTATGGTTAACAGTATATAATTTCATATGATTGGGTGAGAGCCTATTTGTGCATCAATTTTGGATTGGGAGTTTAACCTTATCTAAAAAGACTTGGTGCACCTATTTCAACATATAAAATAGTAGAATATATTAAAAAACAAGAGGAAGTAGATGTAAGTGTTGTTAATAAAACAAGGCATCTTTTGGGAAGAGGAGAAGAAGGGGCTCATAAAGGCCACCTACTTATCAATCTGATACTTAGTGTTGTCCTTGGTATTGTAGTAGAAAGTCGTCATTTTTTGGTAATAATGAAAACAAACCCAATAATAAAAGATTCAAACTTTCAAGAGTCATGTCACTTCTTGCTTTTTACATTCTATTGAAACATTGGAGAAGTCATTCCTTTGGTGATGAAATCTAAGGAAGGTTTAAAAAAATAAACTTGGGAAGAAATAGTTGTTTCTATTCTAAAGATCACAAAAACATGTGAGAGGAAGTTACCCACACTTATTTGGGATTAAAAGATAGTGATAAAATAACTAACCAAATTGAAATGTGAAAGGTAATTTAAATACTCAATAAATAGTTTTAAAATATATAAAAAAGAGCAAAACAACTAGAAATAAATAGGTTTCTTTATGTCATTCTATAAAACTACAAGACTAGAAGATTTAAAGTTTTATACATTGGCTTATGAGAGAATTTTCAATTTTATTCTTTAGCCAAGAAATAATGCCACATTCAAAGAGTTAGTCAAAGCACAAAACAAAGAATATCAAAATAAGAAATGCACAATGCCATTAGATTGTTCTTGATTTTTTATTTTTTTTAAATCATTTAAATTGGACTTGATACATAGAATTTTTTTATTTATTGATGATAATATGTATTTTATTAATTAAAAAGTGTTAGAATATTTAATCTTTACTTGGCGTAAGTTTATTTGTATTTAGTTTAGGATATTCTTTTGGAATTCTTACATGTAATTTGTCCTTTAGTACATGTGTGAGGACAAGTCATTTATTTATTTTTTCTTTATTAAGGAATATTAGATTTCCTTCATAAGAGGATGTGGACATGGCACACACATTTTATGAATGGTGGCATTCATAGATTTGGGAGTTATTGTAACTCCTCTCCTCATCTCTATTTAAGAGATGTCTCCTCTCTCATTTCTTCTTAATGACATTATTGTAAAGAGCTTCTTGCTCTTTCTCTCTTTCTCTCTCACTCTCATTTTAGGCATTGGCTCGTTCATAATATCACAAGGGGTTTTTCTTTGCTTTTCCCCTTTCAAAAGTTCTTGTGCCTCCTTCACATTTGGGTGATTGCTCCAAGGTTTTTGCATTTCTCTTGGTAACATTTACTTCATCAATAAATTTACTTGGATTTTGTTTTTCTTTTCTTGCTCTTGTATTTCCTTTCATGGTATCAGAGCAGGTTCTAATCCTTGTTTCAAGATGAGATTGATGAAGGTTACCATTCTGTGGAGTTCACCTTCTTGGAGGCATTCTTGAGAGGAGAAGAAGTTCTTTCTCTAATATTTTCTATTGTGCAGGTTTTGGTTTCAGTATTTTTTTTTTTCATCTTGTTAACAAGTTTGCATGCAGGTTTAATCTTTTGAGATTCTAGTTTAAAACCTAAGTTTTTCAATTTTTCGAAGGCTTACTGCCAAATTTTAACCTCATTATTTTCCTACATTCATTAATTTATTCGTTTTGGAAGGCTTGCCGCCAAAGTGTTTTTTGGTTTAAGTTTTGGTTTTGGAAGGCTTGCCGCCAAAGTGTTTTTTGGTTTAAGTTTTGGTTTTGGAAGGCTTGCCGCCAAACCCATCTTTTTATAATTTGTTTTGGAAGGCTTGCCACCAAAACTAATTTATTATTAATTACATTTCTGATTCACTTGCAGATTTTAACTTTTTTCTTGCTTGCAACTATTTTGATTCAATTTGTTCGAATCTGCCATGCAGTCCTACCATCTTTATTTGCAGGTGTTATTGATAAATAAAAAGGGTTTATATTGTAAGAATAATTGATTGTAGCGAGTTATTATAATTTCTCTTTAAGGCAGATATAATTTATTCTTTATTATTTTATTTCAAACCTTCTTTGTATTTAAGCATTTTGAAAATTTGAAATCTAAAATCATTTTCAAAGTACTTGTAAATGATCCCTAACTGGCAATTATTCTTAACATTATAGAGACAGAGAGGTCTCTGTGCTCTCTCTTTATTACGTCTTTGCCCATTTTCTTTTCACTGTTTCCTTTTCTCTGCGTGCTCGCAGTGTAACTCTCCTGCCTGAATCCTCTGTAACATTTGTCTGTCCTTACTTCATTTCTACCCAAAACGCCTTTGTCAATTTTTGTTATTCATTGCATGCAGGAGCTATTATTTTTTTCTTTGACCGTTACATTTCACACTGAATTCTTATTTCATTAGTCTTTAAAAAAAAAAAAAAGTTTTAACCTTTTTTTCTATGCGTACAAGGTAAACTTAAAGTTTTATAATTTAAGTTTAAGTTTTCTTTAATTTTAAGTTTTCCTATTCGTATAAGTTTTAGTTTACTTTATTTTAAATAAAAGTTTAAGTTTCTTTAAGTAAAGTCTATTTAAAGTCTAGTTAAATATTTATTTTTAAATTTTTTTTAAAGTTTATAAGCTTTTTAATAAAGCTTTGTTTCTTTAAAAAAAAAATTCATATAAATAATTTTATTTTATTATTATTAAAATTTAAAGTTTTGTAGATTAAATTAAAGATTTTTTTAAATTTAAATTTGTTATTAAACATTTGGAAATAATATTTTTTGATAAAAAAATTTTAAAAACAATTTTTTTTTTTTTAAGAGTTATTATTTCAATTTTATATAAGGAAGTTGGTTTTTGTCTTTTAAAACCTAATCATTATTTGTTCATATTTATTTTGCAAACATGTCTACTTTAATTCTTGAAATTTAGTTAAATAGTAGTAATTATCATTCATGGAAAACACATATTTCTTTCATTTTTTGTTTCAAGCACCTTTTGGATGTTGCAACTGATAAAACCTTTGAGCCTACTACAACTGCTCCTCAAGCCGACCAAGATAGATGGAAGGCTCAAAATGAGGAAGCACTTGGTTTAATGGGTATTTCAATGGTTCCTGATTTGTATGTTCTAATTGGAAATTGTACAAAAGCGTATGAAACTTGGGAGATTTTAAAAACAACTTATGATAGCTCAAATGAATCCCGAAAAATTCAGCTTCAAGATCAACTCGAAGATCTCAGGTATACGGATTTTAAAACCATGGATGAATTCTTATTAAAGTTTGATTCAATTAATAGTCAATTAACTGGTTTAGGAGTTACGCTAGTTGATTTACGTTTAATTCATCTTATTCTTAAAAAATGTCTTCCTTGTCAATTTCAGCAATTTATTACGAATATTCATGCTCAACTTGCTATTCCTAGTTTAGCTACTCAATTAACTTATGATATTTTTCGTAATTTATTAAATCAAGAGGAAGCTAAATTAATTCAATTTGGTACTCTTAAAAATAGTGAACATACTTTTATGTCTAAAAATCATAATAATAATAATAATTTTAGATCCAATAATAATAATCATAATCATAATAATAATCACAAGTCTTCTAATTATCAATCTCATTCTAAATCCTATTATAACAATTCTCATAATAATAATCATAATAATTCGTACAATAATCAAAGGAATAATTCTCAAACAAGACCCCATTGCACATATTGTGGGAAAGATGGACGTATTACTAATAATTGTTTTAAGAAGCAAAATGGTAAAAAGCCCATGAACCAAAATAATCAAAATAATCAACAACATAAACCTCATTATAAGAAAGGTAATAATAATGGTAATTCATCTCGTCATGCATTTACATGTACTTATAATGTTTCTCAACCACTTGAGTGGATTATTGATTCTGGTGCATCTCAGCATGTTACCTCTCATAAAAAATGTTTTGAATCTTTGCATCCTGATTCTTCTAATATTCCTGTTCAATTAGCTAATAATCATAGTTGTAAAGTTGAAGCTATTGGTGATGTGAATGTTCCTAATGGGAAATTACATGATGTTCTTTATGTTCCTGAATTGAAATCAAATTTGATTTCAGTTCCTAAACTTTGTCAAGATTATAAGACTAACTTTTATAGGGGCATGTGTTATATCATTGATCCAAAAACTAATCATGTTATTGCTACTGCTAAAATGGATAGTGATAACTTATTCAAGTTCTATGAATTTGCTCCTACAAAGTATTCCTTGCTTACTACTATTGATTTTACTATATGGCATGAAAGACTTGGCCATCTCAATTCTGATTATATTTCATTGATGCAAAAAACAAATATGGTTGATCGACTGCCTAGTATTGCTCCTTCTCAAATTGTTTGCAATGGTTGCATGAGTGGTAAGATGCATAGGGAACCCTTTCCTCGTGGTCAATCTTGGAGGGCATATACTAAATTACATCTAGTTCATAGTGATCTCTTGGGTCCCATGGAGAATCCCTCCATCCAAGGTTCAAGGTATGCTATCACCTTTGTTGATGATTTTTCAAGGAGAACATGGATATATTTCCTTCATAGTAAGGATCAAGTGCTTGATGTGTTTACTGAATTTCATATGTTTGTAGAAAGGCAATCTGGTTCTAAAATTAAGATTCTTCGTACTGACAATGGAAGAGAATATGTCAATAATGCATTTAATGCTTATTTGAAATCTTTGGAAATTAAACACGAGCTTACCGTTCCTTATACACTACAACAAAATGGTGTGGCGGAACGGAAGCATAGGACAATTGTTGAAATGGCTAGATGTTTATTACATGCAAAAAAATATGGATTACAAGTTTTGGGCTGAAGCTATGGCTTGTGCAACTTATTTAATCAATAGAACACCTACCAAAGCCTTAAAGGATAAAATTCCTGACGAAGCTTGGTCTGGAAGAAAGCCCAATTTGTAGAAATTAAGAATTTTTGGTTCCATAGCTTATGTTCACAAACCTAAGGAGAAAAGGAAAAAATTAGATGCTAAATCTTCTCCTTTTATTTTTGTTGGTTATGATAAAAATACTAAAGGTTATAGAGTTTACAATCCTATTACTAACAAGGTAAAAGTTGCAAGAGATGTTTGTATTGCAGAAAAAGGTATTCATGATTGTTCTAAAGTGGAGGATGATGAACTTTTTCAAAGCAAAGTTGTGCTTGTGGAGGACCAACCTCCTTCTCTTAACCCTACTCCTAATGCATCTCTTTCTATTCCTTCTAGTGATAGTGATGATGATAATAATTACTCTACTCCTCATGACTCTTCTTCTAGTGATGAATCCATTACTTCTAAAAGAAGACCTAAATGGTTTAAATCTTTAATTCAAGATAGTGATGAATACTTATCTAGAATGGATAGACTTCAAGCTAGAAGAGTTAATTATTATAATTATGCTTTAATGACTACTATTATGAATTCTAATGATCCTAAAACATTTGATCAGGCTAAAAATCAACCACACTGGCAAAAAGCAATGAAGGAAGAATATAATACTTTAATTTCTAACCAAAGTTGGGATTTAGTTCCCTTGCCTCATGGTAAAAATCTTGTTTCTTGCAAGTGTCTTTATATAACTAAATTGAATGCTAATAATCAAGTTAGTAAATTTAAAGCTAGATTAGTTGCTAGAGGTTTTTCTCAAATTGAAGCATTAGATTATACTGAAACTTTTGCTCCTGTTGCTAAAATGCCTACAATTAAACTTGTGCTTGCTTTAGCTTCTAGAATGAATTGGCCTATTCACCAAATGGATGTTAAAAGAGTTTTTTTTAATGGTGATTTACATAAGGAAATTTATATGTCTCAACCTCCTGGTTTTATTAAAGAAGGTCATGCACACTTAGTTTGTAAATTAAAGAAATCTATTTATGGATTAAAGCAATCTCCTAGGGAGTATTATTCAAAGATTAATGCATTCTTTCTTTCTCAAGGCTTTATTAGAAGTAAAAATGATTCTAACTTGTATATTAAACATAGTGAAGATGATATTATCATTATTATCTTGTATGTAGATGATTTGATTCTTACTTCAAGTTCCACTACTTTGATTTCTGATATTAAGTTTCAACTTAATCAAAAATTTCAAATGACTGATTTAGGTCTTTTACATTATTTCTTAGGAATACAATTTTGGCAAACCTCTAAAGGAATTTTCTTATCTCAAAGTAAATATGCTCAAGATCTCATAGATAAGTTTAAAATGAATGATGCTCACCATGTTTCAATTCCTATTGAATTAGGCACTAAGTTAATGCTTGATATGCAAACTCCTCTTGTTGATCCTACTTTGTATAGACAATTAGTTGGAAGTTTGAATTATTTAACTCTTACTAGGCCAGATATTGCTTATAGTGTTGGTTTGGTTTCAAGTTTCATGTCTAAACCTCAACAAACCCATTTTAAAGTTCTAAAAGAATTTTAGGATATATTAAAAGAACTATTAATGTAGGTTTGTTTTATGATGCAAATTCTGATTTTACTTTAAATGGTTTTACTGATTCCGATCTAGGTGGAGATCCCAATGATGGGAAATCTACTTGTGGTTATTATTTTTTTGTTGGTTTAGGAGCCATTTCTTGGAATAGTAAAAAGCAACAATCTATTTCTCTTGGATCCACTGAAGCTGAGTACAAAGGATGCACTAATGCTTCCAAAGAAGCCTTGTGGCTTAGAAGACTACTCGAAGATTTGGGTCTACCTCAACACGAACCAACTCCATTGTATTGTGACAACCAAAGTGCCATTGCCTTGGCTAAAAATCCAGTTTTCCATGCAAGGACAGAACACATTTCTCTCCAACACCACTTTATTAGAGAACAAATTGAAGACAAGCAAGTTTCACTCCTCTATTGCAAGGGGGAAGACCAAGTTGCAAATATTTTGACCAAGCCACTTTGTAAAGAAAAGTTCCAATTTCATTGTAAAAATCTTGGATTACAACCCATTGAAGGGTTTGATGTAAACTCCCCAAATAAAGCTTAAGGGGGGGTGTTAGAATATTTAATCTTTACTTGGCATAGGTTTATTTGTATTTAGTTTAGGATATTCCTTTGGAATTCCTACATATAATTTGTCCTCTAGTACATGTGTGAGGACAAGTCATTTATTTTATTTTCCTTTATTAAGGAATATTAGATTTCCTCCATAAGAGGATGTGGACACATGGCACACACATTTTATGAATGGTGGCATTCATAGATTTGGGAGTTACTTTGTAACTCCTCTCTTCATCTCTATTTAAGAGTTGTCTCCTCTCTCATTTCTTCTTAATGACATTATTGTAAAGAGACTCTCTCTCTCTCTCTCTCTCTCTCTCTCTCTCTCTCTCTCTCTCACACACACACACACACACACACACACACATTTTAGGCATTTCCTCATTCATAATATCACAAGGGGTTTTTCTTTGCTTTTCCCCTTTCAAAAGTTCTTGTGCCTCCTTCTTCACATTTGGGTGATTGCTCCAAGGTTTTTGCATTTCTCTTGGTAACATTTACTTCATCAATAAATTTGCTTGGATTTTGTTTTTCTTTCCTTGCTCTTGTATTTCCTTTCAAAAAGTATGTAAATAACAAACAAAATTAGGGACTTGCCTTGTAAATTTGCCACCATTGCTATCCATTGTCCAAGCCTACTAGAGTATGAAAGAAATGTTACAGACAATATATACCAAAACATAATAATCGAGTATCAAAACTAGCCATTAAGGTTGACACCCAACTAACATTGCAACACATATTTATCAAACAGAGCCCCCCACCACTGCAAACAACTACAACTACCCAGCCTAAACCTTTTCCCCTTTTCCAAGTCCATTTTCCCAGTAATCTCCTGGGTCAAAGTGCATACCTTTGATGTTTTGCTACCTTTTGTTCTCCCTAGCCATCCCCAACTCTACTTCACACTCATGGACATAATTTTTCAACATTTCCAAGATGACTCGATCTTCCTCTCTATGAGCCTCCCTATCAAAGCCATCATTCCACAGAAGGAATGGGTAGAATTCAATGTCGCTATGTTCTGGAAGGATCCCCTCCCCAAAATAACGGTGCAAACCCTTGCCTGCCTCTGCTCTTGCAGTATGGATGTGAGTCCATGGGTAAAATGCTTTGGAACACAAGCTTTGGTGACCCACACCAACTCTTCTTTTGAACCAAACTCCAGCCCCCAAGCTAACCACATTGACTCTAAGTCCACATTTGTTCAGTATCAAAATTCAAAGGCCAAGTATTCCTCATCGAACAAAACATTTGGAATCTGCATAAACATTGGGTCACTAAATTTGAAAGTGACCTTCACAAAGAAGGCAGGCTGCTACTTAGTTGAATTTAGAGAGAAATTTGCTTTCATGATGTCGCACTCCCCTAGCTCATTGCACACCAAACACAATTTCGTTGGAAAAGCCGATGAAAATGGTAAGAAATATTGCCTTAAAACCACCATCTCCTCCCCCATCATATCATCCTTAAATATTCACGCATGAGATTGTACTAGTCATCTGACGCATAACTCACTTCCCGTAGGTCCTCGTACATCCCTTAGCCACCCACGAAATCCAATGATACTCTTATATTGGAGAGAATGTCGACAGTATAATTGTCTTCTCATCGAACATGGGAGATGCAAAAAAATTTATATTTTGCCAACTCCCTCTAAATGGCCTAAATAAACTTATTTAATTTCCATGAGGGGGCTTGTCATTTGGAAATAACATTTACAATGACTTTCAAATTGCCTTCTAGGTGCAAATTGTCAATGGCCAACTTCTTGGCCAAGCAAATACCCCCCAAAGTGGCTTGATACTCTGCCTCGTTATCAGTGCCATCTACCAACCTTTGAGCACCAAATGCCACAAGATCACCCATGCAATCCTGAGCCACCCAACCAACTCCAAAAAGGGCCAGGATTACCCTTTAAGGAGCCATTGGAGCTCACTTTGATCCGATCGACCTCTGAAGTATGCCAAGCCACTAAATTGGGATTCCTAATTACCAAACTTACTTGAGAAGGCTCATTAACGGGTCGACTTAATACACATAAGTTATAACCATTCAAAGTTCTAAACTAAAGTATATGATTTAAGTGATTATATTTGATCACTAGTGAAAAATCTAAAATAATATTCTAGTCTACTATGCAGAACTTGAAATTAGCTTTCCAATGCTTATAAGAAATCTAAAATTCAATACATGAGTTATAAGTTTAACTATTTTGAATCAATGGTTTTGTTTTATGAATTAAACCTCTCTAAATGAAATATTTAACTAATAAATCAAATGAAATTAATTTTTAACAAAATCTAAAATGTGTAGTAGTTAAATTATAGTCTTAAATGTATAAATCCATACAAATGCATATTACCGTAGAAAGAGATTGAAAATATTTTTTCTGTTAAATGTATTTGCTTGCTTTAAAATATGTCAAATTATATATGTTATTTTTAATGTCTTGGACCTTTTGGATTCAACCATGATATTCATTTCACAATAGAAAGCTCCTTATAAATTCTCACTTTTAAAGCTCTTTAAAAAAGAGCAAAGCTTGCAAGATTGGAACCACCAAAAACTCACAAGCATTGAGATTAGATGAAGATAATTGTATGTTTAATGTCCCCTTTATTTTGGCATTAGAATATAATTAAATAATCAAAATTAAGATGTGTTGTGACGTTTTCACACATCGCCCCATTGCAAATGGGGACCCCCTTTTTTTGTCTTGCTTTTTAGGGTAGGGTTTTGGCATCTTACGATTTTGTCTCCTATCTCTTGCCTTTGTTGTAATGTGGCGACTGACTAGCAAAGTACTGTACACTTAGCACGTATCCTCGCCGGGGTCTGGGGCTAGGCCAGTAGCCCCTGAGAAAAGCGGGGGTTCGGGGGCGGGAGCCCCTGAGAAATTTTTTTTGTTGTCGTTTTTCGTTGATGAAAACCAACATTGCAATAAAACCCTAAAAAGGCTGACTTTGTTTGTTGCCCTAAAAACGCATGTTATAAGCGGCTAGGATGCTTAAGGCATTGTAAGGTTGATGTATTGTTTTTGCTAGATAATAAGAAAGATTGGACGACTATGTATGGTGGATGTAACCCATTCTGGGTGAACCACGTTAAATCTCTGTGTTATCTGTGAAATATTTTATTCCTTTATCTTTTGTATTTAAATCTGCATATAATTGTTAGTTCATATTTGCTTCGGATCTACTTGAAACCCTAACAATTGGTATCAGAGCAAGGTTTTCTGTACATTGGTAGGACTTTCAGATTTGAGTGGGAGCAATGGAGGATTCCAAATTCAAGGTCGAAAAGTTTAATGGCCAGAATTATCAGTTATGGAAAATGCAGATGGAGGATTACTTGTATCAAAAGGATTTGTGGCGGCCATTGGAAGGAAAGGCAAAGAAAGCGACCACAATGTCAGATGAAGAGTGGGACATTTTAGATAGAAAGGCACTGGGATCCATTCGATTGTGCCTTGCACCATCTGTAGCATTCAATATAATAAAAGCAAAAATGACTGTAGATTTGATGGCGACATTGGCTAAGTTGTATGAGAAACCCTCGGCTTCGAATAAGGTATTTCTTATGAAGCGTCTATTTAATTTGAAAATGAGTGAGGGAGGATCTGTAGCGGAGCACTTAAATGAATTTAATACAATTACCAGTCAATTGTCTTTGGTAAAAATTACTTTTGCAGAAGAGGTTAGGGCTCTCTTGATTTTATGTTCTTTGCCAGAAAGCTGGAATAGCTTGGTTATGGCTGTAAGTAACTCTATCTTTGGTAAAAATACTTTGGTATTTGATGATATTGTTGGTGTTATCCTAAGCGAGGAAATGCGAAGGAAAAGCACAGGTGAGACTCCAACATCATCGGGTAGTGTTTTGAATGTGGAGAACAGAGGAAGATCAAAGGAAAGAGGAAAAGGCCCTGGGAATGAGAAGTCACGAGGGAAGTCAAAGAAATGACACTCTCAATCTAGAGGAAAGAAAGATTGCTGGTACTGTGGAAAGCCTGGTCATCTAAAGAAAGACTATTGGTCGCGAAAAAACAAAGAAGGAAACAAAAATGAAAATGACAGTAAGGAAGCTAATATTGCAAGTAATACTTTACAAGATGCTTTCATCTTATGTTTGGATAATGTTAATGATTCCTAGGTAATAGATTCTAGGGCTTCATTTCATGCTACACCCCATAGAAAATATTTTCTAGATTATGTTCAAGGTGATTTTGGACAGGTATATTTGGGTGATGATGAGCCCTGTCAAATTATTGGAAAAGGAAAGATAAAGATCAAGTTGCAGAATGGAAATGACTGGTTTCTGCAGGAGGTAAGACATGTTCCTAACTTAAGAAGAAATTTAATTTCTGCAGGGCAACTAGGTAGTGAAGGTTGCATAGTTACCTTCTCAGATAGTATCTGGAAGGTCAGTAAAGGATCATTAGTAGTAGCTAAAGGTGCGAAGGTAGGCACATTATATCTGTGTACTGGTAACACTTACTCTACCTTAGCTGCTACAGATAAAGTTACTGCAGGGACAACAACAATAGATGTTGCAAGAATATATTTGATAATGTGGCACCATAGGCTTGGGCACATGAGTGAGAAAGGGATGAAAATCCTCACTCCAAAAATCTATTGCCAGGACTAAAGAAGATTGATTTAGAGTTCTGTGAAAACTGTGTTTATGGCAAATAGAAAAGAGTTAGATTTCTCAAGGTTGGGAAAGAGAAGAAGAGTGAGAAGTTAGAGCTTGTGCATTCAGATGTATGGGGACCGACTCAGGTATCATCTCTTGGTGGCTCTTGTTATTATGTTATTTTTATTGATGACTCAACCAGAAAAACATGGGTATATTTCCTAAAACAAAAATCAGATGTTTTTGAAACTTTTAAGAAATGGAAAGCTTTGGTTGAGAATGAGACAGGAAAAAAGTTGAAGTGTCTCAGATCGGATAATGGAGGTGAGTATTGCAGCAAAGCATTTGAAGATTACTACTCCTTAAATGGGATTCGAAAGCATAAGATAGTTCCAGGAACTCCATAGGAAAATGGTGTGTTAGAGAGAATGAATAGGACTATCATGGAACGTGCGAGGAGCATGAGATTGCATGCTGGATTGCCCTTACATTTTTCGGTAGATGCTGTACATACTGCTGTCTATTTGATAAATAAAGGACCTTCAACCCCTTTGGATGGTGGTATTCCAGAGGAGGCATGGACTGGTAAAAAGGTAAATTATTCTTTTTTAAAAACTTTTAGTTGCGAAGCTTTTGTCCATGTTGATAAAGAAAATAGAACCAAGCTTGATGCTAAACCTCAAAAATGTACCTTCATTGGATATGGGATAGATGAATATGGCTATCGGTTATGGGATTTTGAAAATAAGAAAATAATTAGAAGTAGAGATGTTATATTCAATGAGAAGGTCATGTATAAAGAACAGATGCAGGAAAAGAAGCATAAATAGGACAAACAAGAATATGTGGTGTTGGATGAGATTCCTGAAAATGAAATGCCACAGGTACCTGATGCTCAGCAACAACAAATTGTTCCACAAACTCCTGCAAGTGTTAGACGTTCTACGAGGACAAGTAGACCCCCTGAAAGATTTTCTCCTTCTTTGTATTCTATTTTATTAATGGATTCTAGTGAACCAGAAGAATATGAAGAAGCAATGCAGGTAGATGCCAAACAACAGTGGGAGCTAGGCATGAAAGAGGAGATGGACTCCTTGATGAAAAATAAGACTTGGGACTTAGTCCCTTTACCTGCAGAAAAAAGAGCCTTGCCTAACAAATGGGTTTATCGGCTAAAGGAGGAGGAAGGAGGTCAAAAAAGATATAAGGCCAAACTTGTGGTAAAAGGTTTTGCACAGAAAAGGGGTATAGATTATGATGAAATATTTTCTCCAGTTGTAAAAATGACTTCAATTAGAACTATACTTAGTCTTGTGGCTACAGATGATTTACATCTTGAACAATTAGATGTCAAAACAGCTTTTCTCCATGGAGATTTGGAGGAGGAAATTTACATGTTGCAACCACAGGGATATGAGGTCAAAGGTAAGGAGAACTTGGTGTGCAGGTTGAAGAAAAGTTTGTATGGCCTAAAGCAAGCACCCCGACAATGGTATTTAAAATTTGATAGTTTCATGGCTGAACACGGTTATCATAGATGTCATTCTAATCATTGTGTATATTTTAAGAGGTTAAATAATGGTAGTTATATTATCCTTTTGCTTTATGTTGATGACATGCTTGTTGCTGGGTCTAACATGCAACATATAAATGATCTTAAACAGAAATTAGCCAAGTCATTTGCTATGAAGGATTTGGGTGCAGCTAAGCAAATTCTCGGTATGAGGATTACACGAGATAGAAAAAATAGAACCTCGAATTTGTCCCAAAGTGAGTATATAAAGAAGGTGTTGAAAAGATTTAACATGCAGGATGCAAAAGCAGTTAGTACACCTTTGGCTAGTCATTTCAAATTGACTAAGGAGATGTGCCCAAAGGCATAGGAAGAGGTTAATAAAATGTCTAACATCCCATATTCATCAGCTGTTGGCAGTCTGATGTATGCAATGGTATGCACAAGGCCAGATATTGCACATGCAGTGGGAGTTGTGAGCAGTTTTATGAGTAATCCGGGTATGGAACATTGGAATGCTGTGAAATGGATTCTTCGGTATTTGAAAGGAACTACTACGAAAGCATTATGTTTCAAAGGATCTAATGCTACTCTGAGTGGATTTGTTGACTCTGATCTGGTGGGTGATATTGATTCATAGAGGAGTACTACAGGGTATGTTTTTACTATAGGGGGAACTATAGTCAGTTGGATTTCTAGGTTGCAAAAGGTTGTTGCACTTTCAACCACTGAAGCTGAGTATGTTGTTGCTACAGAAGCCAGCAAGGAGATGATTTGGTTGCAATGTTTTCTGGAGGAATTGGGTCAAACACAAGAGGATAGCCCATTGTATACTGATAGCCAGAGTGCCATTCATCTTGCGAAGAACTCTGCTTTTCATTCAAGGACAAAGCACATTCAGCTCAGGTACCACTTCATTCAGACTGTTTTGGAGGAGGGTCAGTTACGGCTTGAGAAGATTCACACCAGTGAGAATCCTGCCGATATGTTCACGAAGGCAGTTCCATAAGAGAAGCTGATTTCTTCATCAGTTTCTGTTGGTCTTCTTGATTGATAATTGTGGAATTTATACCAGTCAAGTCCCAGTGTTTTATCTAGCAGATGTTGCATGTACAGTGGTGTCATGTAGTATCAGTCTCCAAGTGGGAGATTGTTCGGTGTGGAGCCTGATCAATCTCCAAGTGGGAGATTGTTGTAATGTGGTGACTGATCAGCAAAGTACTGTACACTCAGCACGTATCCTCGTCGGGGTCCGGGGCTGGGTCGGGCGCCGGGCAGGGGTTCAAGGGTGGTAGCCCCCGAGAAAAGTGGGGGTTCGGGGGTGAGAGCCCCCGAGAAAAAAAAAAAATTCGTTTTTCGTTGATGAAAACCGACATTGTAATAAAACCCTAAAAAGGTCGACTTTGTTTGTTGCCCTAAAAACGCATGTTATAAGCGGCTAGGATGCTTAAGGCATTGTAAGGTTGATGTACTGTTTTTACTAGATAATAAGAAAGATTGGACGACTGTGTATGGTGGACGTAACCCATTCTAGGTGAACCACGTTAAATCTCTGTGTTATCTGTGTCCTGTTTTATTCCTTTATCTTTTGTATTTAAATCTACATATAATTGTTAGTTCATATTTGCTTCGGATCTGCTTGAAACCCTAACAGCCTTCTCAAATGAATCAAGATTTTTTTTAAATTGGGGGTCACCAAAATCGATAAGTATTGGTCAAAAGAGCATTCTGATGCTACAGATGTGCTCAAATAGGTCAAAGGAGTAAAATCGCAATTTCCTGGGGTCAATTATGACAACTTCCTATTTTTTAGGAAAATTTATCTTTTTTCTAAATTTAGAAAGTTTTGTTTTTGGCATTATGGGGCCAATACAGGAACCTTCTTTTTTGGGTTGCTTTTTTCTAAAAATAGAAAGTTGCTTTTTCCTAGAAATAGAAAGTTGCTTTTATTTTTTTCTTTTTTTGGGATCGCAGGTGGTCATCGAGTCAGGAAAACATCAAGTCAAGAAAGTTCATCCAGATTAAACTAGGTGTGGAATCACTTTCAAATCTAGAGGATAATTTCCAAAAGCTAATTGAAGATCACAAAAATTGACTAAGTCTGGAACTTGAAATGAGGAATTCCTTGTGAAAAACATGAAGAATTCCTATCCATGGAAGATTTATTGTTTCATGATGAAGTCTGCCCTCCATACTTGGAAATATTCCTTGATCAATGACCAAGTCCACCTAGCATGATAGAAGAAGATTTCTTGTTTGACCTTGAATTTCACCTTAAGAAGGAGAAATTCCTAAAGCAACATAAAATTTGCCTTGGCAAACAAGGAAAATTCCTTGGAGCAACATGAAGTCTGCCTATGCTTGGTGAGGAAAGTTCCTCATGGCACATCCAAGTCCACCTAAGGAAAGGAAGGAAATTCCTTGTTGCAATATGAACTTCACTAAAGAAAAAATCAGAAAATTGATTGTGTTGATACCTTGGGGAGAAAATTAAAATTTTGGTTGTGTTTTAACATGGAAGAATCCTTAAAGCCACCCCATGTGCACCCTAGAGATTGGGAAATGTTCCTTGATGCATGATGAAGTTCGCTCTCCCAAGCAAGAAAATTCCTTAGCCAACACCTAGTTCGCCCTATCAAGATACATTTTCTAAGTATCCTAGTATGAACTCTGCCCAAGGCATGAGGAAAATATCCCATCAAGACTTGAAGTCTGCCCTAGCAAGCACAAGAATTCCCAAACTAAGATGAAGTCTACCACTCCCTAGTTAAAATTTCAAATCAAAATTGAGGTCTACCCAAGGAGAGGGTGAGAAAAATGGTCAAGTGTTGGTAATTTGAGAAGAAAAAAAAGTATGAGATATGAAAAAATAAGATGAAGTTCACCATAAGGAGAATTTTCCTAAGTGTTGAACATGGAAAAGCAAGATAAAGTTCACCCAAAAAGGATGGGGTAAAATTTGCCTAAGTGTTGAAAAGATTGCCACTAAGATCATAAAGCAAGATAGAAAGGGAAGGTTCAACTTAGAGTTCAAAACAAGACTGGATTTGTTCCCAACAAAACAAAAACAAAAACAAAAAAGGAAAAAAGTGAAATAAAACAAAGGTTGAATTCTCTATAAACATAAGCTTTGGTATTCTTTCAACTCACAAATTGCTTCTCCAAGTTAAAAGTTGGAGCTAAGGAAATAACTTCAAGGCAATTTTTCACAAGTACAAGGCAATTTCTAGGAGAATTTCGAAGCCAATTTCCACACTTGGAGACAAATTTGAAAGTGGTTCCTTAAGCAATTTAGGGAATTTTATCAAAATTATCAAGTTTACTATGGATTGAGGCCAAATTTTCATTTAGAGTTTCAATTTCTTTCAAAACTTCAAGAGTTCTTTCAATTGGAATTCCTATGATTTACACTTGCAGGATGGTTTTCACTTCAAATCATCTTTCTTTTTTATGCTTTTTAAGGGCAAATGCTTCAAATTCCAAAATTTTACTAAGTATAAGAATTATCCTTTGAAAATTTCTTCAAATTTTCAGTCTGGGTTGGAAATTAACATAAAATCCCCTTATTGTTTTTTAACTTAGAAAATTTTCATGATTTTTAGGTGGTAGATGTCAACTCAAGGAAGGATTTCAAGAAACGTGTAGATGAGGTTCAATAATAAAGGACCAAAGCTGGAGTCCAAGATCGTAATGGAATGGAAGAGGGTTGGGGATACCAACCTTGGCCATGTGGACCTTGAAGACTTCAAGAAAAGAAGAAGGCAAGGAAGTACTCCTTAATCCATAAAGATGGCACGAGATCTTGTTCAGTACAGGTGGTCATTCCAAAAGTTGACAAAGCAAAGAGGACATTACTCCTAAAGAGGAAGCCCATGAGTTGGAGGATTCAATCAAGGCCATCAAGGAAAGGCTAAGCAAAGGAGAAGAAAAGAGGAAACAATTAAAGTTTTCCAAGACAAGTTCTTCATCATAGTTGTCAATGTTCTTAAGTAGGAAACAGTCTGAGACAAGGACTTTGACATGGAGAACTTGAAGGCCAAAGTTCAAAATAATTTTTTTTCACTTCTGCAAATTCAATCCAAAGGCAACATTTCAGCAAGGCATCCTCTTTCATGTCCATTGAAGGTGGTTTTCGAAAGTTGGAAATTGATTGGATGGTCACTTTTGCCATGTGTGAAGATGACATGGACCTAATGGAGTACAAAATTGACATTTTGCTAAGTGTCCCAATGGAAGAGCTAGGCCCCATAATGACCAGGTTCATCGAATTCGCTAACAAGGATAAGGGATGCCCACTTCTAGAAGAAAGATGAATTTATTAGTTGTTTATTTCTCATTGGTTCATTTTGGATGACTATGTTAGCTTTTCCTAATTAAGGTTTAATTTTTTAATCTCGTTCATTGATCTTTAATTAATCTGGGCCATTTCTTTGTAATGGGGTATATAAACCCTCCTCCTCTCATTTGTAAAGGGAGAGATTTTTGAGAAATTATTGTAGTGATACTTCTTAAGTGCTAAGACATTGTTCATTGTTCAAAATATTGGTGAATCTTTGTCTACTTTTGCAAGTTAGCATGGTTTCTTGGTTCTCAACAGAATAGATTTTATTTCCAAGTTGTTAGATCAAATGAAGGATTTGATAGGATTGCTTAATGTGTAATTTTGTGTTCATGCTTTTTTAATTAGATGATTTTAAATTATTTTGCAAAGTTAGCATGAACCTGTAAATAAACTTAACTTCTATTACTTTATTCATTGTTCAAAATGTTGGTGAATATGAGTGATATGAAAATCTTTTGAATCCCTTAGAAGAGAGCACCATTCTTGTGTGGTTGTTGAATTTGGGGAAGCCTAAATTGGTTTTAATTTCACATTTGCAAATTTTGTCTCCCAAGTTCATAGGATTAGCTTAGGGGAGAATTATTTTCCTAAACCCTCATCCTTTTTCCTTTTTTAAAAGTCTTGGTGGAAGTAGGATTAAATAGAACTTATTGAGAAATCATTCCAAAAAGAGAGAGAAATTTGCAAGTGTTGAGAATTAGCAAAGTCCTTAGATTGATTTAGTCCTCAAACAATTATGTAAGTTCCCCTTGAGATTACCAGCAAATCACAATGAACCAACTGAGACTATCCGTACAAATTTGGGAACCTTGGAGTCATCTTTGTGATCACACAATTTAGTTGTTTAGCACATAGAAGATTTTGATCAAGAGAGAATATGATATCTCTGGGTATTTTATTTTGAGTTGAGCGTGCATAAAAACCACACCAACAAGTTGTCAAAAATAAAGTAAATTTAATGATGAATAATTTTAATTGTTTAAAAAAGTCATAACATTAATTAATTAATCATTAAACAGTCCTATTCTTTTTGGATCATTCATATTTAATTAATATGGTGCTAGATCGTGGATGTTTTAAAGTGACTTTATATCAATAGGAAAATATAAGAGAGTTTATTATTTATCATTTGCTAAAATTAAATATTAAAAAAGTGGGGGAAATTTGAAAAGTTTTTTGGAAGCCTCCTTAGAGAGTTATAAAAAGGCAGAATGGGGCTCACTGCAAATATGTTGGGTTTATTGATTTCTCTTGATGAGCTCTGAGACCTTCTGGCTTTTGATTTAGCAAGCCCTAGGACATAAACCCTTGGGTTTTGGTGGATTGGATGAAAAGCCAATTCCATCTTTTAGGTGGATTCATATTAGGATTCAGAGTGCACTTCATTATTGATTGTTGGAGGCCTCACCTTGAAATTTCATAGAGGATTCTTCATATAAGTCTATCAAATTTTTAAAGTCTCTTTTAGAAACATTTCACTGATTTAAATTGATAATTTAGTGGGAGATTATTGTTTGCTAAACTAGTATTTGAGTATTTGGCATATCCTTGAAATTGATTAGGTTGAATTGATTAATAAAATTCATGGGCTTTATTGAAGATATTTTGGCATTTGAACAACTATACCTAACCGCTTCAAATTATTTTTCTCTTTGATTTTGATATTGATGCTCCTACTTCTTGGGCAATTAGGAGTTCAGTTGATTAAATATTCGATATTGTTTTATGGCACTTGAATTCTATCAACCAATCGTCCAAGATAGAAAGGAGGTTGAGTTTCTTTTTGTAGGTTTAAAGGCCTTCACATATTTGGTGTGGAAGTTTCTTAAAGTTGGCACAACACATAGGGGTTGAGAGGAATAAATGAAGGCATATTAAAGGATGTATAGCCACCCTTGATATGTCTGAGTAAAAAAGAATGAGGTAGAGATTAGAAAGGGCATCGTGGAGTCTTTTCTAACATATCATTGCCTTTTCAAGTCTCCAAGGGATGAAGCAGTAGTTGGGAAATTTTTTGGAGAGTCCTAAAGCAAAGAGTGCTCCTTATCTTCTAACCACTAGCTAAAGAAATCTTCCTTAATTAAAGTAAGCACACACTTCAATATTTGGGGAATAAATAATATGAAGAAATCGATTTAAGTGTTTTTTAAGCTTGGGAAAGTTGTCACAACTTTTAGGAATGGTGTTCCACTATCAATAGGACTCCTTTAAAGCATTCAAATTATCCTTTGACGCAAATTGAAATTTATATTAAAGAAGAAAAAATAGCAGTGATGCTTTTTGAGGTGATGGAATATTTTATGTGTGATGTAGCTTTGGAGTGAATAATATTGTCTCAAGCAAAATATTTGAAGCTACAACAATATATGCAAAAGGGTAAGCACCTCAAGCACCACAAGTAAGACAAGTTGTTCAAGCAAGTTAAGCACCTCAAGAACCTTAAGTAGATTGATACATATGTTATATGATGATTTATATGTAATTATTTTTGTTGCAATAACTTTTCATACTGGAATGTGAAATGAAAGGTCGGAAGTTTATGACACTATTCATATGGTTTTAATTAAAAATATGTTCAAACAATATACGTTTATATTCAATTTTGAGCAATAAATCTACAATAAATAACTATTAATACCATTTCCAAATGAAAGCTCCTCACAAATCAAAGCAAGCAAATTGTTTAAAAAAATTACTCATAATGAAAAGGTGAAAAATTGAGCAAGATTTAGTAGGGGATATTTCAATGATGTTAGAGTAGTGCATCTTGCTAGCCTGAGGGATTATCAATTAAAAATTATTTTCAAAATTGTTTCTCATCATTTACAATTAAGTATTCATTATCTCAATGAGAAAGATAAAAACTTTTGAAGAGTGTATGAGAGAATAGCAACAAATTAATCAAAGACATGGCAAGAGTTTAATAAAATTGTGTGAGCATCAATGCAAGAATTCTTGAAGGCAACAAGAATGAACTAAGAAGAGGGAACCTTTTCTTTTCATGCAGAGGGCCCTAGGAGCCTAATCACATTTAAATGGGTAATATGATAAAGATTTTAGAGGAACAACAATAAGTCATAGAAGGAGAGATTGGAAAAGCGATAAAAATATTATCCAATTTTACCTATTTAGACATCACACTTGAATAGTGTGCTAAAAAAGCCATTATTTTTGTACCATCATTTTAGGAGGTTTGCAAGGAAACACAAGAGGATGAAATTGTTCCTGATGATCATAAAAATGAGGAAGAAGCTAATTCTTCGTATATTTATTTTAATAAGGTATGTGTATTGATTTTCACGATAATAAAGACATTGAAGAATCTAATTTTGCTAGGTCGACAACTAAGGAGTTTGGACAATCAACACATAAGATAAAACCAACACAGTCTTATTCCAATATAATGATACAACAATTTTAAGGGGAAATGAATCATATGATTGTCCTATAGGTGAGGTGTAAATGTGTTTTTATATTGGGGACCTACATATCATTATTGATAAGCCTTGTGAAGAAAGGGGTTCCTTTGAAGATCATAATGTTGTCCCACCTTTCTTACTTGAGGATTGTATGATATTTTCTAGTGAGTCAATTGATTTAGGTGGTGATATTGTTGCTATAGTTGATAGAAAATTATAAAATTAATCGTATCACACCCATGTTACTTTGATGAATTTAAACAAAGTCGTTTAGCATTGCAATATTTAAAGGACCAATTGTTGTTCAAAGAGGAAAAAAATGTCCAAGTGTTAACAAGGGTAGATAATACTCATAAACAGATAGAAGATCTTATTTGGAAAACTCAAATTGACAGCAGGCAAAAAGGAGTTGCAACTAGAGTCACTAATACACAATTACATGTCACTATTAAAGAAGCAATAGAAAAGATGAAATTTGATTACTTGCAATTTTTCATGGATAGGGATCTTGGTATCAAGTTCGTCGAAGACAAGGAAAAAGAGGTTGATGAACTTTGCTTAAAGATAAGTATGCCTCACTTTTGATCATACAAAGTAGAAAAATCATATATCTATTGCAACCACACCTATGTAAAAGGAAGGTAATATGACGGTTATGGAGATTGAGAAAATAGTTGAAGGCACTGATGAACTCCATAGATGATTTCAACATTCTTTGTACTAAGGAGATTCGGTGTGTTGATTAAGATCAAAAGGTACAACAAGAAAGTAAACTCTTGAATTTTGTTGATCAATCTTCAAATGATGATCTAATTTGTAGGCTCCATGGAAACTATAATAAGTTATGCAAGAAGATTTCATAGTGATACACTTGTTGGATCAATAGATACTAATAAGCATAAAAAATTAGAGTAAGGTGTGCTTGAAAACACCATTGAAAAGGATGAAGAAAATGAGGTATCTATGAGTGAAAACAATAGTATATTGTGACAATATATTGTCTTTGTATGATCTTTGATAATCATAAGGTGATGGATATGATCTATGTGGGTGACTTTGGTAAGGGGCATCACTTGGTTGAAGATTATATGGCCAAACATGAGGTTTTGTTTGTGGATCCTAGCTATACACCTAGTATGATATTTCACAGTGAATTTACTATTCCTTGTTTCATGAAGATTATCAGAAAAAAGGTTTGAAATTTGAATATTGGATGATGCATATATCAATTGCACCATTTGTCAGCTTGAACGCATATAAATATTACACAAATGCACCACAAAATAAACCAAATGTGCCACATAATAATTAAATGTACCAATCTAACTTGAAAATTCTAAAAAATTAGATTTCTTGCAAAAATATTGTTTGAATCAAGGACGTGGCTCCTAATGGACGTGCTAGAATGTGATGGACGAAAATGTGAATCAAAATAAAATAGATCAATGCAATGCAAGAGCCAATTTCAAACTCACACTCATTCAATAAATCTTGAGATATATGCATAAAATGAAATGATAAACAATAATACCATAGCAAATAACATATATTGCTTTGTTGTTTCTTTGATATTTTCTTGAATGCTTGATGTGTGGATTGCTCTTCAAAGTAGAATAACCATGATAGCACAATGATAGGGTGATAGCTTGTTATGCAAATGTAGGATTCCTAATAATAATGTAGGCTCTTGATAATGATTTTGCTAGATGAATGCTTGTAGATATTGGAGCTAACAAAGGAAAATAAATGAATGAAGGGCTTTATTTATATGCCTATCTTATCAATTGATTTATGGTGGAGATTGATTAGAGATCAATGGATGAGAAAATTTGAGATATGTTGGGACCCAAAATTAGCACATGTATTGATGAGGTGGAAGGATTAAGAGGGGTTAAATATATGAAGGGAATAAATAAATTTTATTTTATTTATTTTTCATGGGAAATTCAATTTTTTTTTAATTATTTAATTATGGTGCACCAAAAGATGAATTAATTAAACAATAAAAAACAATTAATTAACTTTGGAGAAAATATAATGAATTAATTAAATAATATAAAAATATTTAATTAACATATATATAAATTGGGATAAGTAAATAATTAAAAATTATTTAATTATTATAGATGAAAGAGGAAATTTAGCTTAATTAAATATATATATATATATATTAATCATTATATAATTAATTCACTAAATAATTATTAATCATTATATAATCATATTAAATTTAAAGTATTTAATTATATGTTATATATATAAATTAATTCAATATTATTTTTAATTATAGCAATAAACTTAATTTTAGGTAATAATTAAATTTGTAAATAATGGATAGATTTTTTCAGGTATTAGACAAGGCCAAAGTTTGATAACTTTTAAGGTATCAAAGAAGGCTAAAGAATGATAGCTTTTGTGGTATCACATAAGGCTTTCAAAACCCAATACCTTCTAGGATATTATAAATATATGATATTGAGGTGTTAGAGACAAGAGAAGTTTGATTGCCATATTGAGGTACATCAAAGATGGGATAAGTTTGATATTGAGTTTTTCAAGATGTGCTAAGACTAATATCAAGGTATAGAGTTAAGAGAAGTCAATCTTGAGGGTAGGAGTTAGGATAAGTTTATATTAGGGTGTAGGAGATGGGACATGCATGACATTGGAGTATCAAAGAAATTAAGTTTTATATTAGGGGTTTGAAGATGAGAGAAAGCATATGATATGGGAAAATTTTGATATCAAGGTGTCAAATGGGAGAATTTTTTATTATGGTGTAAAAGATGAGAAAAGTTTGATATAGGGGTATTGGCAATGAGAAAATACCATGCTAGGGTGTTGAAGACGGGGTAAATTTTCTATCAAGGTGTTAAAGACAAAAGAAGTTTGATACCAAGGATTTAGAGATGCGAGAAGGCATCTGAAATGAAAAAAGTATAATATGTCATTGAGGTGTTAGAAAAGCCTAAAGTTTGATACTTTTCCAATTACCAGACAAGGTTTAAAGTTTGATGCCTAAAAAAATATTGAAAAAGGTTGAAGTCTTAGCCTTTTGATGCATTAAATAAGGCTAAAGTTTGATATCTTTTGATTTATCAAACAAGGTTGACCTCTAATACCTCAAAAGGTATTATACAAGGCCAAACTCCAATATTTTGTGAGGTATCAAATAAGGTTGAATTCTAATACATCTTCAAGTTTGATATTTTAAAAGATGTTAGACAAGGCTAAAGTCTAATACCTTATAGGTGTTAGAAAAAGTTCAAACTTGATACCTCAAAAGGTACCATACAAGGCTATTTTTTAATTTTTTTTTTTTAAATGCCTGCTAAACTTTTTAACGTGACCGACGATGTTGGCATGACATGCCCTCCGGCTCCACGTGAAATGCTTTTGACTTGGAGCTATGAACTAGTGAGGCCACAACCAGGGGACCTCATCCCCACACTTCACTTGTTCAAACCCGCGAGCACAACGGCCTAGAGAAGACACAAGGCCTGCGAGCACAATGGCCTAGCAGGGGTTTGAACCTTGGTGGCCGCTTCACCAATGAAGTGTTTTCACTGCAACACTACATGTCCGAAGACATACAAGGCTAAATTTTGATGCCTCAAAAGGTATCCAATAATTTAAAAAAGTTACCCCTCAATATGTTCCACCAATTATAAATTCCATAGCCCAATAATGTTGCCTTACCCTGTAGGAGAAACTCTAACTTATATGACAACATAAAGATAGAATAATTGCATAATAATCATACTTATTTAAAATTAACTATCATTGAAGCCTACCAATCTAATTTACATTAAAAGGAAAAGTACACTCCATCATGAAGAAATATTTTATAAAAGTGATATTATTGAAGAATAGTGTCATTTTTAGTTCCATCTTTCTAGTGGATTATGCAAAGTTTTCTTTGACCAATGTAATAGTGCAATTCCACATTAATTGTCCCTTTATTTTATTTTTCATCTCTCGGATATCTTCTACCTTAAGAACTATAAACGTATAAGGGTACTAAATGATAATAAATGCAACTCTAAAAAATCAATATGAGTACATACAAATCATTTATGAAAAAAAAATAAAAAAAGAAGAATATTAATTTCATCAACTGCATTAAAGTATGCAAAAAAAAGAAGAAAAAAATGTTGATTGACCTTCCACAACTCTTCACCATACCCATTGCACACTTAGGTGTGGTTGCTAGTGTTTATCCACCACATGACTTGTAATTTATTTTACAAGACAATGCAGTTATTACCAAGTAGCAACAAGTGGTTTTAGGTTTCACTTAGGGTGGTTTTTAATTACACACAAGGCGATTGTCGATTCTGTTCAATGCAATTATGTGATCATTTTTAAATATTCACATGGTTTTTTTCACACTTGCATTTATGTGTACTTTCTCTAGAATCCATGTAATTACTACATTTATTTCCATAAATTTATCCAACATATTTGATAGTGTAATTGATGGAAATAGGGTTCACTAGTTTATGCATGCAAACTAGGAACTAAACCTATTTCACAATGATTACACTTTGAAGGAGAATGAACTCAATAGGCTCAACCTCAAACTTATTAGAAAAGGGTTGAGCACAAGGTGAATTCAATACTCATTGATTGAGTTGAAAATGAGCAATTGAAAGGATATGAATTGATTGGAAATTGAATGTAAAGAACTAGGGCTAGAAGATGCAAAATTGGCAATAATCAGCATAAACAAGTAAATGCAAAACTAACAATCACATAACAAACCCAAATCTAGAAAGGGGATTCAAAAAGGAATCTACCATACAAATCTGAGTTGAAAGTAAGTGGAAAATTATGATTAGGCACCCCTATCCAACAAGTGAATTTCTAAACACTAAGTTAGCTTTGAAACCTTAAGACCATGTGCTTGATTCCTACCAAACTTGATCCTGAACTAGGAGGACAAGGATCACCAAACAACCTTGTTTAAGACAATGGCATCCAAACACCCTTGTCCAAAGGATTCCTAATGAAATTTGGAGATGTCCTCTGTATCTAGGTCTTGATCACTTTCTTGACTTTGATCTCTGTTGGAAGCCTATAGTTGAACCTGTTGGCATTGAATTTGGCACTGAAGTTGTCATTGATGTCAACAGTCGAGATGATGCAGTGGACAAATATGCAAAGATTATAAGTTCCACAAATAGAAAGTGCAATTGGACATAATAATAGCCTCACTCCCACTGGTAAGAGATGTAGAGACATACAAACATCAGTTTGGAAAAGTATAGAGATGCGGGATGATGAGGTCTCAGAGGAAAATCAGATTGCTTGATATGGTGTTGCATCAGGATAGTAGGGTTGTGCAGTGAATGACTATTCATGGAGGTTGCATTGAGTTAATAGCCTCAAATAAGATCGAGAGGAAAATGGAGTTTACTATTGGACGTACAGGTGGTTAGAGGACCAAGGCCATAAAGTTGTGATGCCATGGGGCAAACAAGATTGACCAAGAGCATAAGGGTTGTTGCAGCATCATATAACACATTGTGTTAGTCACACAAGGGGATATAGAAGGCAAGCATGGGATGTTCTATTGGATAGGTTATTGGACAAAGAAGACAAAGGTCAGCGAAGTGGTAAAGGCATTGAGCAAACTAGTTTGAATCAGAAAAAGTAAAGCTACAATTATGTATAACACGCCATGTTAGTTGCATGCAGTTACAGGGAGTGATAGTCGCAGTTGTGTATAACATGTCATGTTAGTTACACAAAGGTTATAGGTGGAGCGCATAACACACAGGTTATCGCTAGTGTTATCTTGTGGTCAACTCGTTGCATTGACCAAAGGGTTGTTGTGAAACTATGTTGGTGAAGTACATAACACGACAGATGCGACTGAGTTGTCAATAACATGATGTTTATGTGACTGCAAATGCCAATAAAATGATGGTTATGTGACCAAAGATGTCAATAACATGATGGCTTGGTCATATCAGTTATGTGATAGGGGATATTAATAACGTAGCAGGTTTTTTGCCCCACTATCTCGCACTAGGGAAGACCTAATGAAATGCACCTTGCAACGTAATAGAAAAACAAAGCAGATGTCTCCCCACTATCCTGCAACGAATAGGGTTGAAGAAAAAAGGTCTGCGAGGTAACATAGATATAAAGAAAGAGGTGGCTCTCGCTATATCGCACTGAAGAAAGGTGAGACTAAACACCTTGCGGGGTAACATAAAAGAAAAGTTAAAGGCATCCCTTTCTATCTCGTGGCAACAAAGAACAAAGTCAAGTAACCCTACGGGGTAACATAGACAAAGGAAAGTAAGGTTCCCCGCTATCCCGCACCAAGGAAAGCAAAGAAGAGAAGACCTTGCAGGGAAACAAAAAGTGAAGAAAGAGGCATTTCTCGCTATCCTATAGTGAAAATGACCAAAGTGAGATGGTCTTGCAGGGCAAAATGAACAAAGGGAAATAATGTGCCCCACTATCCCAAGTGTGATAGACGAGAGAAATGTGACCCTGTAGGATAACACAAAAGTGAGGCAAATAGTGTTCCTCGCCATCTCGCAGTGACGAAGACATGAAACAAGTGACCACATGGGGTAACTTAAAGGCATAGGATATGGTGCACCCTGCTATCCTGCACCATGTAAAATGGGTGTATGATGGCTTTGTGGGGTATGAAAGCAAGGTGTAAGAAGTGCATCCCACCAAACCACATAGATAAAATGGGCTTGTAAATAACGACGCAGGATAAGATAAAAGGAAGATGATGCACATTCTTCCATCTCGCAGTGACAAAATTGAGGTTGATCAATTAAGATGATTTTGTCGACATGTTGGTAGCTCGATAAACAAAAAGTTCCATGTGGTAGGTTGACTACGGTTTACTGTATGACTTTAAAGGTAGATTTTGATGCCATGTATGTTGCCCAATAGATAAATAGCTCATACAGATAGTTGACCTAAGATGACCAGGTGATTTGGATGTCAAATGAGAAGATTTTGATGCCACATTTGCATGTTGATAGGGAAGATGATCTAGGTGGCGGTTGATCAAGTTTGACCAAGTGATTTCGACGTCGATTGAGAAGATTTTGATGCCACAGATACATGTTGATAGACATAAGGATCCACATGGTAGCTGACCAACATTGACTAAGTGACTTGGACGTCAAATATATGAACATGTGGCTTCTAGGTGGTCGAATATGAACGTTGTTATGCAGAGGTTGGTGATTACAAAGTTTGTGCATTCAAATGAGGTGGTTGTCAATCAAATCAGTGCAGGAGAATGGAGAATGCATTAATGGCAAATCTATTGCAGTTTGTTGTGTGGCTCAAGATGATCCACAAAGAGGGGATCAGATCTCATCAAACATATGAAGATTACTAAAGTTAGTAATCAAAGTACAAAGTAGGCTGGGATGAACGAAGTAGCATTTAATGGAGAACTGAGGATAAAGTGAGTGTCTCAAGAAGATCGAAAGACCTCTAGTTGACAAGACATTATAGCCAGGGGTAGGTGAAGATTACTAAGTGTAGTAATTTGTACATTGAGGTAAATCTGAAGATGAAAGGAGAAGCAATTAATGATAGTAGTAAAATCAATCTGTAGAGTATATTTGTTGGGGGCTCGAGGAGATTTTTGAATATCTTTCTAGAGTGAAAATCCTTGGAGTGCGTTGACAACCATTGCATGAAGTTAGTGAATAGGGGACATTGTAGGTGTGTGTGCCAGTAAGATAGGTGGGAGATTTGTAGAAGTTGAAGCTGACTAGGAACTGAGGTGGAGGAATAGAGAGAAAAAGGTGGAGAGCTTAGAGAAGTAGTTCCAACATATATCAATAACATGATGCTAGTGTTGACATAACACCACAAAAGAGATAGATCGCAAAACTATCAAGAGGTGACAAGGAGATAAGAGGTATCTAGAAGCCATAACAAAGTGAAGACCAAGAAGAGAAAAAAATGTTGTAGCAGAGACCAAGGACCAAAGAGTGGAGAGTTGAGGTTGATAACACAAAAGGTTATACACATAGAGTGTGGCATAGAAAATAGGAGTGATCAGAGAAAAATTAAAGAGTTGGTTGTGAAGAGAAGAAGAGGACAAAGAACAGAGGAAAAATCCTATGTGTAGACAAGAGTCAATTATTTCCCAGGCTTAGATAACACAGTGAGTTACAAAAATTCATTTGTAACAAGGTGCTTAATTTGTATTTGTAATTTATCTTCATTGTAAATATCTGAGTGGGTGTTCAGAGTAGGGGTAGGTGCTCCTTTGGGTTGGTGCCCATAAAGCTAGGGGTTGGTTCTCCTTTGGGTTGGTTCCCATAAACTTCAGGGGTTTGTTCTCCTTTGGGTTGGTGCCCATAAACATTGTAATCAGTTTTTTATTGTGAGGTTGGATTAGAACAGTAGACTCCAACAATATTTATCACCTAGGTTTTTCCTCGCCATGGGTTTTCCTTGTATCTCTGGTGTTATGAGCTTGTCGTGTGTATATGTGTTTAAATATGTTTGATATCTCTACTCATAGTATCTTGAATTATGTTATTAATATTTTAGTCATTCAAATAGTTCATGTTTTTTAGTACCATTGATTCACCCCCCCTCTCAGTGGTCCATTTATGTTCATCAAAACCTTAATCTACACACAAGAGGAGAAAATGGTGTTTGGGATTGTATAGGGGTTTGCCTTAGTCAAACCCCGTATTAGGACTCAACCCTACAGTGTGATGAATTGCAAGTAGAAATCTGAATTGAAATGCTTGAATGGAAATGCTTAATTAAAATTATTATACCTTCAATTGATGATGCAATGCTCATAAGATAAGTCCTCCATGTGTTGATGCAATTACATGATAAAACATCATAAAGTCCATCATGGAATCATAATTTAAAACATAATTGAACATGCCTTGATGTAGCTTGTTGCTTCTTAGACTCAAATTTGCTCTTGAATTGGAATAATTGGTCTCAAGGTAAAATAATGATGTAAGAATGAGATGATGAAATAAATTAAGAGTGATGTCTTATATCTAGGGATCTCAAAGTAAAGTTGCCTTTTGGCTAACTTAGAATCATCACATTTTTGCATTGGGGATAGTATTGAGAACAATAAGACCAACATATTATCCTCCCAAAATTTTAACCAAAAAGCATTGGACAATGGTGCTTGAGTGTCATGGCCTTGACAAAATAGGGTTGAATTTTTAGGATAACGAGATAATAGGGTTTTGATACCAAAAATATAATTTATATGAAGAGTTATAATATTTAAGTGCGAGAAAAGGTGAATTGAACTTTGAAATGGCATAGGGCCCATTTAAGCATGAAATGAAATAAGATAAAGGGAACACTTTAAAAAGGGCCCAAATAATAAAGTGTTGATGTATTAAAGTGAAATAGGACTCATAATATTGAGTTAAATATTAATCCAATGCAATAAAAGGTCCTATGATGCATATAGGAATGGGAAATACTAAAATGAGTACTAGGAGCATGAAATTGGACATCTTAATTAAAGGTCTACAATTATGATGCTACAGATAGTTAATTCATTCAACAAAGGTAAAATGAATGAGATTCTTTTTTTGAGATCATATTGCATTGTTTTAATTTTCTATTAGCTATAAATGTAAAAATCTAGGTGGCTCCCATGATATTCACAAGTTTTTTTGCAAGCCAATGTGGTTGTTGGTAGGTGGCAACAAGTGGCTTTAGATTACACATGAGGTAGATATTGATTCAATATAGTTTTATGATTTTTTTAAGTGATCACGTAGTTTTCTGACACCTATATTTGTGTGTGCTTGCTTTGTTGGGATTCAAACCTACACTGCCAAGTTTTGCTCAAAACCCAACCCTTTTTGCACTTAAACCTGATTTTTATAATCACATATAATTGATTTGATAAATGTTTGTGTGGGTCTCCATTTCTCAAGTTTACCTAAGTGTTGTCTTATTCATCTCCCATGTACCGAAAATTGTAAAAATCTAAGAAATTTGTAAGTGTGGATTTTTTTCTAGTTATTTCTCTATGTATAAGTTGGGTTTCAAAATTTTAGACTTTATCATGTGAGCATACTTTTTCTTATAATTCTAACTTCTTGTTCCATTAGGGACAAAAAATTAGGCTTACCTTTACAAGAGCACCTTTTCCACGGTACTCCCAAATCTGAGTTCTTGTGTTCCCTTTGTCAAAGGAATGGAGATGGATTGTGTTGTGTTAGAGTTTTCAAAGGTTTGAGATCATCTTGAACCTTTGGTAAGGTTCCAAGATCATCAAGCTCAAACAAGAAGAATGAATGGAGATTGAAGATAGTAATGATACATGTGAAGGTTGTTGGCATTATGGATGAATTGATTATGTGTTGCATTGATATTTTGTCATTGATGTCAACACTAGCTGTTATGGTTGGTTACCAACAGATGGGTTTTGGTTACCAGTAGAAGATCTAGTGTTATCGGTAGAAGAGAGTATCTATTGGATACTTCGGACATGTTTGGATCAATGAAGTATGTTTGATTTTATGTGTTAGTTCCTGAAGCATGTTTTGGTCAGTTGGTATTGACTTGGTAATCAGATGCTATCATACACTCTTGTAAACCCATATCGGCATTGGTTTAAGGTTTAACCGACAAAGCTTTCAATGAGGAATCTTGACAGGATGCATAAGTGGTGTTGGTGCGGCTTCTAGATGGATTTCGGGATGCTGAAGATGTTCTTTGATCATGCTTCAACTTCTTGAAGACATTGCTTTGGGGTGGTGGACCCATAATAGGTATGGTGCCTATCTAGGTTATGGATCGGTATCATGTTAACATGTACTCTACACGTTACCGGGATGTTTCAGGATGTTCTATGGATTGGTTATTGTTGTTTTGGTCTTAAGCCGACATGGCATATCATTGTAATATGGATTTATGTAATGATCTTATTGTAATATCTTTTAAGTGGCTGACCCAATTGGTTTAGGCTTTAGGGTTGTTATAAAATGATGTAAGATATCATTGTAGATTATGGGGATTATGTGTCATGGTCTTGGAATGCAATGTCATATGCAAAGGAGATTTGGTTGATCATAGGTGATAAAATTGGGATTAAGGAAGAGATCAAAGGCCTCCGGTATTGAGCTTAACTGGGCCTGTAATCAAGCATGGTAGATGCTATCTCTAACAGTTCACTCTATTGGATTATTTTCCATTTATCTTGAGGTGGTTATAACTTCTCTATAGTTAGTGAGACTCTTTTGTAATTAGCAGTATGCTCTAGACAGTGTGCCTTCCTACATGTGTAGGCCCTGTTAGGATTCCCACAGATACTGAGAGGGGGGGTGAATCAGTATCTGACCGGTATAATAAATTTCTTAACTTAAAACATGCATAACATATTAGAACAGTGTACCGGTAAGCAAGAACTAATGCAATAAACAGAGATAAAGCAACCACATTAGAAACAAGCCATAACACAAGGATTTAACGAGGAAACCTAGTGTGGGAAAAACCTCGGTGGGATTTGTGACCCACAATATTCACTTACTAGCCAATAAGAGAATATTACTACTACAAGAGGGGCCTGCACATGCAGGAAGGCCAAGTGCCTAGAGCTCACTGCTCAAAATGGAAGTCTCACTGACTTACAAAATGGATTATACAAATCTAGTGTCTTGTACTACTTCATAATAGCATCTATAATGCCAGATCCAGTACCAGTTTCTGCTCTACTTCTTACATAAACCCTTAACCTATATTTCACATAATAGGTCTGCGTAATTACATTCCATATCTCTTACATCTACCTCTATATCAATGTTCTACAATGAACTCTTATATATATGAGTCATTTTACATCATGCTAAGTTGGCTTACAAAGATTTTACAATAATAAACAA
This sequence comes from Cryptomeria japonica, assembly GCF_030272615.1. Lineage (NCBI taxonomy): Eukaryota > Viridiplantae > Streptophyta > Pinopsida > Cupressales > Cupressaceae > Cryptomeria > Cryptomeria japonica. The sequence continues at coordinate 650,985,615 of NC_081413.1, forward strand.
AATATATTATAACAAAAAAATCTTGTCGACCTCTATGCCGATATGCTTCCTTTCACTGTCGGTGTCGATAGTCCGAGTGCCAGTGTAGAGTCTATTCTTGTTGGTGCTGGTGGAATGTCTTGCCAGTGTCATAGGATTGTAAGGTTGTCATCAATGACAAAACCTTCAATCACCTACAATGTCTCATTGGAGTGTGCATATGCCAACAATCTCCCCCTTTGGCATTGATGGCAACACTCATGAGAAAATTCCAAAACTGTATCCAAAACTTGTAATCCAAAAATTTGTTTCCAAAAATGTGTACCCAAAAATATATGAACTCCCCCTCAGTAGGTGAGTCCTTTGCTGATTATTTTCTCATACTACTACTCCCCCTAAGTAGGTGAGTCCTTTGCCAATTATTTTCTCATACTACTACTCCCCCTTTGGCATCAACGACAAAGGTTGTCAAAATGTCAATAGAGTTGTAGTTTTCTGTCTCATCCTTGTAACTGGGTGGTTACAATTTGAAAAATATCTGCCAAAACCAAATTTATGCTTTCCATAAACTTCTTACTATCTTTTATTGTTGCCTCATTTCTTTGTACTATACCGGTGAGGTGCTGCATATGCTCTGTCGATGTTTTTTGTCCCTGTATTAATGCCTCAGATATTTCCTTTCTCAAGGATGCTAGATAGTCGAGTTTTGGACTTAGTCTTAGTCTCGGGTCTTTAGCCTTGTTTATTATCTCTCCTTTTCTCTTTGTAACTTAAGTAATTCTCCCTCAAAACTTATTATCTTTAGTTTAGAAACTGATAATGTATCAGGTGAGTTAACAAAACTGTCAACAAGTTTATTGATTTCATCCTGTACCTTGCTCATTTTCTTATCTATGTCAACTGTTAGGAAGTTTGTCTTGCAAATGTCTCTGTATATAGTTTTGAATTCCTTCAATGAGTTGCATAGTTCTGGTAGAAGTGTGTTGAATTCTCTAGTACACTTCTTTATTTGATCATCAAAGAATTTTTGTTTTTCAATTTCCAATTTCTCTTTCAATGTCTCTTCCTTTATTTGCTCAACTGTCATTGTGTTCTCAGTAATGTAATTAGACAAAGTGTCGAGTTGGCTCAAAGAATCCTTATTGTCTATATTGTAGTTAGGAGCTATCATCTTCAAAACTGGGATTGTGTCATCTATAGCTTTATAGGCTTGTGAACTACAATCTGTTATTTTCTTTAAAGAATCCAAAAGAACTTCAGTTACATTGGTTGATTTGTAACCTGTTGAGGAGGAACCAATATTCATAATTTTGTTGGTGGAGGAAGTAACCAAGCTTGTAGTGACCTCTGATAGGTCTGTCTGTGTTTCCATTTCCTTAAGCAAGGGTTTTTGTTTCTCTCCTGTTGCCTGTGGCACTGTTTCCATATGAACCTGTTCCTATTCCGAAGCTTGTTGCTCTGCTTGACTCTCTATTTGTTGATCTGTTTTTGTCTACATTTGAGTCTTTGTCTTTTGCCCTATGCTACCATCCTCAACTTTTCCTTCAGTGTTGTCAATGTTGTCAGTTGTCGGTGGCTCACTAGCCATGTTTGTCTTACCGGTTATATCTTTATCTACCACAATGTTGATTGTTTGAGTATCAACATTAACTGTGTATAGTACCTCAGGATTAGGATTTGTATCATTTATACCCATACTCTCATCTACTGGTTGATCTTCAGTTTTTGTTACCAGTGGAGTAATTAGAGGTGGTGGGGATAAGTTATCTTTTATTTTGATGGTAGGAGGTCCACCAACCTTTCCTTTACCCTTATCTTTGTCCTTTTGATAGACTTTGATAGGCTTGGGGTTCCTGTACTCTTCCTGCTTTTCTTTTTCCACAAGAAATATATCCCATGCATTTTCAGTATCTTTTGTTACCTCATTTACTCTTCCTACCATGAGTACAATATGTCGGTGTGCAGTAGAGAATACAGACCGGTTGGCTTATGCAATTAAGTCATCAATCTCCTTTGGCGAGATTACTGGGTAAACAACAAGTAATTTTTCAATTTTAGTTTTCTTATCAAGCTCTACAACAGCTTGTCTTCTTCCTTCCAGTCTTTTGAACAGTTCATCCGGTAGTTCATCTACCACTTGCATTAAAAACTTCTTGTAGATGTCCAGGTGTAAAATGACACTGCTTTCAACTTACTCTTTATCATTTACTGATAGTGTATCATATAATTTTTCTATATTCTTGAGTTTTCCTTCATCTGTGATTTCATTCAACAATTCATCAAGTGGGGAAATGTTTTGTTGAGTCCTTTTCTTCTTAGGTGTTAGCTTTTTCTTTGGGGTTGACTTCTTTACCAGTGACCTCACTGCCTGTTGTTTTTGTCTATTTCTTCTAGGTGAGGGTGTGGATGCCAGTGAAGGATCCCTTTTCCTTACAACTCTTTTGAATGTTGATGGCATGTCATTCTCTGAAGAAGTTGTAACCAGTGATAGATGAGTTTCAGGCTGTAAAGTTACTAACTCATCCTTAGTGATGCCGGTCTATTTCAGTACATCTTCCTTGATGGCTTTTGCCTGTCGTGAGCCTTTCCTCACAATTGCTTCAACTTTCTTTACTCTCTTCTTAGATTGAATTTGGCTTTCAATCATCTTTGCACTACGGAATACTTCTTCCTTTGGTTCCTTAGGTGCTTTCAGAAGGGCCTTTGCATAAGTCTCAATGATATGATCATCAGTCTCATAGCCCATTTCAGTAACCCAAATTGTTCTTGGGATCACTGCTTCCATCCAGATCTCTTCCTTTTTTATTACAAAACATATATTATCCTTATATTTGTCAACATGTTTCTGTGACAGTTTGATTCTCTTGTTCATTCTAGCCTTAAGTGCTTGAAAATATTCATTGATGTTCTTTTCCTTGTTTTCACCCATGTTGTTGAATAGGTCTGATAGTTGTTTTCCTACCGGTATATCGAATCCAAGGCTCTTGTTGCCTATACCGGGAACCTGTTTGGTTATGTGTAGCATTAAGCATACAAGTAAATTACCAAATCTAAAAGTCCCTTTCTTATCGTTCTTGATTTTTCCTAAATTATCAGTTAACACATCCTTTAACCATTCACATACATCAATTTTCACATTGTCTTTAACCATGTCATAAGCACTCTTTATGCATAAACTTGAAACTGAGTTAAGTCGGTTTGCATGGGTTGCTTTTGTTAGTGTAGGTTTTTTTATTTTCCTTATGTAAGGGGGTATTTATTTTTCCTACACATATATTGTTAAGCTTGCTTAGGTTATTAGGTGTGGTTAATATGAGGACACGTGGCGGAATACATTAGCTGCATGTGTAACTCTCCACCTCACATGGGTAGTTGAGTTACACACCCTCTTTTGGCTTGTTGTGTCACTTCTCATAACCACTATTTTGTCATTTCCTAAGTGGGTTATGGGGTAGTTGGGTTTCTCACCCTCTTTTGGCCTGATGTGCCACCTCTTATAACTCCTTTTTTGTTTTCATGTAAGGAGGTTATGCCACATATTTTGACATTTACCAAGTAGGTAAAAACCTCCCACCTTTTATGGGGTAGTAGGTAAAACCTCCCACTTTTTATGGAGGTGGGAGTTAATGCACCTCTTGGTTGTATATGCTATTATTTTTCTATATAATAAGCAATATACTCTCATCTTCACTAGTCAAGTGACAGCTCAGTGAGAGTCTTCTCTAAATTCTCTTCTTTATCTCTATTTTTCTCTCATATCAGATTTATCTTCATTCAGCTATTTTGATCTTCGATCATCCGTTGCTTAGAATTGCATGTGATCTATGACCAACATCAGATCCTGGCTCAATTCTTGCTTCTCACAGAATTTAACATGGTATTAGAGTCGTGTTGTCTGGTATAGCTCATTGCTTTTCTGATTTATTTGAGAGATTTGAGATTGTTAGATAGCTAATATTTTTCTTAAAAACCAAGTATGCTCTTCTCCTGCATTTTCGTGTGATCTGGAGAATCAGAACAGTTTAAAGGAAAATAAGCTTCTAGTTAAATCTAGTTTTATATATGTGTTCTTTGAGATCTGGGTGATTGCAGCATTTTTGGTAATATTGGAGGCTTCTTTAGCATTTCTAGAGTGTCCAGAAGGCTTGTGAAAATCATAAGTGACTTTTATTTCACCAAATTCAGAGTTTGGAGAACACAGTAAAAAAAATCAGAGTGAAATATTTTACTAGAGCTGTTTTCATTTCGGCCCTAGTGTTCTAACCTTCGTTCATTTTCAGAAAAAAATATTTCTGGGTTTTGTTCCCAGCATCGAAAAACTTCTGGGTTTTGGAGGGTTTTTCTAGAAAATTAATAATTTTTGCAGAAATAGAGTTTCAACAAGGCTTAAGTCATTTTTCTATCAGGAAAATTCAACAACCTTTCTTAAAAGTTGCATAACTTTTGCCTCGGGTGTCAGTTTTTTGCAAATGAGTACTTGACAGAAAGCTAGAAATGAGCACTCTTCATAATTGCAGGTCTTATTGAAATATTCTACCCTTCTTTGTTAGATATTGCAGGTTGAATCAGCTGCATATTTTTTTTTCCCTTCTATAGATCATATCTTTCTTCTCACAACTCTATTTTACAAAAATAAATAGTTGTTGGAAAGGTATTAAGATACATTGAGCAGCAATAAGGCTAATTTTTTTAGATTTTGTGTTAAATTTATATGTATTTAAACTTTCTATTTTGGCCATTAAAGCCTTAGAAAACATTGTAATCTGATAAAAGCCTTGTAAATGCACTAATTATAAAGTGCCAACCTTGTAATATTTGGGGGGGGTGATTTCAAAGACTAGTGAAAAGGGGGGGTGTCTCTTGTGTCTTCTTTCTTGCACTCTTCTTGACTCTTAGCAATCTTCTTTTCTGCTATCATGGATGCATCTACAGTTCCACTTTCAACACCATATAATTACTTTGAATGGAAATCTAAGATGATAATATATCTGAAAAGACATGGATATCATCGTGTTACTATGGGACTTGAAACTAAACCTCAAGATGCTGCAGAAAAGATTAAATGGTTTAATAAATGTGATAAAGCTTTTGGTATATTGTGCATGTCAGTCTCTCCTGACCTTCTTTTTCACATTGAATCTGCTACTACACCAAATGCAGTATGGACTACTTTGGGAAACCTCTTTGGTAAGCAGGATGAACTAAGAGGTCATCAATTGGAGAATGAACTCATAGGGTTGAATCCAACCAATTTTGATACTATACAAGACTTTTTCACTAAACTTAAGTCTATAAGATTGCAGTTGGAACAGTGTGGAACTAAGAAAGATGATAAGCAACTGATCTTGAGTATTCTTTCTAAGCTTGGTCCTAACTATTCAGTGTTTGTTTCTACATTCTATGCTACCAAATGTGCCCTAGGTACCACATTCAAAATGCCTTCTTTAGATGATTTTGCTGCAGAACTCACTAGGGAGTAGGACAAATTGGTTCAAATGGGTACAATAAAGCCCTCTAAGTCACATGCCTTAGTTGTAAATCAAGGCATAAAAGAACAGAAAGGGTCTAGTAAGCAAGATAAGAAACAAAACAACCAAGGAGAGAAGAAGAAAGATCAGAAATCTGCTACTTCAAAAGCAGACAATGAGACCTCTTCATCAAAAGGTGAACAACCTAAGAAGGAGAAGGTCAAGTGTTTTTATTGTAAGAGGCCTGGTCATGATGAACATAAGTGTTTAAAGAAAAAAATTGATCACCTTTCAAATCTTCTTGAAAAGAATAATATCAAGGTTCCTGATTCAGTCAAACAGAGTTCATCGGAAGGATCTTCTAAGGACATAGATAAGAGTAAGGGGAAAGGAAAGGGTAAGGCCCTAGTTGCTATTGCTTCACAACCAAATTCTTGGATAATTGACTCAGGTGCTTCACACCACATGGCTTCTTCAGAAGATGATTTCACATCTTTAGAGCCATGTTCTATGCCTTCCATCCTAATGGGTGATGACACTCCTGTTGAAGTGCATGGGAGAGGGTCTGTTGATGTGGGTGAAGGAACATTTCAAGATGTCCTTTGTGTTCCATCTTTATCAACTAATCTCCTATCTGTTTATCAGATCACTCACACTGGTTCTGGCAAGCGAGTTGAGTTCACACCAGATGCAGTGGTAATCAGCAAAATGCATAATGGGTCTACTGTTGCTGTGGGAAAAGCAGATCATCATTCTAGATTATATCAGTTTTCTCACTTTGTTCCTGACTCTCCTTCGACAGTTTTACTCACTCATGCAGATGAGGTGAGTTGTTTGTGGCATCAATGGTTTGGCCACTTGAACTACCGTTACTTGCAACAACTCAGTCAACAAGAAATGGTTTCAGGGTTGCCTTCTATTCGATTTTCTGATGGAGTTTGCCAGGGGTGCATTCTTGGTAAGCATCCAGAGGAGAAGTATGATAAAGGTAAAGCTTGGAGAGCTACACAACTATTGGAGTTGGTACATAGTGACTTGGCAGGACCATTTCCACAACCATCTTTCAGCAAGGCTAGATATGTCTTGACATTTATTGACGACTTTTCTAGATATACATGGGTTTACTTTCTCAAACAAAGGTCTGAAGTCTTTGAAAATTTTCTAGATTTCAAAGCCTTTGTAGAGAAACAATCTGGGAAGTTCATTAAGATTCTACATACAGATAATGGGGGTGAATATGTTAATAATCAGTTTGAGCAGTTTTGTGCTTTAGAAGGTATCAACATGTAGCACATAGTTCCATATAGTCCTCAACAAAATGGTGTAGCAGAATGAAAGAATAGGTCCTTGAAGGAGATGGCTAATTGTATGATTCACTCCAAGTCTTTGGCACCTCAGTATTGGGCAGAGGCCATCAACTGTGTGTGTTACATCCAGAACCGAGTTCCTCATAAAGCTGTGAAGGGGGTAACTCCCTTTCAAGCTTGGACTGGTCGAAAACCCACAGTTAAACACTTTAGAGTGTTTGGTTCTCTTGCATGGGCCCACATTCCAGCTAAAAAATGCAAGGCTATGGATCCGCAGAGTAAGCCTTGCATATTTGTTGGATATCCAGATGATGTCAAAGGGTATAGGCTTCTCCATCCCACTACTCATGAGTTGTTCATTGAGAGGAGTGTTCATTTTGAGGAGAGTTCTTCTAGTTCTTCTCATACAACTTCTCCATCCACTATCACATTGGAGAGATTGCATTATGATGACAGTTCTTCAGTGGATCTTAGACCTCCTAATCTTGATGAGGAGTCTTCTTCCTCTACTTCAGATGGTGACAGTGATGATGAGGATTCACATTCCTCTCATAGTCATCATTCAGAGGTTGATGATTCTCCCCCAGACTCTCCAGCCTTAGTGCCTCTTTAGGCTCGACAAACATTTGAGTCAGTAGGAGATTGGCTTGGTGATCCATTAGCTACTAGAAGAACAAGGTCACAATTTTAGCAAACTCCACATCTCTTCATTGCTTCAGCTTCTGATCCATAGTCTTTTCGAGAAGCTTCAGGTGTTCCTGAGTGGGATGTTGCAATGCAAGAAGAGTTCAATTCCTTGGAAAGGAATCACACATGGGATTTAGTTCCTCTTCCTAAGGGAAGGAAACTTGTTCGATGCAAGTGGATCTATCGAACAAAATTTGCAGCGGATGGGTCGGTTGATAACTATAAGGCTCGCTTAGTAGCAAAAGGTTTTTCCCAAGTTCCAGGGGTTGATTACTCTGAGACTTTTGCTCCAGTTGCTAAGATGAATTCCATCTGACTTGTTCTTTCTATAGCTGCATCCCATCATTGGGAAGTTCATCAGATGGATGTGAAGAGTGCATTTCTTCATGGTGACCTTCAGGAGGAAATCTACATGGAGCAACCACAGGGGTTTGTTCAGGATCCTTCACTTGTGTGTCAACTTTGAAAGTCTCTCTATGGCCTCAAACAGGCTCCTCGAGCTTGGTATGCCAAGATGGACTCATTCCTTCTGACAGTTGGTTTCACTCAGTGCCATTATGATCCGAACGTATACATTCTGCAACAGGATGAAACTCTCACATTTTTGGTTCTCTATGTTGATGACTTGTTACTCACAAGGAGTCACTCATCCACCATCAAAGCAGTGAAAATTACTCTACATGATAGATTTTTGATGTCAGACTTGGGTCTTCTGCATTACTTCTTGGGAATTGAGATCACTCAATCATCTTCAGGAATCTTCCTTAGACAACCCAAGTATGCACTTGATATGCTCTCTAGATTTCACATGGCTGATTGTAAGCCTGCACCTACTCTATTTTTGTCAGGAGTCAAACTTGAGGCTAAGTGCTCTTCACCCTTGGTTGATGGCACTTTATATCGACAGCTTGTTGGAAGCCTCATTTATTTGACTCATACGAGACCCGACATTTCTTATGTTGTGGGCATGGTCTCTAGATTCATGCAGAAGCCACATGAGTTGCATTGGAAAGCAGCTAAGCGGATCCTCCACTACATTCAGGGTACTCACAATTATGGAATTCAGTATGTAGCAGGTGTGGATATTGACTTGGTAGGATATACAGATTCAGATTGGGCAGGTGATTCTCAGGATCGCAAGTCTACTTCTGGGTATTGCTTCTCACTTGGTTCTGGTCCAGTTTGTTGGTCGAGGAAGAAGAAATCTGCAATTGCTCTTTCATCGACAGAGGCCGAGTATCGAGGGGCAGTCAATGCCACCACTGAGGCTATTTGGCTTCAAAATATTCTTACTGAGTTTGGTATTCTAGTTAGAAAGCCTACCATCATCTTTTGTGATAATCAGAGTGCTATACAGATCTCAAGAAATCTAGTTCATCATCAGAGGACGAAACACATTGAGATACATATGCAATATATTCGGGAGCTCATTCAAGAAGGCATCATTGATCTTAAGTATTGTTCTACATCGGAGCAAACTGCGGACATCTTCACCAAACCTTTCACCAAAAGCAAGTTCCTTCATTTGCGATCTTTGCTTGGGATGCAAAAGGTGTCTACTTCAGGAGGGGCTTCTTAGTCCTTCATTCTTTCTCTCTCTATTTAGGGAGGGTCTATTCCTCTTATGGGGGGCTTCTTCTTTTGGGGGGGATATTTATGTACATGGGTACCTAACATGGCCTCATTTGTTGGGACCCATCTTTTCACCCACCTAAGCTACGCTTAAGGGGGGGTGTTAGTATAGGTTTTTTTATTTTCCTTATGTTAGGGGGTATTTATTTTTCCTACACATATATTGTTAAGCTTGCTTAGGTTATTAGGTGTGGTTAATATGAGGACACGTGGCGGAATACATTAGCTACATGTGTAACTCTCCACCTCACATGGGTAGTTGAGTTACACATCCTCTTTTGGCTTGTTGTGCCACCTCTCATAACCACTATTTTGTTATTTCCTAAGTGGGTTATGGGGTAGTTGGGTTTCTCACCCTCTTTTGGCCTTATGTGCCACCTCTTATAACTCCTTTTTTGTTTTCATGTAAGGAGGTTATGCCACATATTTTGACATTTACCAAGTAGGTAAAAACCTCCCACCTTTTATGGGATAGTAGGTAAAACCTCCCACTTTTTATGGAGGTGGGAGTTAATGCACCTCTTGGTTGTATATGCTATTATTTTTCTATATAATAAGCAATATACTCTCACCTTCACTAATCAAGTGATAGCTCGGTGAGAGTCTTCTCTAAATTCTCTTCTTTATCTCTATTTTTCTCTCATATCAGATTTATCTTCATTCAGCTATTTTGATCTTCGATCATCCGTTGCTTGGAGTTGCATGTGATTTATGACCGACATCAGATCCTGGCTCAATTCTTGCTTCTCACAGAATTTAACAGCTTTGTAACCTAGAATCATGCTAACAAATCTCACATTTGTATCGGTCACATCATTAACCCTCAGAGACCTTCTGTCGGATGTTGCACCGGTTAAGTTTATTCCTAGGTCATTTGAGACCTTCTTGGTTTTGTCTGGTCTGCTACCGGTGGAAGGTAATCCTGTTACAACTTTCACAGCTTCCTTGGTGATTTTGTGAATCGAATCTAACCAAAAGAATTCACCATGTACCCTGCTCAATACTATCCTAATGACTTCTTTAGGAAAGTCCGGAATGCTAAGGATCTCAGTGAATCCTAGGGTTTCAACAATTTTATGTTCAGGCTTCATATTTCTGGAATTATCACATATAACAGTTTTGAACATGTTTTTGATTTCCTCATCTCCTAGTTCATCTATGTGGCAATGGATGTACATTCTGGGATCTTCTGCGAAAACAACTCCTTTGGGGATTTGGGAGAATGCACCAACATTGTCATCCTTTTTAGCTATCTCAGGAACTAGCTAGAATACGGGCCTAGGGCATTTGATAACCTCGACTACAGTAGGGTTAGCTATGAATTCAGGTGCAGAGGAGGATGCCATGATTATAAATACCCTTTTCTGCCTTAGGAAGGATTGATTGCTGAAGTGCTTTGCCTCTTTGCTCGAAATGCCTTAGCTCTGGAGATTTCCCGCTCTTCGAGTGTTTGAATTCACGGTGAAGTATAATGGAGCAAAAATCACTGATTTATAATGTCAATTTCACCAACTATCATAATTAATGCATGTCGGTGAAGTAACCACTTAACCTTTTTGCCGGTATAGAAGTAATTTTCAACTTCTCATCATCAACCGAGGGAATAATAACATATGTCTCATTTGATTGCCAAACCCTCAAAGAAACTTTCTTCAATTTGATGAAGAGCTTCCTGTCGGTGGAGTACTACTCTGTTCTATCGGTGGAGTGTTGATTGGTTCTACTGGTGGAGGAATATTTCCAACATTATTTAGGTATGACTTTCTAATCCATTGTTTTGAGAATTCTTGCTTAACCTCTTCAACTTTTTCTTTTCCCTTCAAACTAGAAATTTTGTTGTCTACCGGTGATCCTCTACTTCTGTAGAATTTTGCAATATGCCCAATCTTGTTACATGCATAGCAAGTCACATTATTCTTCTAAATAGCTTTCCCATAACCTATGCCGGTTTGTGTTCTACATTGATTAGATAGGTGTCCAAATCTTCCACAAACATAACATCTCACATTCATTCTGCAATTTTTCAAAGTTATGACCAATTTTGTTGCATTTTGAACATTGACCGGTGGATGTGTTGGTGTTCTGATAACTTCTAGATCTATATTAATTTTCTCTATGACCATATTTATTACAGTTAAAGCATTTTACATTGAATTTATAAGCAGTAGGTTGTCTTAGTGGTTTATTGTGATCCTGTATGTTTGCAATACCGGAGCTTTCTCCAACTTCAAAGCCAATTCCACAAGTGTCACCTTTAGGTTTCTGTTTCTTCAGTAAGTCACCAAGTTCTTCTAAGTTTTTCTTGAATTTTTCTTTGTGCTGATTTGCAATATCCAGTTCTCTTTCTAAGATCTCTTTCTGTCTCATCAGTTCATTGGAGTCATTTTGTGTATGCATCAGATCTGTCTTCAACAAATCATTTTCATAGCTAAGTTTGGTGTTCTCATTTGCTACAACACTTAGTCTTTTGGTCAAATCTTCTTCATTCTTCTTTCTATCTTCAATTTCTTTGCAAAATCTCATAGTCATGTCCTAGATCTCATTCCTTGTTGTCATGTTCTCTTGTTTTAGCTTGCATATTTGCTCATTAAGAGTTTATTTTTCATCATCCTCAATTTGCATCTTTTCACAGAGTTTTCTTCTCTTATTTCTTGCAATGGTAAGATTTTCTTGAAGTGCTTGGATAATTTCCTGAGCTTCCTTTAGATCATCTTCAAGTTTGATATTTTTCAACTTTTTTGTATCAAAATCTGAGATAGTTGCTTCTAATTGCTTCATCAAATTTTCCATGTCTACTGGTGTCAAGATCTAAACACACCATAACACAAGGATTTAATGAGGAAACCCGGTGTGGGAAAAACCTCGGTGGGATTTGTGACCCACAATATTCACTTACTGGCCAATAAGAGAATATTACTACTACAAGAGGGGCCTGCACATGCAGGGAGGCCAAGTGCCTAGAGCTCACTGCTCAAAATAGAAGTCTCACTAACTTACAAAATGGATTATACAAATCCAGTGTCTTGTGCTACTTCAGAATAGCATCTATAATGCCAGATCTAGTACCAGTTTCTGCTCTGCTTCTTACATAAACCCTTAACCTATATTTCACATAATAGGTCTGCCTAATTACATTCCATATCTCTTACATCTACCTCTATATCAATGTTCTACAATGAACTCTTATATATATGAGTCATTTTACATCATGCCAAGTCGGCTTACAAAGATTTTACAATAATAAACAAAATATATTACAACAAAAAAATCTTGTCGGCCTTTGTGCTGGTATGTTTCCTTTCACTGTCGGTGCCGGTAGTCCGAGTGCTAGTGTAGAGTCTGTTCTTGCTGGCACCAGTGGAATGTCTTGCCGGCGTCATAGGATTGTAAGGTTGCCATCAATGAAAAAATCTTCAATCACCTATAATGTCTCATTGGAGTGTGCATATGCCAATAGGCCCCTCATTGTATCACATACTTTCTGCAGAAGTATCATCTGACTGTGGGTAGGCTTCCCACCATGGTTTTTCCATTTTTGGGTTTTCCACGTATAAATATTGGTGTTATGTGGTATGGTTTCATTGTGTTGATTATCTATTTTATTGTTAAGTTTTATTGCTTACCGATATATGTTTATACTTTACCGATACTTAATCTGGTTTAAGTTTATTAAGTGGATTAAATGATATAATATGTTAACAACAGATTCACCCCCCACCCCCCCCCCCCCCTCTTAGTTGTTCACTGATTATCCTAACAATTGGTATCAGAGATTTGGTCCTCTTTTGTAGAAGCTTAACCACTTGAGGTAGATCTTATGACAGCTAACACTTCAAATCCACCGACAACATTTTCAGAAGAGAAATCCCTAAACTTGATGGAACAAATTATGGGATATGGAAAATTCGAATGGAGACTCATCTTAGATGTCTTGGCAAGGAAATTTAGGAGATCATTGAGAAAGGATACACACCTTATGATCTAGCTTATGGCAATCCTTCTCCTGCAGACTTGGATAAGAATATTGAAAATGATCGTAGAGCTAAAGAATCCCTCTTGTGTGCACTTAGTGATCAACAAATCATGGGATTGACTGATAAATCGTCGGAAAAGGTTATGTGGGATAAATTGCAAACTCTGAATGAAGGTGATCCTACTGTCAAAACTGCTAAACTTGATGGTTACCGGGTAAGATATGAAAACTTAAAGATGGAAGATAATGAAAGAATTGTTGTGTTTATGGAAAGAGTAAATGAGATTGTTATGGCAATTCAATGTTGTGGAGGATTTTTGAGTGAAGATGAAATAGTTTCCAAAGTCTTGAGAGCCCTTCCACCAGCTTACAACATGAAGGCAACTGCAATTAATGAGATGAGAACAATGGCTAACTCTTTAGTTAACAGAGACATTTTGATTGGGAAATTATTTGCTTTTGAAATTGAAGAATTTGGATATTCTGGAGTTGTAAAGTCTGAACCTGCTTTTCATGCATCATCATCATCTACCCGCAAAAGTGATTGGAAAGTCCTATATGCAAAAAAATTGGAAGATGTGAGGAAAGAAGATGAAGAATTTGAGCAACTTGAAGCCTTATTTACTAAAAGAGTACCTAAATGACCGAAAAGAAGTAAGTATGAAGGAAAAACACCTTTTAAATGTTTTGCATATAATAAGATTGGTCATTTTGCATCTAGCTGTCTTGAAAGGAATGCAAGATATGAGGAAAGAGTTAAGAAATCATTTAAGCCTAACCAGAATAGATATAGATTCAAGAAAAGTAAACAATACTACATAGCGGATGAGGAAGGAGTAAGTGATGACTCTGGGGATGAACTGAAAGAAGACTTTGCTAGTGGATCCGGGAATGGAAAGTGTGTAGGGGAAAAAGCGAGACTAGGTTAACATGCCCTAATCCTACCTTTTGACACACATTACGAAATACGAAAGAGCCTAGAGATATCACACAATTGGCTACTTATTTTTGTGAAAGAGAGAGCCACGGGATATCTATTAGGATTTCTATTCCCTTGTTGAAATTGGAAGATCAAATGATGCAAGTTCAAACCCTAATCCCAAAATGCAAGTATGAACTAATAACAAGATTGCAGAATTGAGATTAAACAATGAACAGCTGTAAATACAAGGATGAAATAAGAATGCAAATGTGTACTCAGAGTCAAAATCGGACTGAAAATGTTCGGGACGGGGGCACGGGCACCACTGTCCTAATTCTATCCTGGAAACTACACCAGAAACTGTTGTTTTGCACTCTGGAACACTGTCGAAAACTGTCGGAAATGTTGTCTATCCGGAGGACCAGGGCACCCAGCGCCTCTGTCCCAGGGACTAGGGCGCCCAGCGCCCCTGTCCCAGTCTTCTACTCTGCAATTTGATGCAGAGTGTTGTCTCGACCTGTTCTCTCTGGATCTGTATCCTGCAGCGTCGTCCGAGTCCTGAACCTGCACTGATATCTGAAAAGGGTGTATGGGTGGCTATATAGGGTTTTGCCTTAGTCAAACCCCCGCTTCAGTGATTTCCACCTCCACGAATAGCCAAGTTGTTTTGTAAAATGTATTGTGTGTGAGACCTAGTGTGTGTGCAAGGTCCTAAAATGCAAGAAAGCAAACTAGAGCAACCTAGAAAGTAAACCCTAATTGCTTGTAAATGACAATGTAAATGCTCTAAATCAAGATGCAAAGTGACCTAAATCATGAATAAAGGATATATTGAAGCTTATGCAAAGACATGAAAACAACATGAAATCATACCCAACCCTCAAGGGAGGAGTACAAGCCAATCTTCAGTCGGTAATCTCCTATTGTTCTTCAATGTCTTCCAAGCCCTAAATGGATGAATGCTTGATAGAGGGATGTTGAATGTTGTTGAAGTCTTCAAAGATCTTCTCTTTCGCTGCATATGAGGTCCCTGAAAACAAAAAATCGGATCCCTTCAAATGAAGAAAGAGAGCTCTTATGTAGGAAACCCTAGATCGTAATTTCATCTTTTGGCCGACCTAGAGATTGAATATCCCCCCAATTTCTTGGGGGTAAGCTTTATTTTATGATTGGATTGTGCTCCTAAAATTTTGGGAAAAATGTCCGGGACCATGTGCACTCCGGGCGCCACGGTCCCGACAACTTTTCACCAAATTTTTAGGGCCGTCGGATATGATGATTTTAGAGAGAATCCTGAAGTTACAGGTGATTTCGAGATGTTTTGACCCCGAAACCAAGCCCCCAAGTTTGAAATAGGACTTAATTAGGGTTTTTGATTGAGTGATGTATTGGAGGAATAAAATGAAAAGGGCACGCTTTAGTGAAAGGGCCCAACTTTATGATGCAAAGGACGATGAAATAGGACCTTAGACCTAATTAATTTGATTAATTAAGTGCTAAAGGAGAAATGCAATGCAAAATGTAAAATGCACTAAGGCGGGTGCTAAACTAGGTGTGAAATTGTACCACCCTAGCAAGTGTGTACAATTTACGACACTACAGAAAGGAATGGGTGTTCTATGCTTTAAAGGAAGATGAACCAAAACCAGTTATCATGAATGAAGGAAAGGCCTTGGCAGCAAAAGTTGAAGACAATGATGAAGGGTTAATTGATAGTGGATGCTCACATCATATGCCTGGAGATAAAAGAAATTTTTTGTCCCTGTAATAATATAATGGCGGTCAAGTCAGATTTGGAGATGACAAAGCATGTATGATCAAAGGTAGAGGTACTATTTCTCTAGACAGTAAGCATAATACTGATAATGTCTATTATGTAGAAGGTTTAATGCATAATCTTTTAAGTGTTGGTCAATTGGTGGACAAGGGTTTCCAACTTCAGTTTAAAGATAGAAAATGCAAAACCATTAACAAGACTGGTTTGGATATTGCAACCGGTATTCAGACTGGAGGTAATATCTTTCACTTGAACACTGGTAATAAGACATGTTTGATTGCTCATATTGATGAAAGTTGGTTATGGCATAAGAGGTTGTGTCATGTTAATTTTGATTGTATTGTTAAGATTAGTTCAACTAAGACAGTTAGAGATATACCTAAGATTATGAAGCCTCATAATCCGGTATGTAAGGAATGCCAATTGGGAAAGCAAGTTAGAAGTTATTTTAAGAGCATACATGATAAATCTAATGATGTATTTGATTTTATTCACACTGACTAATGTGGTCCAGCAAGGACTAGAAGCTTTCAAGGTGATAGGTATTTCATGTTGATTATTGATGACTATTCTAGGATGATGTGGGTGACCTTTCTAAGGGAGAAGTCTGAAGCCTTTGAGAAATTTAAGATCTTTAAAGCAAAGGTTGAAACAAAAACTAGATTGAAAATCAAATGTCTAAAATCAGATCAAGGCGGTGAGTTCACTTCTCATGAATTTAACAGTTATTGTGAGACAAATAGAATTAGGAGACAATTATCTGCACCTCGAACTCCTTAGCAGAATGAAATAGTGGAAAGAAATAACAGAACCATTTTGGATGCAGCAAGATCTATGATGATGGAAGCCAAATTGCCTCACATCTACTGGAGAGAAGTAGTGAGTACAACAGTCTACACATTCAAAAAAGTTCACATCAAAGGTGAAACTGGTAAGACCCCTTTTGAATTATGGTTTGAACATACACCTACTATTAAAAATTTCAGAATTTTTGGAAGTAAATGCTATATCAAAAGAGATGATTCAATTGTAAAGTTTGATCCTAGATGTGATGAAGGGATATTTCTTGGTTATTCAATTCAAAGCAAAGCATATAGATGTTATAACAAAAGATTGCAGAAAATTGTGGAGAGTGTTAATATGAAAGTGGATGAGATATATAGAAATCAATCTATATCATATGATAGGGAACTGGTAGTGGAAATGATTATAACTGAACCAGCAATACCTCAACCAGTACAAGAAACTAAGACAGTTACACCAGCACAATCAGAAAATTCAACTATGACTGATGATCATGGCAGTGAACCTGAAGTTCAAAAGACACCAAGGTATGTAAGATTAAATCATTCTGAAGACCAAATCATTGGAGATAGGAACAAGGGAGTTATGACAAGAAGAAGACTGTCAAATGAAGAGGTATGTCTTATTTCTCAAATTGAACTGGCATCTATTGATCCGTGTGGATAATTTTTATTCACTAAAAATCATTAATGATGCGACAATCTTGGTGTTGGTTATCAGTTTTCCGAAATTGGTGTGAAGAACCTCCCCTTCTCTATTTGCACTCCCAAATGCTATGTTAGTGGCCTCTTCAGAAAATATGGGGCAATGCTTATTTTGTTCATTCAAGTGAATGGCAACCTGATTACAAAGGATTCGAGCCTCTTAAATAGCATTAATCAATTTATTCATGCAAACTTAAAATTGTAATAGGATAATGATACATGGAGCTTGAATTAAGTGGAACCATTAAAACTTATATGTCTGATTATTTTAATAAAGATTATAAGCTATTTAAAGAGATTTAATATTGTAATTGGGAGATATTAGAGATATGGGGAATATTGTAAAATATTATTGTTAACCCCATTTTAGAATGTAAAACATTATTTAAAGGGGGTGATTTTTGTAATGAGAGACATGGAAGATTGGAGAATTGTGAGAGAAGTGTGAGGGAATTTCTTTTGGAGAGATTGGTAGTGAATTGTTCATCTTTGTGCATTGGGAGCTTGAAATCAAGCTTGTTGCACTTGTTGGAGAAAGAATTTTATAATTCATTATCATATGAGGAGATAATCTTTTGGTGAAGCCAGAGGAAGCTATTGTGGAGTTTGGTACTTCACTCCTGCACTTCGAAAAGTGGCGTTGTGCGGATAGGAGTGGCTTTTGTAACTCTTTGTAAACTCATTTTTTGGAGCATAGTTGGATCGGTCTCACCCAGTTGGGCAGACCTGGAGATGTAATCACCTTGTGGCGAACTCCGTAATCAAATCCTATTGTTTGTGTCTCCTTTCTCTTCCTCTCTAATTTTTCTATTTCATTACTTCAATTTATTTGTAATTAAACATTTTATGTACATGCTAATTGCAATTTGTTAAGCATTGTAATGTTAGCATTTCTATGCAATCAGTCATAGATCCTTAATCAGATCATCTGTCATTGAAGCTTGTAAAGACAAACATTGGTTAAAAGCTATGGAAGATGAATTAGATCAAATAGAGAAGAATGAGACTTGGACTTTAGTTCCTTGGCCTAAAAATAAGAATGTTATTAGAACTAAATGGGTTCTTAGGAATAAACAGAATGAGGATGGTCAAGTTGTAAGAAACAAAGATAGATTGGTTTGTAAAGGATATTATCAAATGGAAGGAATTGATTATGGTGAGACATTTTCACCTATAGCTACAATTGAATTTGTTAGACTATTTCTTGCCTATGCAGCTTATAAGAACCATAAGGTTTATCAAATGGATGTTCAATGTGCATTTTTGAATAGTGAACTTGAGGAAGAATTATACATTGAGCAACCTAATGGATTTTCACTGACAGATGATAAAGATATGGTTTGCAGATTGAAGAAAGCTTTATATGGATTGAAACAAGCTCCTAGAGCTTGGTATGCAAGGTTGGATAAATATCTTTTGAAGCTTGGTTTTACTAAAGGTAGTGCTAATATCACTGATGATGATATTTTGATTATTGAAGTATTTGTTGATGATATCATTTTTGGAGGAGAAGATAAATTGTGCATGGAATTCTCTAATAATATGAAGAATGAATTTGAAATGTCCATGATTGGTGCTCGATGAGATTTTTCTTAGGTTTGTAGATTACTCAAATTGACAAAGGCATTTTCATCTATCAAACTAAGTATCTGAGGGAATTGTTGAAGAAGTTTGGTATGGATAATTCCAAACTGGTAAGTACTCCTATGGTGACAAGTGAGAAATTATCTATCAAGGATATTTCTACACCGGTGAATCCGACAAGGTATAAGTCTATGATTGGTGGTTTGTTATATTTAACTCAGACTAGACCAAATAATATGAATGCAGTAAGTATTGTTTCAAGATATCAAAGTAATCCTAAAGAAAATCATGAATGTGCATTAAAGAGGATATTCTGGTATTTGCAAGGAACAACATAATATGGCTTATGGTATTCTAAAAATGATGATTTTACTTTATGTGCATATACTGATTCAGATTGGGTAGGAGATACTGATGACAGGAAGAGCAGTTCTAGTGGAGCTTTCTTTCTTGGAAAGAAACTGGTTTCATGGATTGGAAAAAAAAAGTCATGCATTTCTTTATCTACTGCAGAAGCTGAGTATGTTGCAGTAGCAACTAATTGCACTCAAGTCTTGTGGTTGAAGCAAATGTTGAAGGATATCAAGGTAAATTGTAGTGAACCGGTAGTTATCTACTGTGATAACTTTGCACCTATTGACATGTCTAAGAATCCAATATTTCACTCTAAGACTAAGCATATTTCAATAAAGTATAACTTTCTGAAGAACAAGGTAGAAGGAAAGGAAGTCAAATTGGTTTATGTGAACACTAAAGAACAGATTGCAAATATATTCACTAAACCACTGTCTAAGGAATCATTTGAGTATTTGAGAGACAAGTTAGGGGTTTTTGCCCCTTCGGCAGAGACTTGATTAATGCAGTTTGTCATCAGTCTGACATGCATTATCATATATATTATTCATTCCGACATTGATGAGTGGTGCTACTACTCAAGGGGAGTAGTCAGCTTTGAGATACAAAGGTTTATATTCTTGATTTGATATTCTTGTTAGATATCTGACATTGATGTCAAAGGGGAAGAGATAGTGATGTGAAAAATAAATTCAAAAATTTATAGAGATATCATTCATAGGGGGAGAGTTATTCAAGAGATTGTTGGTTGTCTTCCATAGGGGGAGACTTGTTTGGCATTTCTTGGTACTTAGATGTTTTTCACATCTAGTGTTGCCATCAATGCCAAAGGGGGAGATTGTTGGAATTATGGATGAATTGATTATGTGTTACATTGATGTTTTGTCATTGATGTCAACACTAGTTGTTATGGTTGGTTACCGACAGACAAGTTTTGGTTACTGGTAGAAGATCTAGTGTTACCGGCAAAAGAGACTATCTGTTGGACACTTCCGACATGTTTGGATCAATGGAGTATGTTTGATTTTATGTGTTACATTTTCTTGAAGCATGTTTTGGTCAGTTGGTATTGACTTGGTAATCGGATGTTGTCATACACTCTTGTAAACCCATACCGACATTGGTTTATGGTTGAACCAACAGAGCTTTCACTGAGGAATCTTGATAGGATGCATAAGTGGTGTTGGTGCAACTTCTAGATGGATTTCAGGATGCTGAAGATGTTCTTTGATCATGCTTCAACTGCTTGAAGACATTTCTTTGGCGTGGTGGACCCATAATAGGTCTGGTGCCTATCTAGATTATGGATTGGTATCATGTTAACATGTACTCTACATGTTACCAGGTGGTTCTGTGGATTGGTTATTATTGTTTTGGTCTTAAGACGACATGGCATATCATTGTAATATGGATTTATGTAATGATCTTATTGTAATATCTTTTAAGTGGCTGACCTAATTGGTTTAGGCCTTAGGGTTCGTATAAAATGATGCAAGATCTCATTGTAGATTATGGGGATTATGTGTCATGGTCTTGGAATGCAATATCATATGCGAAGGAGATTTGGTCGATCATAGGTGATCGAATTGGGATTAAGGAAGAGTTCAAAGGCCTCCGGTATTGAGCTTAATTGGGACTGTAATCAGGCATGGTAGATCTATCTCTGACAGTTCACTCTATTGGATTGTTGTCCATTTATCTTGAGGTGGTTATAACCTCTTTGTAGTCAGTGAGACTCTTTTGTAATGAGTAGTACACTCTAGATAGTGTGCCTTCCTGCATGTGTAGGCCCCTCATTGTATCACATACTCTCTATAGAAGTATCATCTGACTGTGGGTAGGCTTCCCACCATGGTTCTTCCCTTTTCGGGTTTTCTACGTACAACTCATGGTGTTATGTGGTATGGTTGCATTGTGTTGATTATCTGTTTGATTGTTAAGTTTTATTGCTTACTGGTATCTATTTCTGCTTTACCGGTACTTAATCTAGTTTAAGGTTATTAAGTGGATTAAATGATATAATATGTTAACAACTGATTTACACCCCCCCCCTCTCAGTTGTTCATTGGTTATCCTAACAAAGGTGGATGTTAGGGAGTTCCATTAGTCCTAAACTCCCTTAAAGTTTGACAAAAGACTTGGCAAGTTGGGGGAAGTTAAAAATGTCAATGGCTTTATATGTTCTTGAACTTTCCACAAGGATATCATGGTTTGGAAGCTGCTATGGTCCCAAAATATCAATGAGCTTGCATGATCTTGAATTTTCCACAAGGATAACAATTTAGAAGTGTGGAGTGTTTTTGGTATTTTATCTACGTATGGGTTGGTATTAAATTTTTTTAAATTAACCATGTGAGCATGCTTTTCCATATAGTTATGATTTCTCAATCCATTGGGGTGAAAGTTTTAGACTTATCCTTACATGAGTACCTTTTCCATGGTACTCCTAGTCCCTAGCTATTGCATCCCCTTTGCTTGTGTTTTTCTTGTTGGCATCATCCAAATGAATGAATATGCATTGTGTTGTGTCAAAGTTTTTGAAGGTTCAAGAACCTCTTGAACCTCTAACTAGGCTCCAAGATAATCAAGCTCAAACAAGAAGAAATAATGAATAATGAAGACCATGATGATATGAAGGTGGATGTTAGGGAGTTTCATAATTCTAAACTCCCTTAATGTTTGGCAAAAGGAGTCACAATTGGTGAAGTCCAAAATGTTAACATTTTTGTAGTTCTAAAGTTTTTAAGTGTGGACATATGTTCAATTTTCTATCTATGTGTATTCAAAAATTCAAGGTTTTCTAAGTCTTAGTAAGTCCTTTCTTCCTACTCCACCTCTTCCTTTTATTCTTGTCAAAGTATCAATCTTATCCACCTTGAAATCTCTTTCATATGTCCCTCACATTTTACCTTATATTTGTTATAGTTTTTAACTTTGCCTTACTCAGAGACCTTTTTCATGATCCTCCAATGTTTGAAACCTCATCTACTATTCCTTTGCACTAAGTATCTTTCTAGAGACATTTTTGGCCCTCCCTTATCTAAGTACCTAAGATATCCCTCAATCCAAATCCTTGACACTTTTCATTGTGTCATCCTTTTAGGATCATGTTTTTAGACATGTTCTAATTTAGGTATCTAGTATGTTATGAACCTTGATCCTTGAAAAGTGGTAAGAGTCATGAGTTATGTTGAATCCTCAACCCCTAAAACTTTAATAAATATTATATTTTGCATTGTTCACTCTTACCTCTCCATGGCTTGCCCATCACTCCATTGATGTCATATTTGACTTTGCAACTACCGGTTTACTCATTCTTTCTTGAAGTACATCTATTTAAATCTAATGGCATGATTTCACATGGAGATTTGATTGAAAACTGCAAGGGAAATATTGACTTGTGGTGGATCTCAATTGTTCATTTTGAAAGTTACATAAACTTAAGTGACCCCAACACATTAAATCCACGAGTTCCATTTCCTCTTAAAATTCTCATGAGATGTTGAACACTATAAATGAAAAATAATAAATAATATCTCTCCATTCATTTAAATGGTTGGTTGCTAAGACAATTTTTCAATTTGCTAGTGTCTCGAACTAATTCTAGGGTATCAACTATAGTATGTCTAAGTTGAAAACAAAAGAATCCATCTTGTGAAAATGATGAAGGGTATTCAACATGCATCTCCATGTATGGGTATGTCTCCATGATAGGTTGTAATTATTTAGGAGAAGGTATAGTCACAATTATGCATTATGTCTCATCATATATGTCCAACCTTGGAACCAAACCACACACAAAAGCATGATAGAAAATGAATGTGAAACATATATATGGATTTTATTGATTGTATCATAAAGCTTGCATGCCCATAGGCCTTGAACGATTGGTTACATTCAGTACATTGGCACATAGGCCGCCATAGGGTTATTACAGAGAAAACACTAAAATATAAGTCTTCCAGATCTACCTTCCTCTAACTACTACTCCCTTACTATTAATGATTCTCTCTAAATATTCTCAAGGTGTTTATTTATCAGTTCCAATTATTAGAAATGATTTGTGTTGGCCTTCCTTAGGTCCTAGGTCAATTGTTAGTGTAACATGTGTGTCAACTCCAAATGTTTTCAAAGACGGTCCTATAATAGATGTGGATAGGTGTAGACACATTTGAATGTTGTCTAGCCCATATCCACCATGTGACATATTGTGTAGGCTCTATAAGGTTCAAAAAAAATTTGCACACTTTGATCTCTAGGTTCAAACTCTAGTTCTCTAGGATGGTCCTAAATCAAACCCCCACGGTTATTTGAAAAGTGTGTCTCGCACATTGCAGGTGCTAGATGCGCTCCAAATCACTCAAGTTCAACCTCTAAGATCCATGTTGCATCTTCTACTAGCTTGCCCTTCCACTTGGCCAAATATTCCTTATAGTCCTTGTTTCGAGTGTTGTGTCTAGTTCAAATGCTTAGGATCTATTTGATATGCTCCAATAGTAATTGTGATAGTTGATCTTGAAATTATGCCTCTTTGTCATCCTCCTTGGTCAGTGTACCATGAAACTAGTAGAGATTCACAATATTAAATATTGGCAAAATATCAACAACTTCTAATAATTCCACTTCATAAGCATTTTCAGAATCAAACTTCTAAATGATTTTGTAAGGCCCAAAATTCCTCATCTTTAGCTTGTGTAGCATCCTACATTGTACTCCCTTACAATTTTGTTTGCATTTCGGCCCTCACCTTGGCGTTCATGCTCTAAGGCTTGAATGTGACATGCTTTTTCTCATGCTATACAAATTTATCACCAGTTTCAATGCACACCCCATCCTACCCTTAAATCATGGTCTCTGATTGGGAAGGACTAGGGAGTGGCGCCCTAGTTCCCTCGGGACCAAAGCGCCTAGCACCCCTATCTTCCCAATTATGACCCAAATTTGGGCCCCTTGATGGTCATGAAATGTGAGATAATTCTAGCTTTATGTTGGCTCACGTCAAAAAATTAAAATCTTTTTCGACGGGCAAGTATAAAAGGAGGTCTACCCCTCTCATTTTAGCATCCATATATATGAATTCAATTTGACATCAAGCAAGTAATAAGTCTTCTTTCAAGCATTAGGGCATGGATAAAGTCAAGATTTAAGCATTGGAGCTGTCATTCATGTTCTATGTTATTGAAGACTTTATGAAACCCTAATTCCATGTGGAGACAAACAAAACTTCATAAGGAGGTATTGCATTTGTTTTTCAGTCATTATTTAGCATCATCCTCAAAAGGAGAACATTTCCTTTACTATAATTCAATTATATTTCATTTCTATTTCATGGTTAATTCCAAAACTGGGGTTTGACCTACCCCTATTCCCAACTTGTTTCCCTCTTCTAGTGTGTGCAAGAATGGGTACGGAATTGTGATATTTAGGATAAGCTTTATTTATAGAGATGAATTGATCCCCCATTAGAGTGTGAAAAGTACAGAGGACCAAAGTGACCACCACATTGGTCCTAACAAATCAGGAGCTCCTTCTGGGAACATATCTGAATCCTCTTACAATCCTCAGATCCAGGTTCATAGCTTGATCTGACGACTGCAACTTATTGTTCATGCATTTTTACATCAATTCCAACACATTTACCCTAATTTCAACATTTTCACAATTCAACTCAAAAGAGGCAGTTCAATCCAATCCAGTAAATCTGATAGAATTCTTAGCCCTTATCCTTGTTGGTTTGTGGCTAGATCCACTAGGTTTACCTCCCTCTTTTAATGTAACAATCCCTAAGTCATAAAATTAGTAGTTTCTTCCTCCTATGGTGGAAACCCTAATATTTTCACCATTACATTTTGGTGAACCCGACTCCTTATACTTGCAATTTTGATTTTCAGATTTGAGTGTTTATGCAATTTCAAATTCAATTTTTCATTTGCCAGTTTAATTGTTTATTGAATTTTAAAAATTTAAAGGTTGAATTCACAAAAACCCTAATTTTTAATCCTAAAATTGAGCTTGTGGGTTGTCTAAATTGGATTTTTCATTTCAGATCTCACTATTCATTTAATTCAAAATTTAAATTTTCCCTCCTAGATCTCATTTCCAAATTATATTACATAAATTTAGTGGTTGAATTTTTTAAAACCCTAATTTATAATTCTAAAATTTACCATGTGGATTGCATAGTTTTTCAAATTAATTTTTAGATCTGATCTTTATGAATGTTATGCTATGAGCTAGATGTCTTTATCTTTCAAATTTACAAATCAAATTGCTTAATTAGTTGGTTAATCAATCATTTTTCACAAAATTTTGTATTGCTTAATCATATTTATCAAATTCAAATTTCTCTCCTTTGTGCATGATTTTTACTACCATTAGTCCTACCTTTAATATTCTCGTGAGAAGAAGTTGTATAATTAAGGCTTCACAAGGTTTAATTACTAAGGATATGGAGCCTAATTTGGATAACTTGTTTCATGAGAATGTGGGTGATTCTTCTATTCCAACAATTGATGTTATTTATCTCCATTCTTTACTTAATTCTCATGATGAGGGTGAATCGCTAACTAGAGTTTCCATTGACCAATTAGAGAAGATTGACAATGAATTTGAAAATATTCAACAATGGATGAGTCAAAAATAGTCATAAAGTAAGGCTACCCCATTGATTGAAGGATTAAAAAGAATGGTTCAAAGTGATAAATTTGGAATTGATTTGTTGTGTAGCCTTTCTCATGTTGTTGACACTAATATCATGCCTTTGCAAAGTTATGTTGAAGTCCTTGGTTACACTCAACCCCCTGGTGAAGTTAATCAATATATTCCTATGACTACTTCTATCACTAGTGTGCCTACTTTCACATCAAACATCATGGCTACTTGCACGCAATATGTTATTCCTACACGTTAGTCAAGGGGGCAACATTTCTAATCAAAACTCTTTCATCCCTCCTTCCATGAGTCTTCCATTTGTCACCCAACCATCTCCAATACCTAACTATCATAGTGTTCCACCTCCTTATTCTCAACCTCCTCTTTCATTCAACAATGTTACTCATCCATCCCAATCGAACATGTCTAATTTCAATCCATCAACCGAAGTAACCATTAATAGCCTATCTCAAACTATGTCATCCTTGCAATAAAAAATAACTTCTATGAGTCAATCAAAGTTTAATGTGCCCACATTTGATGTAGCGAGCCCATTGTCTAATGATACTGTTTGTGTTTTCCCCCCTAAACATTTTGAAGTCCCTCAATTGGAGCTTTATAATGGAAAAGGTGATCCTGTGATTCATGTGAAAACATTTCAAACTTTCTGTAGTGATTTTTCTTATGATCAAAGACTTTTGGCTAAATTGTTTACTAGAAAATTTAAGGATAAAGCTTTGCAATAGTATTGTTCTTTAACTCCTTATTATATCACATCATTTCAACAATTAGCTAATGCTTTCATTCAACAATTTCACAATAATATTGGTCCTAAGATTACTTTGAATGATTTGATGCATTGTAAGCAAGGTGTTAAAGAAAAAGTGACTGATTTTATTGGTATATATAAGCATTTGTATTCTCAAATTTTTTATCCTATTCCTGATCAAGATATTCAAATAATTTTTATTTCTAATTTGTAAAATGACATTAGGGATAAGAATCTCTTTTTTGAGTTTACTTCCTTTACGCAGTTGTGTGTAGTTGTTCATAACTATCAGCTTTTGTATGTGTGAAAAGTGGACTTGTATCTGTAAATTATATCTGAATACACAACACTTCAATTAAGTCATTAGATGCATGGTTAGTAAATCAATCATCAATAATGAACAATAAACCATTACAAAGCAACCTATTGCCTTCTAGTAGATGTGAATTTAGTCTTGCTCTCAGATTTCATATGCAATACCAGTGACTAGACAACACCTAAACAAAGGATTTAATCTATATGAGTATACATTTGAGCTAAATGAATGCAAGATTATGCTAGATGAATGCAAGATTTAAGCTAGATATGCATGATTTAAGCTAACACGATTTAAGCAATATTAAGCTAGATGATTTAATAAGGATGCAATAACTAATATGTAATATCTCAATGCAAAATATCAATGAACCTAGAGCAAAAACAACATAATAACAATATATTCTCCAGGATCCTTGAATGAAAGATGAGGGCCTGAATTTATAGAAAATTCAGAAAGAAACCAACGGCTGAGATCAAATGATGATGAGCGGTCAAGATTTTCCAAGAGGAAGCACAATCCAGGTGAATTGACGTGATTGGTTGCTTTTCTCAGTTTTAAAGAAAATTGAACTAAAATTAAGATAAAATCAGAAAAAACTGATTTATTCTCTATTTCATTCAATTTTGATATTTAATTGTTTTAATTGCTTTCTTTGAGATTTTTCTTCAATTTTTTATTTGATTTTCAAGATTATCTCCATTTGATTTCTTTTTCTCAAATTTTAATTCTTTTTTCCCAATTAATTCATTTTTTGATGATTTAATGGCAAATTGATTTATTTAATTAAATATATTAGGTATTTAATAAAACAAATAGGTTTAATTATTTAAAATGATTTACTTGAAATGATCAATTAATTAAATAAATATTTAATTAATTTAGGGTGATTAATTTGCCATGTGACATTGATGATTTAAGAAATTAATTGCGTGCTCAAGATTAATTTTAATTGTCTTTGGTTAGGACCTTGGTGATGTTGTCAAGATTAGGGGGCCTATGGTTTAGATGACCATTTTTAGGGTATTACATTTGCCCCTTTTTGAATTAATGTGCGAGCAGCATGGTTGTTCAAAGAATAGTTGATGTCTAGGAGATACTAGTTTTGAACTTGATTGATTACAAACCAGGTGAAGAGCGAGGTATTCAATTTGTTTTGAAGTGATGAAACTGAATAGAGTTATTAAAGCGATATCGATCCCGAACTTGATCGAACTAGGATTGATGAAGAGAAAAGATACCAAACTTGAACTTGATGGATCAAGAAGTGGATCTTACTAATCTAGGACTTGATTGAACTAGACACAATGAGCGGAGATAAAACCGATCTTGAACTTGATGGATCAAGACATGATGAGCAAAGATAAATTGTCCATCTTGATTTGATGCGATGAAACTAAACACCTGCTTAGATTGAGCATGTGATCAAAGATACTCTTTAAACCCTTGATCGAGTTTAAATGAACAATGAGCTTGAAAAAGCAATGAAACCGATTAACGTTAAGAGACTGATTTAGATGAAGACAATATCAGGTTGATTTGATTCAAATGATTGAGAAATCTCCACTTGATATGAAGCGATGAAGCTAAGATGCCCCTAGTGATAAGGTCTTGTTAATTTTCTTTGGTTGAAAATATGTTTGCTCGACTTGTAATGAAGATCTGAAACCAGATTTGAAACCCTAAGTACAAAATCCGAAAACCCGAATCAAAGGAACTTGAAAAATTTGCAAAACAGAAAGCACAGATGCCTTTATACCAGACACAGACGCGTCTGAACTACACAGACGCGGTTCTATAGTTCACAGACGCGATCAAAGGTCACAGACGCGACTCCCGAACACAGACGCGATAAGAGCAGTCACAGACGCAATTAAAATTCTCAGACGCGATTCCAGAAACCTGCAAAAATAAAAATCTGGCAAAAACACAGGCGCGATTCACGATATCACAGATGCTTCTGAAACACAAAAACGCGATCCGAACACTCGCAGACGCGGAAAAAAAACCTAAAATGTCGTCGAAATCGTCCGATCTGCAACTTCAAAAATGCAAAATCTGCAACAAAAATGTTAAATGCAAAGGGACAAGGGTCCCACCGGGTGTGCCAAAATGTTTATGGTGAAAATGGATAACAAATAACAACAATATTGAAAGACTAAAATGGATTCAACCACTAAACCCTAGCCTAACAATGAACAAAGATCCGCCATAACATATGAAGATAACCTAAGACAATGCAAATAACTCAAAATCACAAAGATTATACCATCACATGTCCAATAGGGTTTTGATCTCCATTCTTCCTATCTCCATTGATCTTGCTTGATATACTTGCTCTCAGATTTTTGTATGCACAAGAGCTCAACAAAGAACGGAATGTGGTTGCAAGTGGAATTGTAGTGTAGCCAAGTATTCCAAAATCAGTCATTAGGGTTTGTCATTAGCCATTAGGGTTTGACAATGAAGAAAGCATCTCCTTAAATAGAAGACACAATGAGAAATGGAGGGTTAAGATTGAGAGGTGTAAAAAGAGAGGTCAGCTAGGATTAGAGGGTAGGTATAAGAAATACCAAAATAATGAAAGAGGTAGGTAGTGTAGGAATTAAGAGATGAATGACATGTGTCATGTGTAGAAAAGGATAATGAATTAATTAAATAAATAAAGATTTATTTAATTAATAGAAGAAGTAGGACAATTAAATAAATAAAATATTTATTTAATTTAAGAAAGGGATAATTTAAATAAATAAATGTATTTATTTAAATGAGAAATAAGGCTAGAAGAGGATAAATGAATTAATTAAATAAATAAAAATTTATTTAATTAATAGAAGAATTAGGCTTAGATAATTAAATAAATAAAATATTTATTTAATTAAACATGACAATTTTGAGTGTCTACATTTTGCCCCTCTTTGAGACAATGCGGCTTGTCGCGTTGTTTCAAAGAAAATAAGATGAACTGATACAGAGTTGCCCCAAGATGGGAATTATATGCCCCCTCGAGAGATTGGATGAAAATGTCTAAAAAGATTGCAGACAATCTCTCGATAAGAAAGACGGGATAGAATGGACTGATCAGATAAAGTGACAAAGTCACGGGATGAAAAAGACTAACTCGGGAAATGAAGACGAGGGCTAGGCTAGGCTATAAGATAGGCCACGGGCAAAAGACATCCTCATTGTCATCCACACCCTTAGAAGATCATAGTGCAGAGCGAGAAAAGAGCAGCAGCAGTCAGCAGCGATGGCATTGGTTCATAGATTTGACTGTGTTCGCCGATTCCAGCGACCAGCCGATGCAGGAGAGCCGGTAAGTACCCGAAAACCTCCTCGTACTGTCACGCATTTCGAGTTTTGTCATAAATGCATGTTTAGTAGCAATAAATGCACTAGGAATAGGATAGGTTAAATATGCAAAAACGCGCAACCGCGTCTGTGTCAGTGCCAGGCGCGTCTGTGTCGGGCAGGCGCGTCTGTGTCGGGTCCAGGCGCGTCTGTGCCTGGAACCGCGTTTGTGCTGAATACGGATGCGTTTGTGAAATGTAGAAGCGTCTGTGTTTTGTAGGAGCGTTTATGTCATGTAGGGACGTCTGTGTTCCCTGGTCGCGTTTGTGCATGGCATAGGTACGTTTGTGTTCAGGAAACGCGTCTGTGTCACAGAAGCGCGTTTGTGCAGTCTATAAGCGTGTTTGTGTGTTAAAAGCATGTTTGTGTGTCAAAATGCATGGTTTTAGTCTTTTAGGTCAAACCGGCAGTTCTGTGATGAACATACGCTGTCGATTGGATAAGCTGTTGAGAGGATACACTCAAGCAGGTCCTCTAGGAAGAGTAGAATAGATCAAGGCACTTTGTGATGAACAGGGAGCACTAAGATAGGCAGCACTTTGTGATGAACAGGGAGTGCGAATGTGAGTGACACTTTGTGATGAACAGGGAATGTCACACACGTAGTACTTTGTGATGAACAGGGAGCACTACTAGAGTAGATAGCAACACTTTGTGATGAACAGTGAGTGTCACTAGGATAGATAACCAGATGCATTTAGGTAGCAAGTAGCATTTTGTGATAAACAGTGAATGCCACGATAACTGACAAAATTGATTGTGTGACTGCAGGAGTATTTGCCGATGTTAGAGTCACGGGAGAGATTCCCGTCGACTCAGAGGTTGCGACCAAAGTTGTTGATCCAGGACAGGATATCCATTGAGGAGATGGGTCTGACACATGTGCTATTTGTGCCTGAGTTTCGGGCAAACATGGAGTTGCTAATTGCGTTAGCTGAGAGATGGCACTCGAAGACGTGCACGTTTCACCTGCCGATGGGTGAGATGACAGTTACATTAGAGGATGTCTACAGGATTCTGCATATCCATATTGATGGAGAGTTGATTCCCTATGATCGTGACGGTGACAGGGAGGCATTGAGACGGGTTTTCCAGGATCCCGGGTTGGAGATGCGAGCAGGTCATGTAGCCTGGGATACCATGACTGCCACAGGTTTAGCATTGCCGGCAGTTATTGGGGGAGCTATCAGTGGGTATTTGTGTCCAGACAGGGCCACACGAGGATTGGCAGTGGACTGGGGAGGGGCATTGGAGACACTGATGACAGAGCACACTAGGTATGCATGGGGGCCATGTGTCCTGGCACATTTATATTATGAGCTGCATCAGTTTGTGTACCACAGATCAGTGGGTTTGGGCTGCGGCGTGACTCTCTTGCAGGTGTGGGCTTATGAGCACCTTCCCATCACACGGCCCATTCATTTCAGAGGCAGAGGACAGGGACGGAGCTTCGTGCACTTGTATGACATGATTACTTCCCAGCCTCGGATTGGTAGATTGGAGCATTGGAGGCGCGTCATAGATGACATAGACATGGTCATCTGGAGGCCGTACCTGGGGTGCGAGGAGTGGGAGGACGATGCATTGGAGCTACCATATGTTTTCAGGTTCAGGTATCTGATGGGGCGGACGCCCTATATTCTGGAGAGGCAGCTTGTTGATAGGGTGTGCAGGCAGTTTTGGCGGATCCAGCGGATGCCACGGGGCTCGGGCATGTATGCCCGTACGGTCAGAGATCAGGTGCAGTTTGGGCCGCTATTATCATATGATCAGGTGGTGACACAGCTAGCAGAGATGATGCCGATGTCCTGGGACATGTGGCCAGAGGTACATGATGCAGGGATGGACGCAGAGTACTCTACGTATTGGGCAGAGCATCCGTTTCCCAGATTGACAGATCCGGCAGAGCCACTGGAGGGAGAGGGTGGAGGAGATGATGATGATGGTGGAGGGGATGGAGGTAGGGGCCGGCGGAGGCGGAGGGGAGTGGTGGGAGAGAGGCGGGTGGCACCTCGGAGGGAGGGAGGATAGGAGAGAGCAGCTCCGGTGGTGAGGGGTCGGGGTGGACTGCCCCTACAGGTGCCAGCAGCACAAGGTCCTAGACAGGTGCAGGCAGAGGGACAGAGACAGGTACAGCCACAGGTACCTAGACAGGCACAGGGACAGGTGCAGGCAGAGGCACAGGGACAGGCACCTGCAGGGGAGGAGCCACAGGCAGAGGCTGAGAGCGGAGATTCTGAGGAGGATGAGGTGTTGAGGCTACGAGAGATCTGCCAGGGCCAGGCAGATGAGATTGAGGATTTGGTGCGGGAGAGAGATCACCTCAGGATCAGGGTCAGATACACAGAGCGGGAGAGGGATCAGGCCATCCAGAGATACACAGAGGCCGAGACAGCTCTGAGGGCAGGGAGGCAGGCAGCAGAGGATGCAGGGGCAGGCTACGCATATGTCTTGCGAGCCGGAGAGTAGATCACCTACTGGAGGGATCTATACTATGCAGCCGTGCCAGCAGATCAGCGGGCTAGGAGCTTCCATAGATCGTCGCGCACAACGACGGCTACAGGAGGGAGTCGCAGGAGACAGGCATCCAGCGGTGGGGTCATGGGGCCTCCACCACCACCAGAGAGACAGGGGGATCCTGGGGCGGGACCATCTACAGCTCAGACTCCGTCGAGGCCAGGCGGCTTCGAGGGAGGGAGTTCATCATAGCCTTAGAGGGTTCCCCATTGTATCAGTATATGTACCATTGTTATATTGTAGACACCTGCGGGTGATTTTTGTAGCCATATGATTCTTTTGACATCATTGTATCATGACACATTTTGATTATATATGAGAGATGATCCATTTTGCGGCAGCTATATGCATGTGTACCTTATGTGATGAAATGTTCTTATGTGATGCATGTTTTATGATATGGATGCTTATATGATGCGATGCAATATATTTTTGTTCTTTTATGTTGTATATATGATACATGATGCAAATGTGAATGTATGTAATGCAAATGAATATGATACTACAAATGATTATTTACATAATAAAAATGTGAGATGTGCTAACATGTGTTGTATGCAGGATGTGATGCAATTGTGATATCTATATGTATGTAGGAAATGCTTATATGTGGTAATGCAGGTGTAACTATATGAAATGCAAATGTTTTTTTGGTGTGTCATTATACTCAGTCCTATGATAGCGGGCTACGCGGACTCGAGAAGGACAATGGAAGTCAATCAAGAAAGGGGGATGGAAGACAGAAGATATGAACGTGAAAGAGCTTCTTGTGCGTTATCATCATTGAGCTTATTATGGCAAAATAGGTTATGACAATCGAGGCATTTGTTCGGCCCAGAAAGTCATTGTACCTGTTTGCATGGAGATAAGATAGTCACAAACAAGGAATGCCCCAGTTCATACTAGACTCACAGTGTCCTCATATCCTTGGACAAGTCATAGCATTACTAAAAGACAATCCACAGACAGCAAATGCAAATAGGTGACGATACCCCATCCTCGCCTTTCTAGTCAAAGACATCCTAGAGATAGAATCTCTAATCAAAGACATCCTGGAAAAGCTAAAAGACATGTCACCGAAAAAGATGAAATCAAAAGAAAACCAAGACTCGACACCAACATCCACTGTAGTCCTCAAGTTTAGTGTCTCTTGTCACTTGTATAAGTCTTATTTGATTGTGGTCACAATGTTCACTTTCACAAAAAGGATAGATAGCACTGAACCATATGTTGTCTGAGTCTGTTGAAAGATTTGATTTTGTTGAAGCTCATTGTTGCTACTGTGTCTCATCTGAAACTGACTGAATCCATGAAACTGATACTTTATTGCGGAGAAGATGAAACTTTATTGCAGATCTATGATGCAGATGTTGCTTTATTGCGGATTGTGCGCGGATAGACTGAAGGAAGCTGGAAGAAACTGTACTCCTTGAAACATGTGATGTCCTCAGTTCCACACCCATTACTAGACGTAGGAATTGGCCGTAGTCACAGATAGGAGCCGATTTATTATGGATGGAAAGGGAATGAAAAGGGAGGTTTATGGATGGCTAACCAATCTTAGGTAGATCAATAACAAGCCATGATGGAAATGGGTAAGTTTATTATGGATGAATTGGTCGTGAGTGTGTGCAAAGTGAAAGATGAAAGAGAATCCTGAAGGAGAGAGGAGCAATGTCTCTACGCATGGCGCTGGTGACCCAGTTTTCACCATGGTACTTGCCCAGGGCGCCACCGAAGTGGTTTTCACCGTTGGACGAAATTATTTCTCTTTACTTTTTTTTTGGATTTTTCAATTTTTTTTGTTGTCACAAGGCGCCTGTTTGCCAGGTTTTCACCATGTAACGATTTTTTTGCGTTTTATAATTTTTTTTGTATTTTTGCAATTTTTTGATTTTTTTTGTATTTTTGAATTAGGATATTCCAAAAGAGCTTATGTGTAGAACCTGTGAAGGTGCATGTTGTTGATAGGATCCTCCAAGGGTTCACCTTCTGTAGTTGAGAGCTGATATGCCCCCGATCCATATACTGCTGTGATGATGTAAGGACCAAGCCAGTTGGGTTCAAATTTGCCCTTCTTATCTCTGTCTTGCTGATTCTTGGGGTTCTCTCTGAGGACTAAGTCACCTACCTCAAATGTGCAAGGCTTGACCTTGTGATTGTAACTGTGACTCATTCGTTGTTGGTAAGCCTTGAGATGATTAAAAGCAGTGTGTCTTCGTTCCTCCAGCAGTTCTAGTTCTTGTAAGCGAGAGACCCTGTAGTCTTCATCGTTGATTATGTTTCTCAAGGAGACCCGTAAAGAAGGTAACTCGACCTCAATAGGCAAGATGGCTTCAGAGTCGTAAACAAGTGAGTAGGGTGTAGCTCCTGTAGGTGTGCGGACACTTGTGCGGTAGGCCCAAATTGCAGGATTGAGTTGGATATGCCAGTTACGGCAAGCATCGTCGACTGTCTTTTTAAGGATTTTGAGAATTGTTTTGTTAGATGCCTCAGCTTGGCCATTACCTTGGGGGTAATATGGTGTGGAGAAACGATGGGAGATATGGAAGCGCTCACAGAGTTCACGAATATCCTGATTCTTGAAGGGACGCCCGTTATCAGTAATAATGGAAGTAGGAATCCCGTATCGGCAGATGATGTAGTTCAGGATGAAAGTAGCAATTTGTTTTCCAGTAACTTGTGTGAGAGGTACGGCTTCAATCCACTTTGTGAAATACTCTGTGGCTGTGATAATGAATTTATGTCCATTGGAAGAAGGAGGGTGAATCTTGCCTATGAGATCGAGTCCCCACTGACAAAAGGGCCAAGGAGATGCAAGTGGTTGTAGTTCCTGTGCTGGTGCATGTATAAGGTCTCCATGAATTTGACACTGCTTACACTTTTTGACAAACTGATATGCATCTTTTTCCATAGTAGGCCAGTAGTATCCAGTCCTGATGAGTTTCTTAGCCAAGGTAGAACCACTAGTATGCGGGCCACATATCCCTTCGTGCACTTCTCATAATGCAATCTGAGCTTCGTCACTCTCTAAACATCTAAGAAGGGTGTCATCTAGACCTCGTCGGTATAGGATATCAGCTAGGATAACATATCGGGAAGATTGGCGAATGAAAGTGCGGCGTTGGTTGTTCGATAGATCGGCAGGTAAGATATTGTCGCGAAGGTATGTGAATATGGAACCATATAACTGGGATTCAGGACCAACAACACATATCATTTCAGTAGGAGTGATCTCATATGACGGAATCAGCAGGTTGTCAACCAGGAACTCATAGCGAGTCTCATTTTGCGGTAGATCAATGAGCGAAGCAATCGTAGCCATGGCATTAGCAGCGCGATTCTGTTCTCTTGGTATCTGCTCAAACTCTATCTTTGCAAAGTGCTGTTTCAGATCATCTACCAGTTGTTTATAAGGCATTAGCTTTTCATCTTTTGTTTGATAATCATCAATTGCTTGACAGATGACAAGTTGAGAATCGCCAAAAACACGAAGCTCTTGGATCTTCCACTGAACTGCAATTCTTAACCCAGTTGTTAATGCCTCGTACTCCGCTATATTGTTGGTGCAAGGAAATGATAAGCGGTATGACTTTGGTATAGAATCACCTTGGGGAGTTATAAAGAGTATACCCGCTCCTGCCCCGTGCTGTGTGTATGAGCCATCAAAGTATAGTTGCCATGGCTTTGCAGGTGATATTGTTAGAATGGACTCATCTGGAAATTCTGACTGTAGAGGAACATCATCTATCATGGGAGCATCTGCCAATTGATTTGCAATTGCTTGTCCTTTTATGGCTTTTCTGTCCACGTATTCAATGTCGAATTCACTCAAGATCATTACCCACTTGGCTAGCCGCCCAGTAAGTGTAGCTTTGTTGAGAAGATATTTTAGTGGATCAATTCTGGCAATCAACTTAGTCTTGTGAGTGAGCATATAATGTCGTAATTTTTGTGAAGCAAAGACCACAGCGAGACATGCACGCTCAATTGGTGTGTAGTTCAGCTCATATCCCACCAATGTGCGACTGATATAGTAGACCGCTTTTTCCTTGCCTTCAGGTATTTGCTGTGCTAGGAGTGCCCCTAGTGCTGTTGGAGTAGCTGATATGTAAAGTAGCAATGGTTGATCTGGAATTGGTGGCATCAAAACTGGCGAGTTCAAAAGATAGTCTTTGAGCGCCTGAAAAGCCTGTTGACAGTTCTCATCCCATTTGAACTTGATGTTTTTGTGTAGCAGGTGCTGGAAAGGGTTACACTTATCTGCAAGTTGTGCTATGAATCTTCGTATGGATTGGAGTCTCCCTTGTAAAGACCGAAGTTGACTGATATTCTTGGGTGGCGGCATGTCCAAAATAGCCTTGACCTTTGCTGGATCAGCCTCTATTCCTCTTTTAGACACAATGAATCCTAGGAGCTTCCCGGAGGTTACTCCAAAGACACATTTCTTAGGATTTAATCTTACCTTGTACTTTTCCAACCGATCAAAAGCGACTGAAAGTATGTCCAAGTGTGTATTTCTGTCTATTGATTTAACCAAAAGATCGTCAACATAATCTTCCACGGTTATGTGCATGAGATCATGGAAGATAGTAGTCATAGCTCGTTGATACGTGGAACCTGCATTTTTCAGCCCAAAGGGCATGACATTCCAGCAGAAGGTTCCCCATGGACAAGTAAATGATGTTTTATGTTGATCTTCGGGTGCTATCCTGATTTGATTATATCCAGAAAATCCGTCCATTAAGGATAACATCTCATGGCCTGTTGTGAGATCAACAATTAAATCAATGTTTGGTAATGGGAAATCGTCCTTTGGACAAGCCTTGTTGATATCCCTGAAGTCTGTACATATTCGGATGCTGCGATCTGGTTTGCTAACAGGTACTAAGTTGGAAATCCATTCGGGATAATCAATTGGGCGTATGAATCCGACATCCAGTAATCTCTCCAGCTCTGCCTTGACTAATAATGCCACTTGTGGATGCATTTTCCTCAATTTTTGCTTTACTGGTTTTGCCCCCGGTTTGACTGTTAAATGATGCATTACTAAATCGGGGTCTAGTCCAGGCATATCAGCATAAGACCATGCAAAGTTGACTTGTCGTTCCTTAAAGAAGCTTATGAATCTTGCTTTCTCGGCCTCTGTCAATGATTGAGCCAAAAATATGTTGTGTGGAACCTCTGTTGTACCAATGTTTGTCTTTATAGTCTCCTCTACCAACATGGATGATTTTTCCTCGTATGATGTTGGGAGAATGTCAAGCTTTCCATCTTCGGGCGCCTCAGAGAGGTTTTCACCCTCAGATACGTCCTTTCTTTTTACTTTTTTAGAGTCAGATAGCGCCACAGTGTGGTTTTCGCCATAAGACCCTTGTTTTGTTTTTATTTTCACATTTTTGCGACTAGAAGGCCCGACACCCTCACCAAAGTATGCCATGTTATTAAGCTCTATGGCGTATCCTGCTTTATGGTCTCCAAGAGGAAGATCATCGCAAATGCCAAGATAATCGACAATAGCCTCATCATTTTGAAATGTATCAAGCTGTGCTGGTCCATCCTGATCCCAGTCAATGAGTTGGGGGTGAACGAGGGGAAGGTCTTTAGTGTTTTTAGAGTCCGCAAGGCTAATAGTGAAGATGTGGTTATATTCAGGTATGTCCAGATAGTCATCGAGGTCGTCAATGGCACTCTCCTCATCAGTTTCGATCGTGAGTGAGTCCAAATTATCATCACTAGTAGCACCCTCAGGGACAGGTGTCCTCATCCTATGTGATCTTGACCTAGGGCCTTGAAACGAAGCTTGTGCGGGATCCTTATGGGTTGGTTCTTGGCCAACTCTGATTTTTTTGTAAAATTCCTCCTCCTCTGTAGGTTCCTCTGGCTCTCTAAATGTCTCGTTGAGCTCATAGTCGCTGGAGGATTTGTCCGAACCCCATTCCCATTCGTTGGAATCTGTAGAATAGTCATCTTCTTGTTGAACTTCAGCCACTTTGACTCGCCATATCTGTTTTGTTCTTTTATTTTGAATCTTGGGATTTAGAAAACCAAGCCCCTTGGAGCGTTCCCTTCTTGTAGTTAGCTCAGGTTGTAAAGGCTCCATGACACCTTCTTTGCGTAGTCCAAGAGGACTTTTTCCATCATACCCGAATCTTTGCAGAATTTTGAAACCTTTGCCATAGTTCTCACAGGGTATTATAATTTGATCATGTGTATCCTCTTCAGCGTCCTTATATAGCATTTTATATAAATTTTCTTCCTCTAGTTCGCCCCATTTTTGAAAGACGGTAGGATCCCATTTGAGTAGCATGATGGAGATTTGCTTATTAGGATGTGGCCTCCCATATTCCTTGGGGGAGTTCATGACTTGTCGTAAGAACATTGTTTGATTTAGAGTGTATTCTCCCATGCCTTTGTCTTGAAACTTGGCTCTAAGTTCACCTTGTTTGGATGTCGAGGGCTTTAATGACTCAGGATCAATATATGCTGAAGAAGGAGTAGCCTCACGATTGCTGGGAATGATAGTCTCAGTATGTGATCTCAAGTTATTGCAATATATGAATGGATTTGGATCACCATTGACCATTACCTCGACTCCATTATGAGGAAACTTAATGCATTGGTGGTATGTTGATGGGACTGCCCTCATTTCATGAATCCACGGACGTCCTAGCAATATGTTATACGTGAGGTCTAGATCCAGGACTTGACAAACCACGTCCTTTGTGACTGGCCCTATTCTTAGTGGTAAGATGACCGTGCCCTTGGACGAACGCTCTTCATCATCATAAGCCTTAATAGTGATTTGGTTTGTAGAATTCACAGCTTTGTCAGAATATCCCAATTGTCTGATGGTGCTCAATGTACAAATATTAAGACCTGCTCCTCCATCTATCAGGACTCATTTTATTCGGTGTTTATGTATGAAGGCTTCAATGTGTAGAGGTGCATTATGAGGCTGACTCATGGAGGCATCATCGGCTTCTGTGAATGTGAGGGAGTGTGGAACAGATAAGTATCCCACCATGGCTTAAAACTGGTCCACGTTTAGATTAGTAGGGACAGCAGTATCTCTCAAGGTTTTATCAAGGATAGCTTTATGTGCAGGAGATATACGTAAGAGCTCAAGAATAGAGATGAGTGCGGGTGTTTTCCCTAATTGCTCTACAAGGTCGTACTCAGGCTTGGTAGATGAAAGATTGGTATTCTTGGTAGAGGCACCTGGCAATGTGATCTTACCTCGACGGGTTGTAACATGACATTCAGAGGTAGATGCGGACGAAGATCCCACACCTTTTAGGACAATTTTGGGTCTTTGAGAAGGATTCTCAGGATTTTTGTTTTTGATAGTAATGGTAGAAATATGATTGTCCATTGAGATGTGATTAATAGTGGAATCATAATTGTAAGATGCTCTAGTGTAATTGGCTTGATCATCTGTGACTTTGCCTTTTCCCTTGTCATGTTTTGGGAATGGTTCCTTAAACACCTCATGCTCTTGGTTAGATGAATGTCCCTCAATCTCAATATCTCCTCTGTCAATGAGATCTTGTACAATGTTTTTCAATCGATGGCAATTACTTGTCTTATGACCCTTGCTCTTATGAAATTCGCAAAATTCATCATCATTCCACCAATTCGGTTTTACCTTTGGTTCATATGGAGGAAAATCTAGGACCGTGATCACTTTGTTTGCTACAAGCTTTTTGAATACCGATTCAAGTGGTTCTCCCAATGGAGTATACTTCCTTCGTGGTTTAGCAGCCGTTTGATTGTTCACTTGATTGTTGGTAGAATTTGAACTAGAAAAGACGAACTTTGGTCTCACTGTATTGGCATCAACAACACCATCATTAACCGTGTTCTTGTTCTTGTTCCAAAATTTTGGTTTGTCCTTTCCTTTGAAGTCCTCTTTGTTTTCTTTGAATAGCTTGATAACTCCTTGTTCAATTAAGACTTTTTCTGTTGCTAGGCCCTTTTCAATGACATCCTTGAATGTAGACAAACAAGCTTTTCTGAGATCATAGCCAATAGCTTTGTTAACATTTTGTGTGAACATCTCCACCATTTGTTTTTGCGAAATTTCACAAGAGCATCTGCTAGCTAGGTTTCTCCATCTCTGTAAGAATGTTGCGAAAGATTCTCCTTCCTTTTGTTTCGTATTGCACAAGGTAGTAACTGAGACATCTGTTTCAATGTTGTAAGAGAAATGCTGAATGAATGCCTCTGCTAAGTCGCCCCATGACTTAATACCGGGAGGTAATTGAGAAAACCATTCCATCGCTTGATCTCCTAAGCTCTGTGGGAACAACCTCATTAAGTAT
Organism: Cryptomeria japonica; assembly: GCF_030272615.1. Classification (NCBI taxonomy): domain Eukaryota; kingdom Viridiplantae; phylum Streptophyta; class Pinopsida; order Cupressales; family Cupressaceae; genus Cryptomeria; species Cryptomeria japonica. The sequence goes on from NC_081413.1 coordinate 651,026,734, forward strand.
GTTTCTTCTGCCGCTACCTCAATGCAAGCTGTGAAGAATTGTCTTATGTGTGCCTTGGGGTCTCCTCTCCCTCTATATTTGTCGAACTTTGGTGTTACAAAGTGTGGAGGAAATGGAGGCATTGGAATGCTCTTATCAAAGGGATAAGGGCATATATCTCTCATAGTATATGTGGGTTTTGATGTGCCCATGTCTTCCACTTTCTTTTGTAGATCTCTAATTTGTTGCTCCAAATTATTCTTGGGAAGAGACTGATTTCTTGTAGCATATCCCATGTTTGAAACACCCATTTGAGGAGGAGCTTGTTGCATGTATGGATGATACTGATCGTAGACATGTCCATATGGAGGTCTATATTGTTGCGACATATATGGAGCACTTGGCATAACTTCTTGTTGAGGGACCCCATATCTGTTTTGCGTATATAAACCATATTCAATAGGTCTTTCATTTTCCATTGTGTTGCCCCCAATTTTGACATGAGGTCTCCTTGTGTCAAAATTTTGAGGATGTCCTTGTGTATCCACTTGTCTTAATTGACCCATATCTTGAGCATGTGTTTGAGCATAAGGCCTCCATGATGGTCTTTGAGTGTAAGTATCATATATTTGAGCTTGTGTATGTGGGATTGCTGGTTTTTGAAGCAAAACTGATGGTGACTCAGGCATCATATTCGGTCCTCTATTTCCTCCACTATTTGGTCTCCTTTGATCCATGTTAGGTTGAGTTTGTTGTGAAGGTCTACTTTCCATAAGTTGAGATAAGTCAAAATCATGCGGTATTTTGGCTCCACTTTGTGCCATCATGTTTAGAAAGTATTGACGATCTCTCCTCATTATCTCTTCAACCAATCTATTGAATTGAGGATCCATTATAGATTCTTGTATGTCTGCTGATAGTATTGAAGAGTTGTCCACTGTGTCATTGTGTGTAGCGTTGTGTATAGTGTTTGCGCTTTCCACATTTGGATTAGTGTGCTCAGGATTGTAGAATACATCATTGTCATACTCATAAGAACTCATGTTTACGGATTCTTGAGCTTCTTTAGCTATTCTCTTAGATTTTTGAAGGCGGGTTTCAACCATGAACTAGGTGTTAGACCAATATGTGAGAAACTAGACGAAAATGACAAGAGTATGGAAGACCAAGAATTGTATGGAGTGTAAATGAATCTGAGGTGTACTTGCAATGTCCAAAGTGTAAGACCAAGTATGTAAGTAGTAGAGTAGGTGTGACTTCCAAAGAGAGGATAGTTTCTCTTGATGAGGTAAGCTGACCTTGACTCTAAGTAAGACCAAATGAGACCCAAAGGTAAGAAACCTTGATGAGGGATCACTTAGCAAAGTGTAGTTGTATGTAGTGTGTTGACAAAGTATGATGAGGACAAGCAAGTGACCTTTTGACTCAAGTTTAGACAAGTATGAATGTAAAATGAGATGTGAAGCAATGATGGACTATGTGAGACCTTAGAACAGGTTGAATGCTAGATGAAATCTGAAGAGACAACCTAGGAAGCTCAAGTATGCCGAAACTGATTTTCTTTGTTTGCTTGACTGTTAAAATTTTCTTGCAATTTTAAACACAGACGCGACTGTATCCTTCATAGACGTGGTTTCCCGACACAGACGCTACTTTGTTAAACACAGACGTGATTCTGAGATTTTCCTGTAGATGTTTGTTGGGACTAACAAAAATTTTTATTTTTTTTTGCAATTGAGGACACAGACGCGCCTGTATACTTCACAGACGCGGTTCCCAGACACAGACGTGTCTCTGTTCGACATAGACGCTGATAAAAACACAGACACTATTCTGCCCTTCACAGACGCGTTTATCCGACACAGACGCGGTTTGAACAGACGCAGACGCGTTTCTGTAACCTTAGTGCAATTTTTCCTATCTGTGAAATTGTTTTGTTGTGACCAATTCTGATTTTTCGACTGTTTTTCGTGACAAGAGGACACAATGTTGATGACTCAATGTTTGCAGACTGTTTAGACTCCAAAAGTGTGTTGTTTGATGTAAAAAGTTTTGCATACACTTGAAGACACAAAAGACACAATGTTTTGCTGTTTTGTCTTGAATGTTTGAGTGTTTAGCATAAGACAAGCACAAATCTTAGGGCTGGCCAAGACAATAGTTGTTGATCCCACATAGGGTTTTACCCCCGAGGCTACGCTATTCAGAGCGGATACTTAGATGCTTGACCTCACTGGCTCCACCCTCGGCACTCACTTCTCAGGTCAGCCAAGCATCAGTCCCCATGAAAACTCCCCATGGTGAACTTTGTATCTCTACTAAGAACCGTATGTGTGTGGGCCGCTACCAGAGGTCCGACCTCCTGCCTCAACAACTAGAAGGATTTGGGCATCTAAAACAAAGAGGTGCTAGTAAGGGCATCCGCTCGTGTGGCCATACATGCGGCACTTTCAGCTCTGTAAATACAGAAGGCTCCCAGCCGGTAGGGGTTACGCCCTACAAATGATCAAATAAATTTGATCAAACGGGTTTATGGGGAGACATAGTGTCGGTATGAACTAATCAGCACACGTTATTCATAGTTTTCACCATGAATACATTTGATTATAGTGGTTTGGATGAGGTGGGTTTTCCTCGCTACCACTTGGGTCGTTCTCTTCTCACTAGTAGTCCTAATGACCACACGGGAAGACAGGCCCTCTAAAGAGTAAACAAAAAGAGCCTATTGCTCAAGACACAAAAGACAATGATTCAATTTTAGTGCACCAATTGAAGTGTTTGCTAAGCTATGAAACAAGGCACACAATAAAAATTACAAAACCCTAGCTAAGGCCCTGCAACAAAATTGTTAGTAGTTTGGGCTGTTTCAAATGATAACCCCTTCCTGCAAGCACACAAGTTAGGTAAATTTTAGAAAACCCAAAAAGACTTTGTGAAAAGGGGCCTTCAACAAAAACGTATTTGCCTCCAAAGCAAGCTGCACAAACCAAGTTAGCTAGATCTACAAAGGTTAGCCGAAAATAAACCAGATCTGAAACCCTAAGTACAAAATCCGAAAACCCGAATCAAAGGAACTTGAAAAATTTGCAAAACAGAAAGCATAGACGCCTTTATACCAGACACAGACGCGTCTGAACTACACAGACGCGGTTCTGTAGTTCACAGACGCGATCAAAGGTCACAGACGCGACTCCCGAACACAGACGCGATAAGAGCAGTCACAGACGCAATTAAAATTCTCAGACGCGATTCCAGAAACCTGCAAAAATAAAAATCTGGCAAAAACACAGGCGCGATTCACGATATCACAGATGCTTCTGAAACACAAAAACGTGATCCGAACACTCGCAGACGCGGAAAAAAAACCTAAAATGTCGTCGAAATCGTCCGATCTGCAACTTCAAAAATGCAAAATCTGCAACAAAAATGTTAAATGCAAAGGGACAAGGGTCCCACCGGGTGTGCCAAAATGTTTATGGTGAAAATGGATAACAAATAACAACAATATTGAAAGACTAAAATGGATTCAACCACTAAACCCTAGCCTAACAATGAACAAAGATCCACCATAACATATGAAGATAACCTAAGACAATGCAAATAACTCAAAATCACAAAGATTATACCATCACATGTCCAATAGGGTTTTGATCTCCATTCTTCCTATCTCCATTGATCTTGCTTGATATACTTGCTCTCAGATTTTTGTATGCACAAGAGCTCAACAAAGAACAGAATGTGGTTGCAAGTGGAATTGTAGTGTAGCCAAGTATTCCAAAATCAGTCATTAGGGTTTGTCATTAGCCATTAGGGTTTGACAATGAAGAAAGCATCTCCTTAAATAGAAGACACAATGAGAAATGGAGGGTTAAGATTGAGAGGTGTAAAAAGAGAGGTCGGCTAGGATTAGAGGGTAGGTATAAGAAATACCAAAATAATGAAAGAGGTAGGTAGTGTAGGAATTAAGAGATGAATGACATGTGTCATGTGTAGAAAAGGATAATGAATTAATTAAATAAATAAAGATTTATTTAATTAATAGAAGAAGTAGGACAATTAAATAAATAAAATATTTATTTAATTTAAGAAAGGGATAATTTAAATAAATAAATGTATTTATTTAAATGAGAAATAAGGCTAGAAGAGGATAAATGAATTAATTAAATAAATAAAAATTTATTTAATTAATAGAAGAATTAGGCTTAGATAATTAAATAAATAAAATATTTATTTAATTAAACATGACAATTTTGAGTGTCTACAATATGTAATCCTGATTCGTACGAGTTTATGCCTGTCTATGAAAACTCGTATGAAAAACAACAAGCATGTTTGAGGGTCAAAACATCAAATTTTGATTTTGGATTTTGTATATTTGGATTTGCAGGCATGTTTAGCATATTTTTAGCACAATTTGGAGCATGTGCTGACAATGTTTATGTTTGATTTTGCAGATTTGGTTGTCGGATATCTTGTTTCGATGTGTTTATCTGTTGACAATGGGGTTAGTTCGCGGTTTATTAGATGCAAATAGGGCACATATTGATTTGTGTGGGTTTGGATACCTTCTTCAAATGTCGGATATCTGTGTGAATTATAGGATGTTGACTGTATTAGTAGAGCGGTTTAATTCAAAGCATAATACCTTCCATCTACCTGTAGGAGAGATGACGATCACACCTGAAGATGTATACTGGATTCTCAGGATTCCATTTGCTAGCAACAAGGTCAATTATGATTTTGCTTAGCGGTCAGGTATCTTTGCATTGAGATGAATATTCCATGATGAGACTATCCTTGAGCGGGCTATCACCTGGGATGTTCTAATGAGTAGGTATAGTGAGCAATTTCCGCTCGCATGCGTGTTAGTAGGTATCCTTGGTTGTTTTATTATGTCAGATAGGGGACAACAGGGTTTTCTATGTGGCTGGGTGAGGATGCTAGAGATGTTGTTGACTCATCCTGGGAGATTAGGGTGGGGATCTTGTTTACTGGCCCATATTATCATGAGATGTACGAGGTTGTGTATCGAGAGGGCAAGAGTATGGCAACAGGGGTTTTAGTTTTGTAGGATATGGGTAGGGGAGCATATCCCAGTATGCAGGCCAATAGTAGATGATTCTAGAGAGTCGCACCAGCCCATTGTTTATTGATATTCAGGTTATGTTATTCAGCCCCATTTGAGAAAGAGATTACTGGAGGAGACAGTTGGATGATTTGATCGTGGTAGTATGGAGACCGTATAGAGGTCTGGAGCTATGGGATTGGAGAGTGCAGAGGAAGGATATGTTCATGACTCCACCTCTCATCAGTTGATCAGTTTCTATTATTGAGCGGTTTGTAGTTTCTAGGGTGATGAGGCAGTATGGCAGACCACAGGGTATATCTCAGGAGTTTAGAGCCTATGCCCGATATGGAGAGGAGGAGAGACAAGGATGGGCTCTGATGTTATCATATGTACTGAGTATACAGGAGTTAGTCAGTTTACAATGACTGAGATGGGATTATTTGGAGGATGTTGCAGATGTGAGGGTATTGCCCTAGTACAGGGATTGGTTCCAGAGACATTTGTTTCCTTGATTCATAGATCCCAGAGAACATGTGCCTCTCATAGAGGAGGTTGAGGATGAGGTACCAGTGCAGGTACAGGTACCAGGTTAGGTACAGGGATGAGGACAGGTGCAGGGACTGAGAGCGGATGCACCTAGGTGGGCAGGAGGTGATCATGGGGCTAGTAGCAGCAAGACACCAGCTGGAGTGAGACAACTACAAAGAGGGGAGGGTGGATCTCTAGGGGTTGTTGGTGTTGAAGTTGGCGGTGCCAGGGCGACAGAGGGTGGAGGTGAGGAGGAGAGAGCAGTGCCTAGGTAGGTGAGGCAGTGGAGGGATGAGCAAGGAGGCAGAGAGGGAGGTGGAGAGGGTGGTAGAGAGTAGGGGGTACCAGATGCAGCATGGTCGTTGAGATCGAGGGTGGCAAGCTTGGAGTCATAGTTGACATTGGCGCAGACGTAGCTGGCAGAGCGAGACCGATAGCTTGTACAGGTTAGAGCAGAGCGTGATCGATAGCTTGTTGAGGTTAGAGCAGAGCAGGATGTGCTTCAGTGAGAGGTGTTACATCAAACGAGTCAGGAAACATATTATGTTGCAACTTCTAGTGTAGTGGTCCCAGTAACGCAGCAGGTTGTCTCGTATTCTTAGTATATGGCTTGATCTTAGGGAGCTAGGGCACCTAGATAGGATGTCGGTTAGCAGGCACCACCTCCTCCACCTGGCGATGAGGGAGAGCTACAGAGCTAGTTTTGTTATATCTCCTAGATTTTTTTATATACCCTTTTTTTGTAGCTTATACGATTCTTGCTCCGATGAGATATTGTATTTGATAGTTGATATCATTTGTACTCTGAGACACTGAGATTATGATGATATATATGAGATCTTGATTTGATTTCATTGTACTTGTGTTGATTGATTATGAGATTTCTTTCTATATGCTTTATTCTATATGTATGCATATCTTTTCAGTATGGATGTATGTAATGCAGATGAATATGGATGTTTTTTTTTTCTTTTTCATATGCAAATAGATGATGAAAATGAGTAACTAGTAATTCAAATGTTTGGTTTTCTTCATGCAATAATATGAATGCAAATAAGTAATAATGAAATGTATGGATCTATATAAGATTCTCATGTATGCAGCTAACATCTCAATACACAAATACTCGATCAGAGAAATGATGATGAAAAAGAGACCACTTAGCTGAGAAATGATGATGCTTCAAACTCTCATTCAAAAGATAAAGAGATCATTGGTATTATGCCAAAATCACTCGAAATGCATAAAATTTAGAATGAATGCAACCTAAATCTAGTCACTTGATTTGGAATGCTTAATTTTCATCACTGAGCATTTTACAAACACATCAGGCAAAATAGAGTTCCTTCCTTGTTATATGCAATATTAATTATCTTGTCCGCAATGACCCTTTTTTCATTCATATGCTTGGACAGATTACACATGCATCCGGAGTGCACATTAAATAAATTCCCTCAAATAGACAAAGAAATGACTCCAACCTCCCTGTAGCATACAAATAAGCGGAGTCGAGGTATGCGTGGCGATTTCACCTTGATGTGAAGGCACTTATCACAGACACCCAACTAATTACTCAGATCATCAGATTAATTCCTACAAGCAGAAAACAAAGAAAATTATTATGCCCCCAATCCTTGCTCCTCTTAGTCAAGATAGACTTCCTCGAGTTACTCAGAGGGAATAATAAGTGAAATCGGATTCATTCCTACAAGCAAAAAACAAAGAAAAGTATAATGCCCCCAATCTTTGCTCCTCTTAGTCAAGATAGACTTCCTTGAGTTACTCAGAGGGAATAATAAGTGAAAGCCAATGTAAAAGACAACACACAAAGAAAATTTCATGCATATTTCAAACAGTTTAGTGATTGTTTTCAGTAGTCTTATTTTGCTTGTGTACTTAGTGATAAAACTCTTCAGTAGTTTGGAGATAGGTGACTAACTTAGAGTGGATGATTGGGTACCACTGACTGAAAGATGACTTGGTTGATACTTCTTAGGACATGTAAATTGCTCAGTCGATTACCCTAAGACTAGGACATTGATCAGTTTCAAGCCAGTAGGGTTCCAAAAGAGCCAGGATGTCACGAAAGTGACTAAAAGATATGTACAAGCGAAAGCAAAGATGTAGCACTTCAGTATAGGAGATAAGACTAACCTGGACAAAATCCAATAGCCATACTGATCTATGCCATTGTTTTGATTTGTGTGATCATTGAGAGGAATGTCTAGTTTCAAAGAGTAAGTACCCTGTATAAGACCGATATGTTTGGTTTCGAGCGTACCCTTCCTTGTATAAGACATGCTGATGTTTGACAGAGTTTGATAGATTGATTAACAAGACATGGGATAATTTTGATTGTAGACTTTGAGAATTTGTATGTGTTTGATTTGGTTTGAAGGATAGTCTATGCTTTCTTGCTTTGTTTTTTTATTTTTTTTATTTTGTGGGTTTTTTATTTTTAGGATTTTGTTCAAGACATTTTATGATTTTTTTAATGATTTTCTCAGCTATGCCCCCAATATGCAGACCTATATGACATGATGATCTGTGGAATGCATATGGAGACAATGATTTTTCAATATGACCTATGTTAATGCAATATGCATGTTGAAGATCCATTCCTATTCGAACAAGGATGATTGTGTTTGTTTAGCACTTTGTAATACACCAATTGAATTGGAGGTACAAAACATTTCATAGCTAAGCGGTCAATTGATCCGTAAGGTCCCTTGGAATATCCAAATTAACATACTTAGTGACTAGGATTTAAAAATAGAGATGCATAAAACTTCCCCATAGATTCTTGAAAATTTGATCTTCTTTTGCCCATGTGAGTGCAAATGAGTTAATTCCTGCTCTTGTGTTCACAAAATATCCTTAGCATCCTATATGACTAGCTACGTGGATTATTCTAACTTCAAAAGCATCCTGAATAGAGCCTTGCTACCAACAAGCTTTTAGAGCTCCGACGAGGTTATAGACTGTAAGTTCTCGAATATTGATCCATTGCCAGTAGGCATCCATAGCCATGATGGAGTTACTCGCATGTTCTCATAGTCAAGTTTTTTGTTGCACTTGTATGTGTGATATTTCAATTATATATCATTGCTCTTTTGCCTTGAGATGAATATTTGGCATAACACTTTTTTTTTCTTTTTCTTGCCTTGACTTGTAAGTAATGAAACCTACTTGGGTGTGACAATTACAGTGGCGTTGAAGTAGAATGCTAGATTTTTCACTAGTCATATGATCAACTAGGTGTCTAGAATGAATTAGAGATTTTGTTAATGTGTGTTGAGATATAGAAATTGATAGATTTTGGGTTAACAAGACTCAAATAGTGAAAACACTACCCAACCATAAGTACAACGTCATCATAGGGTAATGTTGAAAATGAATGACCTTAAGACCTCAAAGACTTCATGTCCGAATATCTAAGAAAGGAGATGACCCTTGTTTGTCTTGAATGCAAACAAATGATAAACTTGGACAATTGCAGGTTGTTTTATTAATGCTGCTATATGCAAATGCAGTAATTGTATGAATGAGATGCATTTGAAAAGGAAACTATATGTGATGCGGTGTTTTTAAGAAAATGATATGCAGTGCAGAAAGAAAATGCTAAACTAACCCAACCCTTAGATATGATATCATTTAAGGTGCATGTTGTTCATAGGGTCAGGGAGTTTTGTGTAGGTAGTTCATTTGTGTTTGCTTGAAAAGTTTGATAAAGATTGCTTTTCCCATAGGATATAAGGACTCAGCTAAGTATACATTTTTAGCATCTCCAATGTTGATATCGTTAGTTTTTTTTGGATTTTGCGATGAAACTAGGGTAAAGTCTTATGCAAAAGATTGGATAAGGGGTATGGAAGGATGAAAAGGAGGTGTTGGATAATGAATCAGATATTGAAAGTTTGGTGCATGAGCGAATGGAAACGTTTGTGGGATCACCATTGACACGCATCTTGAGGGATGGTGGATTGATGGAGGAAAATTGGATCTCAGATTTTGAGATTTGGATGGAGGAACAACCAGGGATTTTGGGACATAAGGATCCAAAATGGATGAAAGAGGTGATGGAGAAATAGATTTGGAAGGTTTGGATGGAGGAACAACAATATTGGCTGTGGATTTTGATTTTTTTTAGATTGTTGTGCTTCAAAGAGATGCTTAGGGATCCACATGGTTTTTTATTTTTTATGCTTTTGTAGTTTCTTATAACACATTTCTTCTACAAGTGCCTTAGGAACCCATATAGCTTTTGATTTTTCTTTCTTTTGCTCAATGAGCCTTTGTGTCCTTCTAGATGGATGGAAGGTATGCGAAGATGTACGCCTTTGTTGATCCTGCACAAGGGATGGAGGAATATAGGGTCCTAAAATATATGGAAGAGATGAAGGGGAAGGCATGCACTTGGATTCAGGTTTAGTAAGGGTACCAACATTTCGAGAAATGTCACTGAGACCATGACTCTTAATAGTTTCTTTAACATGGAGGGATTCTTTCTTGTGAAGGTCTACCCCTTTGCATTTATAAATATTTTGACTTGTAGGATCATGAGAGGGCTTTGTAGGCATGACGGATCCTTGAGGTGAACATGGAGGATTATGACAAGGAGATGAAGGGATACTTTGATCTTGACATGGAAGAGGGCCATTGGATAGAGTAGGAAGGTTGTTTGACTCTTCATTTTGAATAGGATCATTTGAAAAGGTGGAAGAGGCATCATGATCTTGCTTAGGAAGGATGCTTTTCTCTTGAGATGGAAAGGGATCATCTTGGAAGAAATGGAAAGGTATAATGGGATCCTCATGGGATTCTAGGGAAGTAAGGTCCTTTTCAACCATTGGATGGGATGGCGCTTGAGATAGCCCTTGAGGGTTAACATGAAAAATTTCATCATTAGGTTCATTATTTGAGGGATGTGATATGGATTGTTGTTGAGAATCCTTGGGAGATGGAGGCATCATGAAAGAGATGGAGGCTACATGTTGGCCATTGCTAGACACAAGTTCATCATTTTGATCAGGATTGGTAATGACATTTGGCTTCTCCTTAGGTGAATTTTTAGGATCTTTGATTTCAATAACACCATCATCAAGGAGATCTTGAATTTTATATTTTAATTCCATACACATTGAAGTCTTATGTTTGTTATGCCTATGGTATGCACAGTAATTACTCAAAATTTCACATCCCCATGTGGTCTTTTTAGGCAATATGATAAGATTGTGTTTAAGAAGGTCTTCCAAAGATGACTCAATAGATTCCCCCAAAGGTGTAAATTGTCTATCTAGGGGATATATATCTTTTTGTCTTGGTGAAGATGTCTTGTGATCTTGTATGAGATTTCACTTTTGATTTTCAATTTTTTTGGTTCCATCTTATGTAATTGTTTTAGCATTTCTTGAAGTCTATTGTTCTTAATATCATGAATTTTCAACTCAATAGGGGTCATTGAATATTTTTGTTGGGCTTGAATGTCATGTATTTCTTTCTTGAGATCTTGGATTTGTTGGGCCAAGGTAGCCATGGGCTTCTTACTTTTGTAAAATTTAGAAGAGCTTTTGATTTGAGTAGGCATTTACAACTCACGGGACCGGGAGCTAGATGTGATGCAGAAGTCAAGATCAAATCGAAGCTAGTTGTTCGTTTAACATAGTAATTTGAGAGAAGTGACTAAGACCTGGTCTGGTTTCAGGAACGATCTATCCTATGTAAGATGTTATCTAAGTTAACTTAGGTTTGATAAGTAGTTGATTGAAATAGCTGAGAGATGATCGACAAAATTGTGCAACACAACGACAAGGGTACATTATCAAGATTGTTTGTGCTCAGGATTATGATAACCAGTTTTATGCTCGTTGTAGACTGATTTGGGCAAATTTGACTATTTTGACTAACAAGATCAGCAATTCATATGACAGATTTCTCAAACCCAAATGACAGTTTAGCTATTTCCAGATGATCAAGACAGTTTTTCATACGAGTTGCTACCTGATTTTGTACGACAGTTGGGCAAACTCCAAACGATAATCTACTGACTATGATGTATATTCATACAACAAAATGTAAAAGGCCAGATGACAGTTGTGCAGTTTTGTACGACAGGTTTTACAGAGGCAGATGACAAACTATTAAGAGCAATGAAGACTTGTACGACAATAGGTATGTAGCAAAATGAAAATTCAGCAGACTCGTATGATAGAGGTTTAAACAGAGATGAGATTCTGACAGACAAAGTTTCAATGACTGACAAAGACAAGTTTTTTTATAAGAACTAATGTTTTGATGACTAATAGAGGCCAATTTTGGACACGGACAGAGTTTTGATCACTGAGTTTTTTATTTATTTTTATTTGTTTTGTCCAGTTTCAGTGTTTTAGTTTCAGTTTTCAGTTTCAGGGATGAAAACATAGTAAACACACAAGATGTATAATGAATTCAATCACAACACGCTAACCCTAAGGAAGTTGGCTTAGAGAAGAAAACCTTTTCTTGATGACTTAGGTACACACCCAATAGCTAATCAGAATACGGTCATTGAGTCTCATGCAATGGATTCTCAATGTTGTATTAGTCGACTCCAAATGCTAATGGGGGCATGATATGTCAAGTGTCTTGGGAGAGTTACTATCTCTCTTGCACAAAGATTATCTCCCTTTTAGAGGTGAACCAGGTAGCTTCTATCTTATAGTTCTTAGTCAAGAATTTTGTTTGAAATTACCCCTTGAAGTCACGTAAGCATGATTGAGGCCTATAGCTTGACAAGGTACTGAAACAAGTTGTAGTCACATAAACGTGATTGAGACCGCGAGGCCCTACAAAATGTTCGATATGAGAGATCTCAAAGAGAAAACTCAAATAATCCCGTCCTCTAAGACTTTAATCACTAGAGGCCTATTTATTATAGTGAGTTGGAATGCTCAGGTCCAATTGTACTCACTTGGGTTGTTCTCATAGGGTGATTATTTTTTCCCACTGTTATAGGCCCACCAAAGGTGCACAAATCTCAAAACTTAGAAAAAAGCTTCGAGGGTCTAGATTTCTGATTGTCTGTAAAAGACAAGAGCATACTCTCCTACCTCTCATATTTTTTTAAAAACATAAAAGACAGATTTGTTCTTTAACCAGATAGCCATTTAAGTGCCTAAAAAATTGAACTTTAAAGAATGCACGATGTTTAATTGATTCTCCTTAGGCAACCTACAAAACCAATGCATCAGTAGTCATTTTGCTTTTGATTCTTTGACAGGTGTATGTTCGATTGATAGATTTTTTGGCAAGCATTCTGTAGAAGATCAGTTAGGCTATAAAAATCTCAGGCAAACAGAAGACAAACCAGAGTTAGCGTTAGTTTAGTAAAATCCAAATTCAATTCACAAAAAACCCTATCAAGTACACTGTTTTTGAAACGATAACACATAAATTCATATGACAGATTATACCTTCCCATACGAGTATTCTCATAGACCCGAACGACAAAACACAAAGTCAAATAATCAGAGCAGAAACTCGTATGAGTATTCCAGCAGAACGACACGATAAAAGAAAGGTCTTGACAGAATATCGTATGATGAAGGACCTATACTCATACGATATTTAGTAGAGGTTGTACGGACGAGACTTGAAAGATTAAAAAAAGTGATTTTGAGGCTGAAGGATTGAATACTCTGGCCCCACGGTGGGTGCCAAAAATGTGTGTGTGAAAAGTGGACCTACATCTGTAAGTTGTATCTAAATACACAATACTTCAATTAAGTCATTAGATGCATGGTTAGTAAATCAATAATCAATAATGAACAATAAACCATTACAAAGCAACCTATTACCTTCTAGTAGATGCGAGTTTAGTCTTGCCCTCAGATTTCATATGCAATACCAGTGATTAGACAACACCTAAATGATGGATTTAATCTATATGAGTATGAATTTGAGCTAAATGAATGCAAGATTATGCTAGATGAATACAAGATTTAAGCTAGATATGCATGATTTAAGCTAACATGATTTAAGCAATATTAAGCTAGATGATTTAATAAGGATGCAATAACTAATATGTAATATCTTAATGCAAAATCTCAATGAACCTAGAGAAAAAAACAACATAATAACAATATATTCTCCAGGATCCTTGAATGAGAGATGGGAGCCTAAATTTATAGAAAATTCATAAAGAAACCAACGGATGAGATCAAATGATGATGAGCGGTCAAGATTTTCCAAGAGGAAGCACAATCTAGGTGAATTGATGTGATTGGCTGCTTTTCTCAATTTTAAAGGAAATTGAACTAAAATTTAGATAAAATCATAAAAAAATTGATTTATTCTCTATTTCATTCAATTTTGATATTGAATTGTTTTAATTGCTTTCTTTGATATTTTTCTTCAATTCTTAATTTGATTTTCAAGATTATCTCCATTTGATTTCTTTTTCTCAAATTTTAATTCTTTTTTCCCAATTAATTCATTTTTTGATGATTTAATGACAAATTGATTTATTTAATTAAATATACTAGGATATTTAATAAAATAAATAGGTTTAATTGTTTAAAATGATTTACTTGAAATGATCAATTAATTAAATAAATATTTAATTAATTCAAAGTGATTAATTTGCCATGTGACATTGATGATTAAAGAAATTAATTGTGTGCTCAAGATTAATTTTAATTGCCTTTGGTTAGGACCTTGGTGATGTTGTCGAGATTAGGGGCCTATGGTTTATATGACCATTTTTAGGGTATTACAGCTTCAAGTGAGTCAATTTGAACAATCTCCTTGAATGACTCTGGTTGATAAGAATGAAAGTGCTCAACAACCTTTTGCGAAGTTTAAACCATATAAGGGATTCATCAAGTTCAATGACAACAACAATACCCAGGTAGTAGCTGTGACAACATGTGTGCCTCCTTTATCCAATTATTTTAGAAAAGAATTTACTCCTCTTTTTGAATTTTTGCATAGCATTATGACATAATTATTGAACAAAAATGTGTTGAAACTTCCTCCCATCAAGCTAATTGACACAACCAAACCTTTGCCATCTTATCATGATTCCAAATATTTTTGCCAATATCATTGTCAACTGAGTCATGACACTGAAAAGTTTTATTCCCTACTTCGAGTAAAATCCAAGACCTTATTGATAACAATACCATATGTGCAGTCGGTACACGAATGACAAAGGAAACAAATATGTAGCTCCTCCTAATCAAAACCTCCAAATTTTTACCAATCCTTTGCCTTCTCATTCTACTAATGTGATTTGGTCTAAGCATCTTTCCTTTTCTCCTAATGATCTTGACCTTGAGTCTAATAATGTGGCGAATCTTATTGATAAACCTACACCTCCTAAGGACCTAGGTATCACCTTTGATCCCAGTGAGACTATTGAAGCACCTAATGGCCTACTATATATTACTGTGAATATTAAATAAATGCTCTCACGAGTGGTGCTCATTGATCTCGCATGTATGGTGAATGTGATAACCAAAGAATATCTTTATACCTTACAATTAAATCAAGTAACATATGATAAATCTGATGTGGTGATTAAGATCTTTGATGGTTTCTCTTGTCCCGCCCTTGGATCTATTACTCTTCTCGTTGAGGTTTGTACTAAGTGCTTATATGTCAATTTAACTATCATTCCTACATTGAATCAATTTCGTATGATATTGGGACATCCTTGGTTCTCTTGCATGAAAATGATTCCTTCTATTATTCATTATTTTAAATTCCCTCTTAGTGACAAAATTATAACAATTAATCATAGCATACATACCAATCCACACTGAGGCATGGGGATGTTAATCTTGATTACTTTTGGCCTAAACAATTTGAACCTCTTAAGCCTCGAACTGATACTCTTTTTCAAACTTATCAAAGGTGGAATAATGAGATGATCTTATCCTTAAGTAAGCTTAGAGATCCTAATCCCATTCCTATTCTTCATGATAGAAATATTCCTCCTCCTCATGATGGAATCAATCTCTTTCCTAGATCGTCTACTCATGTTTTAATGTTGTAGTTCCACCTCCTACATCTTATAAAGGGAATCATTCGATGTCTCCTATATTTCAACCCAAAAAACCTTCTCCTTTGCATCCTTCTTTAAAGGAAGAGATGAAGCCTATGCCTATTGGACATAAACCTTCACAAACTTCAACTAAAATTTAAAAAAACCATTGTGTGAGAGAACATAGAAAGAGACATCGTGATAAGGCTCATGAACTTGTTTCTGAACCCATTTCCTACCCGAAGACTCCAAATGCTGACACGTTCCTATTTGTCCAGCCTTCGCCTAACCCTAGGGAGGATGTTCAACCTAGATCTCCAAAACATAAAATGCTTAATAAAAATGATGGTTCACGTTCTATTCTAATTAAAGATCCTATTTTTATTAATCTTGATGAAGAGATGGATGAAAATGATGTTCATGCTAGCAATGTTGATTCAAGTGATGAATATGAATATGTTGATGTTGACAATCATTTATCTAAATAATTTTCACAAGCATTAATCCTAGCTCCTAGTAATAGACAGAGTGATCCATTGATATAGCATGGTCCTTGTTTGGAGCTTGTGGTAGCTCTATCTACCATGCTTGAAGTGGATCCTCTTGCATATTGTCCACCTTCCCAAAACAATGTTGAGCAAGATTGGGAGGTGGATGACTTGCTTGATTAGTCTCATTTGTGCCTTAGATTCTCTCTCCTCTCTTGCTTGTTCGTAACCTTCTTCTATTTTATTTTCAAATTCTTCTATTTTTTGTTCCTAGTGTTGTCTACTTGAGAATGATGCAAAGTGTTGAGATCTCTTTTGGTCTCTCCCATGTTGACTAAAAGACACATGTTCCCTTCTTCCATAGTGGTTCTAATTTATTTGGGAGATGAGGATAATTCAATACAAATATATACATGATATACATTATTTATCATAATAGCATACTAAACCCAAAGTAGAACCCTTATGTGCTTTGTTTTTTGTGATTATTATCCTTTGATTTGTTATCCCTTGGGGGCATATCATTGTGATAATGTGATTATCTTTTGGATGAATGTATACTACCTTAAAGAAATTACTCCTAATGAGGCATACACAATCGGTTTAACATGGGGGCATACACTTCGCTCAATGTTTCTCTCTTTTGCACATCTCGATACTCAAGTTACTTTGCAAACTTAGCCTTTTGCTTAGTAATTTTGGTATATTTATTTTCACGACTCATAGTAAGTGAACCTTACTAGGCTCATAGTCATGGTTCTCTTTCTCTTTCTCTTATGATGTCCCTTTTATCTTGATCTTAAAGTTTTAAGACACCTAAAGTCCACCAAGGGCTTGGTGTGTCTTTCCTCAGCATCTTGATACAAACCTTTCAATGTGAACCTTTGTACTTTATCGAGAGTATGCTTAGAATCATACTCCTGGTAAAGTGGGGGCTAAATGTAGCGTCCTAAATTGTACTCTCTTACAATTTTGTCTACATTTGGGGCCTCACCTTGGCGTCCATGCTACAAGGCCTGAATGGGAGCAGATTTTGCTCATGTTATGCAAATTTATCACCATTTTCAATGCATGCCCCATCCTACCCTTAAATTGTGGTCTTTGATTGGGCAGGACCACGGTGTTGCACCTTGGTCCCCTCAGGACCAAAGCACCCAACGTCTTGGTCCTCCCAATTAGGACCCAAATCTGGGCCCCTTAACAATCATGAAATGTGAGTGGGAATTCCATCTTTTTGTTAGCTCATGTCAGAAAATTAAATTGTTTTTGATGGGGAAGTATAAAAGAGGTCTAACCCTCTCATTTTAGCATCCACACATGAAATTCAATTCAACATCAAGCAATCAAGCATTCAAGTTCAAGCAAGCAAGAAATCATTAGAGCAGGGATAGTGTTAAGATTCAAGCATTGGAGTTGACATTCATGTTATATGTTATTCAAGACTTCATGAAACCCTAATTCCATGTGGAGACAAACAAGACCTCACAAGGGGGTATAACATTTGTGTTTTAGTCATTATTTAGCATCTCCCTCAAAAGGAGAACATTTCCTTTACTGTAATTCATTCAGATTTCATTTCTATTTCATGGTTAATTCCAAAACTGGGGTTTGACCTAAGACAAACCTATTCCCAACCTATTTCCCTTCTCTAGTGTGTGCAAGAACAAGTACAGAGTTGTGATCTTCAAGTTAAGCTTTATTTACAAAGATGAATCGATCCCCCATTGGAGTGTGAAAAGTGTGAAGGACCAGAGCAACCACCACACTGGTCCAGACAAATCGGGAGCTCTTTTTGGGAACAGATATGAATCCTCTTACAATCCTTTGATCTAAGTTTGTAGATCGATCCAATGATTGTGGCTTACTGTTCATGCATTTTAACATCAATTCCAACACATTTACCCTAATCTCAACATTTTCACAGTTCAACTCAAAAGAGGGTAGTTCAATCTAATCTAGTAAATCCAATAGAAATCTCAGCCCTTATTGTTGTTGGTTTGTGGCTAGATCCATTATGTTTATATCCCTCTTTTAATGTAATGGTCTCTAAGTCATAAAACTAGTGGTTTATTCCTCTTATGGTGGAAACCCTAATATTTTCACCATTATAGCTTGTTATATGTGCCTATTGGAAACCTCTTCTTCCATATATCTACCATGACTTCATCTCCAACCACAAACTCCTTCTATATTCTCTTGGTATCTACCTATTCCTTATACATGTTATTCATTGTCTCTAGATCTTGCTTAACTTCTTTGTGGATGACTTCCATGTATTTTACAAACTATTTTGCCTCCACACTTCTCTTATCTTTTGAGTTGACATCTCTGTGTTTGGCTACTCATTTAATGAATTCCATTCATAATATCAAATGGTGTCTTTCCAATGCTCTATTTTATTGATTTGTTGTACGCAAATTCTACTCATGGTATGATGAAGTCCCAATTCTCAGTTTTGTCCCCTACCAAATATTTGAGCAAATTTCCCAAGCTTCTATTCGCTATCTTTGTCTATCCATTAGTCTATGGGTGAAATGTGGAGCTGTGGAGCTAAATTGAACTTCATGTTTGTCTTAATCTTCTTCCATGGTGTTTACTAAAAGTATCTGATGAAGTTGATGTCCTAGTCCAAAACAATGCACTTTGGTACTTCTTGTAGTCTTACCACTTCCCAGAAGAATAAGTCAACAATGTGCACCCCATCATGAGTCTTCTTGCAAGGAATGAAATGCATCATCTTGGAGAATTGGTCCACTACTACAAATATGGAGTCATATACTCTCTGAGTCCTTAATAATCCACACAAAAAATCCATATTGATATCCTCCCAAGGCATTTCTATAACTAGAAGAGGTTGATAGAACTTAATATTTTGACTAGCTCTCTTAGCCACTTGACAAGTCCTGCACTTTTGAACATACTTCTAGACATATTTTTAGATTCGAGCTCAAAAGAAATTCTCACTCACCAAGGCAACAATTTTGTCAATACCCAACTTTTGTTCTAACCCTCTCAAAGGTTTCTTCTTGATTAGGTTCTCCCACATTGAGCTCCTAGAGATGCACAATTGGTTTCCCTTGAATAACATATTGTCTTATATGAAGTAATCCAACCACTTGCTTATGTTAGTCACCACCCGTTCTTTTCCTTCTTTCTAGGCCTTTGCAAAGTCAAGACCCACTTCATATGAGTGTTTTAGTTCATTGAATCCCATTACTACTACCCTCATCTACATCATCAAATTTCTTCTTTGCATTATACATCCACAACCAATTTGACTTCCCATTCTAGTGCTTGAGGATGAATGTGCAGCTTTGCATGAATTATGCCCACCTCAAATGTGTCCAACTCAACTTGCCTTGAATGTTTAGGTACCAGAGGGCTTGATGATTAGTATACAATACAAACTCCTTCGATAGTAGATAATGTCTCCATTTCTTCAATGCTTGAATTGTTACATAGAACTCTTGATCACAAATTGAATACCTTCTATGGGCATCATTCAACTTCTCATTAAACCAAGCAATTGGTCTTCCTTCCTAGCTTAGGATCACTCCTATAGCACTGCCACTGGCACAACCCACCTAAAAGACTTTGTTGAAATCTAGTCAGGCTAGTACCAGTTTCTCCATCACCTTTTTATTTAGCAATTCAAAAATCCCTTGTGCTCCATTTCAACTCTTTTCGGTCTCCCCTCATTGTCTCTTTCATTGTTGTGCAAATGGTGATAAAATTTATGACGAACTTCTAGTAAAATATTTCCAAATGGTGAAAAGATCTTACCTCCCCAATGTCAATTGGAGTAGGCTACTTTGAAATTGATATCCCCTTCTTTGGATCCATCTTCAACCTCTCTACAGTGATCACAAATCCTAAATAAACTAATTTTGTCTTCATGAAATTGTACTTCTTAATGTCGATCGACAACTTCTCTTCCCACAACTATTGAAACACTTGTCTAATGTGTCAGATACGTTCTTCCCTTGATTTGCTAAAAAATAGAATATCATTCAAATAAATAATGAGAAAATTACTTAGGAACTACTTTAGCATGTGTGAAGAAAATGTGAATGCAAAATACAAAAAAATGAAATAATGCTAACAACATAAGCAAATACAAATAAATCAAATACTCATGATTAGGATGGTAAAAAAGGAATAAATGAAGCATAATTAATAAAAGCAATTAAAGATGCAAACTCCATTTTGTTACTTTGATTTCATTATCCCATGGTTTGATGTGTGCTTGATTTTGTGCTTCCAAGGATGCTACATGTGTTCCATGATCATGATTATGCAATTAAGCTAAAAAGGGTGCAAATGATGGATTGATATGAGTATGCAAACCGGCATTGCGACGATATGGTTATGAAAAAAGTGGATGATTTGGAAGAAAAAGGGAGGGAATAAATAGAATTTGGAATGGAGAGGAAGGACTTGAAAAGGAGACACTTGTGCTCAAAGATGACAAGTGGAAATCCTCAAGGTGCCACGTGGAATGAGATTCTACACTTGTCCTCAAAGGCTTAACAAAAAATGACAAGTGTCCTTGGAAAATACAAGTATCAAAGAGAGGAGTGACATGTGACCCCGAGGACACATGTCTATTTGGGAAATAACTACCTAAATAAAGATATTTTCCAAATATTTATCTAATATTAGGAATGTACACACACATGTGACCAGGGGGAGGTTAGAATAGATAAGGTTGGTTAGGTGGATAGGATTGGTTAGAACCCAAGGGTTAGGCTAGGATAAGTGTAAGATGAGGGGTTTAGGTTAGGAGGCATGCGAGGAAATAAGATTAATTGATTCTATAATTAGAAGAAAAGGACAAAAGTGAATTAAATAATCAAATCATGTATTTGATTTTATTAATAGAGGAAGGGGGAATGTTTAATTAATTAGATGATTTTGGGTTGTCAAATAATTAATTAAAAAGGAGACTATAGCGTAATTAATCAAATTAATTAGCTAAGAGGAGGGAACGGTAATTAATTAAATAATGTGTGATTATTTAATTTAAAAGCGTTTAAGATAGCTAAATTCAATTAATTTGATTAATAAAATCTAGGTGTCTACACAACACTTCATTCATCAACCACATAAATGTACTTAGTGCATTAGTGAGTCCAAAAGGCATGACCAACCAATTATTTATTAGTTTTAAATATAGTCTTCCATTCATCACCTTCCTAGATTTGAATATGGTGATATCCACTCTTTAGATCAATCTTGGTGAAGTACCTTGCACCACTCAAACAGTCCATTATTTCATCCAGCCTTAGAAAAGGAAACCAATACTAATTTGATTGTCTTATTAATGGCTCTTGAGTCTATACACATCCTCCAATCTCCATATTTCTTTGGTGCTAAGACAACGGGTACGACTCATGAGCTTGGACTCTCCTAAATCAATCCTTTCTCCAATAATTCATGCACTTGTACACTTAGCTCCTCATTTTTCAAATTGGTGTTATTTGGTGCACTACTTTGTTAGGTGAACTTTCCCTCGGTATAATTTTTATGTGATGGCAGATACTCCAAATTAGTAGCAATTCTTTTGAAATATTTTTTGACATGATATCTTAGTATCCTTTGGATGCAACCTCATTTTGTGGTATTTCTACTCCTTTTATATTGGTGTTTATGACATCTCTATTGTCCTACTTCTTATGAATTGGTGCAAAACAGGTGTTCTCATGCTTCAATCCATCTAGGAACTTCCATCCACCAACACAAATCATTGAACTACCACGCACTACCTTCCTATGTTCTCCCTCCAGGGGAATTAGGATGTGCTTCTTTCCATTCATGTTTATCTTCCTCCCATCATGTATGACTCTATCGTATTGCCATGTCTCCCTAAAAACAAATGGTAGACATCCATCAACATGATATCACATAACACTTCATCGTTATAGGAACCAATGTAAAAAACTGACATGTCATCACTCACCAAAACATTGTGATCATCTTGAATCTAAGCAATCTGGTATGGGTTTGGGTGTTTCATCCTCTTCAAGTTTGGCTTTCACACCATCTCTTTTAAGCATAAATTGTTATGTGCTACCGCTATTGATGATAACCTTACAACACTTGCCTCCTGACTTGCATTTTGTCTAGAGTAGGTTCCTCCTTTGTGCTGGTTCATCTTTGGTTTTCATCTATTACATGGCTCTCCTTGTTACAGACAATTCTCTCTTTTTCAGATGCCCTGTGGACCTAGATGATTTGTCTCACTCCTCTTCGCATAAGAAAATTTATAGCTTTGAAATCTCTTGGCTTCCTTGCACTTCCTTGGCAACATTCAAAGGAACAATTTCCAACTTCTTCACCCTTAAAACAAGTCCCCTGGAATGATCCTCAATCAAATCTCTTTTCATTCCTCTAGTATCTAGCAATCACGACAATAGTCTTCCCTTTCCTTTTGGTTATGATATGAGTCTTCCTTGGGACTTCTCTCCTCCCTCTGATAAGGGCTTATTTATTTGTTTTTCTCAGTGTAAGTCCTCCTCTTAGTGCAACGTTTCCATCCTTCAGAGACTCTCTGATTTCTACTTGTTATCCCATGCTTTGCTCTCCTAGCTAGATTTTCTTCTACCTTTAGTGCTAATTGGTAGGATTCTTCCATGGTGGTCATTTGAACCAACCTTAATTCTTGTTGAATGTTACTTTGAGACCATTAATGTATTGTGCCACCTTCTCTCTTTCGACTTCATTATGTCTAGTCTTAATGATCATCTTGTAGAACTTGGTATACTCCTTCAGTGCCTTCTTCCTCTATCACAAGTTTTGTAGCTTCTTTAGTAGTTCTAAATCGTAATCTATAAGTATGAATTGACCTTTCAATTTCATCACCATCCTCTCCCACATTGTGATCCACTCCTTCCCTTTCTAATTTCTATCTAACTGCACTTCTTTTGACCAAATGGCAACATGCCTCTTCAGGTTGGTTTCAGAAAACCTCACCTACTCTAGATTTTCAATCTCCTTGTTGGGTGAATATTTTGTAATCAGGTAACTAATTACAAAATGATATGTTCAACCATAGTTATGATAAGATTATATCTCTACTCACAAAGGGGAGTTTGCTTTCTTATTGCTAACTATTACAAGTAATATCTAAACTAAAACTATATACACTAATCTATTCTCAGGGGCATTACATTAATCATATTCTCTTCTTTCATAATAGATGTTCCATTTCTTACAATATCACCTTGATCACAAACTCATGAAAATTACAAAATATATGTTTCTATAAGATACTAACTGAAGCAATAGTAGTTGACAAATAATCAAGATATACAAAAGAGTAACTGGGAATGTACTTGCGATTCCTAAATAACAAAGAAACTCGTGCAAGCCCAAAGTCTTCTGTTGCTTCTCCAAGTTGACAACAAGAACAAAATTATGATATAATATTAGCTCAAAGTTTGTCACATGGACCACAATTCAAACTATTCTAAGTAGATAATAGAATACAACACAGTCTCCAAACTATTACCAATTCACAAATATCAAGAACTTCAAATATAATGATGTAGCACAAAGTCTACAAGATTAGATTTGATTGTCTTTAAACAAATTGCCTCTCCACTATACACTACTCAATCATTATAAGATAATGTGATGAGAAGTACATAAGAACAATCTCACCACATAAACAAACTGAATCCAAAATAAAGATTAGATACTAATTTGCTTTCTTTATTGACTGAAACTTGATTTACAACTCAAGTACAAAGTCTTTAAATGTTCTTAAAATTTGTAGAGTTTCGATGCATAAGCTAAAGATCCTATTTATAAAGAAGCCCCTCATATTTATAGAGGAGATCTTATGAGGAAAAATAGGGAAAGTTCCAACTAAATTTGACTTATTTAACGATAGAGTCCCATTTGACTTTGACTTGTGTTGTTACATGTAATTAGAATTTTATAAATTACATGTAAAAAGTCATAAACAAATTACATAATGCATAACTAACAATATGAAAATAAACCAAGTGTTCAAAGACACATCTTCATTATCATCATCCTTATTCATGACATCTTCATATTATTGCAAGGTAGCCTATGCTTCATAGTCATCCGATCCCAATGTGTAGAAGCGGGTATTTGGAACAAAATTGTAGCATTGAGTTTGAGCATTTCTCAAAGTTAGGAAAATTCAGCATATTTTCCATGTAATGTTGAAGAAATTATCCATTTCTACATGACATGCATGGAGTGGCAGAGGAAAACCCCAAAAGTGCATGAGGAGAGAAATAGGCTAAGTGCAGAGGGAGTTGCATGTGAGAATGCATAGTGAAGGATATGCCAATCAAGTTCTAAAAATTGATTGAGTATGAATGAATAATGCAAGTGTAAAAAAGTTGCAGGTCGGGTTTTAAAACTTGATCTGCATAGAGGTATGCAACATTGTGTAGATCAAGTTTTAAAACCTGACTTGCAATTGAGAATTTTATAGTGGAGGTTAACATGTCCACCAAGTTTTAAAACCTAATTGACATGTGTGAAAGGAAATGTAGAGAAGTTGCATATTGATTTTTAAATCTCTACGTGCATGCAAGACAACAAAGAATAATGCAAATCGGGTTGTAAAACCTGATTTGCACTTTGTGCAATGTGGATGACCTATAGTTCACATTTTAAAACCAAAATTGCATATTTGTAGTTAAGATGTACATGAGTGTTGGATAAAAAAACCCCGATCCTACATGAGATGGATTTTTTCTAACTCTCGAAAAACAAAGACTTGCTAACAATGATAAGACAAGAAGGGGATTTGATCGAAAGGACTTTTTGAGGGATAAAACTACATGTGAGAGCACTTAAATGGTGTGAGATATGAAAAAGAATTTTTTTGTAGGGGTTATCCCTTGATTCGAGCAAGCTCAAATCGAGGGATGTCACTCCTCGTAGTTGAATTACTCCATCTCATTTACCCAATTGATCAACTCCTCTAAGTTCAAGCGTATAACACAATTGGGAATTTCAATACTTTGCCTCTTTTAGATCCCGACGATCACCTTCATCATTTTGATTTTATTTGATTCTTCTTCTTCCTAGGTTTCCTCCCCATGATCATGTATCCTCATTTCCTCATCACAATTCTCCTCTTTGGGTCTCGAGTTTATGCCCTTCCTTCACTCTTTTTCCATGACATCTAGCCGATTCTTCATGGATCTCATCATATCCATCATCTCATCTACCCTTCTAGTAATATTGGCCATTACTAGCATTATTCTTGGTGACATCTTTCCTTTAGATTAGGTGTGACTGCCTCAATTCGATAATCTGGTTCAAGGTTGTAATTGCCTCAATTCGACGCTTTTTTGGCAACACTTGCAACTTGCCTCTAGTCGATGATCTTTCTACGCTAAGGTCTTCTAGAACACACACTTCCATAGGATTCAAATCTTACTTTGAAACCACTTAATGCAGTCAAGAATGGAGGGTTCAAAATGGGTTGTCTAGCCTTTCAACCAAACCACACACAAAAGTACAATAGAAAATGAATGTGAAACAAATAATATGGATTTTATTTATTATATCAAAAAGATTACATGCACATAGGCCTTTATTTTCTAGTTACATTTGACCCATTGGCCCCACATGCTGGTGCACAGGTTGCCATGAGCTTGTTATAGAGAAAACACTAGTGGAGAAGTCTTTCAGATCTTCAATCTCCAACATTGTTGGTTCTAAGACTATTAATGTATTGCACGTCCTTCTCTCTTTCGACTTTACTATGTCTAGTCTTGATGATCATCTTGTAGAACTCCTCGATGTACTCCTTCATTGTCTTCTTCCTTTGTTGCAAGTTTTGAAGTTTCTTTAGCAGTTCTAACTCTTAATTCATAGGTATAAATTGGCTTTTAAGTTTCATCACCATCATCTCCCATTTTGTGATTTGCTCCTTCTCTCTTTAGTTTCTATCTAGCTACACTTCCTTTCACTCGATGGTAGCATGCCCCTTCAACTTGGTTTTGGAAAACCTCACCTACTTTAGCTCTTCAATCTCCTCATATTTGAAGTAATCCTCCATCTTATTTACCCAATCAATTAACTCCTCTAGATTCAAGCTTTTGATATAACTGGGAATTTCAATCCTCTACCTCTTTCCAATCTTGGCAATCACTTTCATCGTTTTGATCTAATCCGAGTCTTCTTCTTCTTGGCTTTCCTCCCCCTAATCATGTATCCTCAATTCCTCATCATCACTCTCCTCTGTTGGTCTCAAGTTTATGCCCTTCCTTTGGTCTACTTCCATGATATCCAACTTCTTCTTCATGGCTCTCATCATACCCATCATTTCCTCTACTTTTTGGATAACAATGGCCATCACTGGTATCCTTTTGGGTGACATATTTCTTTTAAATTAGGTGAGACTGCTTTAATTCGATGATTTGGTTAAGGGTTGCACCTACCTCAATTCGACACTTTGTTGGCAACACTCACAATTTGCCTCTAGTTAGCGATTTGTCTACACCAAGGTCTTTCAAGAGATATACTTCCATAAGTTTGAATCTTACTTTGATACCACTTAATGCAATTAATGATGGAGGGTCTGAAATGGTCTATCCAACCTTGCAACAAAACCACACACAAACCTACAATATAAATTGAATTCAAGACAGATATATGGATTCTATTGATTATATTAGAAATTTTGCATGCTCGTAGGCCTTCACCGACATGTTACATTTGGTCCATTGGCTGCACATGTTGGTGCATAGGTCACCATGGGCTTATTACAGAGAAAACACTAAATTAAAAGTCTTCTGGATCTTCGGTAATTCTAACTCTTAATCTACATGGTCTTTTAGTTTCATTGCCATTCTCTCCCATTTTGTGATCCACTCCTTCCCTCTTTGGTTTCATCCAACTACACTTCTTTTCACAAGATGACAACATGCCCCTTCAGCTTGGTTTTGGCAAACCTCACTTGATTTTAATCTTCAATCTCCTCATATTTAAAGTACTCCTCCATCTCATTTACTCAATTAATCAACTCCTTTGAATTTGAGCTTCCAACATAACTAGGAATTTCAATCCTCTCCCATCTTGTGATCCACTCCTTCCATCTTTGGTTTAAATCCAATTGCACTTCTTTTCACAAGATGCCAACATGCCCCTTCAGCTTGGTTTTGGCAAACCTTACCTGCTTTGAATATTCAATCTCCTCATATTCAAAGTACTCCTCCATCTAATTTACCCAATTGATCAACTCCCTTAGATTCAAGCTTCCAACATAATTGGGAATTTCAATCCTTTGCCTCTTTCCAATCTTGGTGATCGCCTTCATCATTTTAATCTAATTCAACTTTTCTTCTTCTTGGCTTTCCCAACCCCTAATCTCATATCCTTAGTTCCTCATCATCACCCTCCTCTTCTGGTCTCAGGCTTATGACCTTCCTCTGATCTTCTTCCATGACATCTAGTAGGTTCTTCATGGCTCTCATCATATCCATCATCTCCTCTACCCTTCTGGTAATATTGGCCATCATTGGTATCCTTCTTGGAAACATCTTTTATGGATTAAGTGTGACTACCTCAATTCAATGATTTGGTTTAGGGTTACAATTACCTCAATTCAATGATTTGGTGTAGGGTTACAACTACCTCAATTCGTCTCTCTATTGGCAACACTCGCAATCTGCCTCTAATTGGCAATTTGTCTACAACAAGGTCTTCCGAAACACACACTTACCCAAGATTCAAATCTTGCTCTGATACCACTTAATGTAGTCAAGGATGGAGAGTTCATAATGGATTGTCTAGCCTTGTAGCCAAACCACACACAAAAGCACAATAGAAAATAAATAAACAAATATATGGATCTTATTGATTATATTAGAAAGCCTACATGCTTGCAGGCCTTCATCGGCTAGTTACATTTTGCTCATTGGCCCCACATGTTGGCACATGATCCACCATGGGTTTATTATAGAGAAAATACCAAAATAGAAGTCTTTTGGATGTACGTTCCCTTGACTCCTATTCCCCAACTACTAATGTTGCTCTCCAAAGATTCTCGAGGTGTTTTTATATTAGTTCTTAACACTAAAAACAATCCGTGTCGGCCTCCCTTGGGTCCCAAGTCCAATTGTTAGCATAATGCATGTGTTGGCTCCAAGTGCTTGAAGAAGGTCTAGAACTAGATGGAGATGGGTGCAAACCTATTTGAAGGTTGTCTAGCACCATATCCATTGTGTGACACGTTGTGTAGGCTATGCAAGGTTCAAAAAAGTTTTGCATGCTTCCATCTTTGGGTTTGGCTTTTGGTTGTTCGGGATGTTCCTACATTAATTAATTAGTGATGGATATTCATGCTACTCATGATTCAATGGTACAAACTACAGAACAAATCTTGAACAATTTAAACAGATAAATAATCAAAGTATCATGTTCAATATGTTTGCATCTTGCCATATGTATGCAATAATGAACAAATTCATCTTTGAAGATTATAATACTATTGCCATCTATAGGTACATGTGCAAGGTGTTTAACTAGCTTTATTAGAGATCTTATGCAACTAGCTGAATTTGACCTAGTGATAATTATAAGGGTCAAGTGCACAATCTTTGTATAATTATTGATAGTCCCAATTATGTTACATTTGAACAATATAAAAGACTATTAAGGACACTTATGGAATTACCCCACTAGGGTTAGTTAAGCGAAAAATGTAGGAGATACTATTTGCTCTTATTAATTAGCCTTTAACCATCCTCATTTTATTGATGACCCCCTTTTTCCCTCTTGATGACATCCTTAACCTTGAAGTTAAGAAATGTTCTAAGGTTGTAGACCTATGCTTTGAAACTCAACATGCCTTATGATCTACAACACACACCTTACCTACAATATATCTATTCCAACATACTCAACCATTAATTCTTTCAACAAACACAAAACTCATTAATTTCATTGTCTTACAATTCTTCAAAGGTTGTATCATCATAGATATGGAAAAACTAAAACTAAGGTTGCTCTTTGTTATATAAAAGTTTAACAAGCCTTCATTTCTAAATACAATTTATTTTTTAATTAAATTAAACAAAAAAGAATTTACATATTACTTAATTAAAAACAGCAGCAGAAAAAATTACAACAGCTGAAACATAACATAATAAAATATAGGGCTTACCTTTAGGGTTTTGTTCTTACTCTTATCGGGCTTTCTTTTAGGGTTTTATTCTTATTCTTTGAGTTCTTACCCTTAGAGTGGTGCGGACGCTTAAAATTTTATCTCAGTGCAGCAGGTGCGTGAGGCTAAGGTTCCGATTTGTTGGTAAGCCATGGCGACTCAGATGAGCAAAAAGAGAAAGGTATGCTTTTATTGCCACCCCTGTGAATTGATTCACCATGGTTGCATATATAACATCTACTGAGAAGTTAAATCCTTGCTGCGCTTCAAATGGTGCTTCACATCATCAAGTTTTTATGAGGGATTGTGATATGATCATGTAGGTTCTAGGGTTTTGGATTAGCCTTTTTTATAAAATTTTAAGTTTTATGAATCTGGGCTCAGATCTATTGCAATGCATTTGCTGGAACTATTTGTCGGTATTAATCTGAGAAGTGAGATCCTTATTTTGTAGGTAGGTGATTTGAATAGGAAATGTTTTCCACAGCTAACGTTCAAGAGCTTGTTTTTAATATTTAAAATTATTTGTATGTATCACGATCTTCAAACAAATCTTCTCTATATTCTTGTCAAGGCAATTTGTAAATGCAATTTCAGTAAAATATCAGAAGTCTGCTGTTACAATGAAGATCAAATTTAAAGCGCTTGCTCCACTCCAAACGATTAGCCGTGGTGCGACGAAATGGGTTAGGGTTTTGAGGAAACTCTGGTTTCTGGCACTGAATTGTATTTTCAAAATTTGCTTGCAGTTTGTTGCTGATGGAGTGTTTTTCGCTGAGCTGAACGAGGTTCTCACACGTGAGCTTGCAGAGGATGGATATTCAGGTGTGGAGGTCCGTGTGACTCCTATGCGAACAGAGATCATCATTCGTGCCACTCGTACACAGAATGTTCTTGGTAAGAGGCTTTTTTCAAAAACCGACGCGAACCAAATTTTTTCGTAGTTTTGTTTAATTGCAATTTGAAAAGCATAAATCTGAAATGCCTCAGGTGAAAAGGGGCGGAGGATTAGGGAGTTAACTTCTGTAGTGCAAAAAAGGTTCAATTTCCCGGAGAACACTGTTGAGCTCTATGCGGAAAAGGTGAACAACAGGGGCTTGTGTGCAATTGCACAAGCCGAGTCTTTGCGATACAAGTTGCTTGGAGGGCTTGCTGTCAGAAGGTAGAAACTGTGTGCTCTCTATAATCCTATGCAAATTGTTCCCTTTCCTACGTGTTATGATTCATTTTCCAAGATGGTATAGATTCCATTTTATTCTAACTGTAAGATTGCTATTTCTGTAGGGCTTGTTATGGTGTGCTTAGGTTCATCATGGAAAGTGGTGCGAAGGGTTGTGAGGTACATTCTTGCCTATAAAAACAAATCAACCTCTGATATTCTCTATTATCTAGAAAGTGTATGCTGACACAGGCTTTAAATTATTGGGAAATACTTTTTAGGTTATAGTAAGCGGCAAACTCAGGGCACAGCGTGCTAAATCAATGAAGTTTAAGGATGGATATATGATATCTTCCGGCCAACCAGTCAATGAATACATTGACAAGGCAGTGCGACATGTTCTTTTGCGTCAGGTAAGAGTGGCTTTTAATGTTATACAGCCCTTGCTTGTTGGGCACAGGTGCAAATCTGTTCTAGAAAATAAGTGATCTGAAATTTACATCTGAAAGTTAATGTGTATGTACAGATACCTTGTGTAGAACATCATGAATCGGACACTAATTCCTGATTGGATTTTTTCATACATCA
This sequence comes from Cryptomeria japonica, assembly GCF_030272615.1. Taxonomy (NCBI): domain Eukaryota; kingdom Viridiplantae; phylum Streptophyta; class Pinopsida; order Cupressales; family Cupressaceae; genus Cryptomeria; species Cryptomeria japonica. Next base: position 651,057,730 of record NC_081413.1, read on the forward strand.
ATCCCTAATTACAGCTGCATATATAGTAAACTTCTAGTTTTAATACAAAAAATTAATTCTTCCAATGAAGGCAGTTGAAAATGTTAGTTGGAACTGGATGTAATTTGTGAAGTTTATGTAGTTAATGATATATACTTTGAAAGCTAGTTTGCTGCAAGAAAAATGAGTTAAAAAATTTTATGGGCTTTTTTGCAGGGTGTCCTTGGAATTAAAGTGAAAATAATGTTGGACTGGGATCCCAAGGGAAAACAGGGTCCCATGACGCCACTGCCTGACTTGGTTACCATTCACACTCCTAAAGAAGAGGAGGAATTTGCCCTCAAACCCCAGCTTGGGAAAGAAACTGAAATAATTGTCTAGGCAGCTTTGTGTAAATTGCATGCACTTCAATTTTGCATTATTATTAGTTCTTTAGGAAGATCCAGAACTTTAAAATATGTTCTCAAGATATGCATGCGGATTAAAAATCAATGAGACCTGTTCAAGGTATCCTATTTTTATTTAATTTTTATTTAATTTTTATTCTTGCAGCATTTATGAAATGTTGTAATGCTATCTTTTTGATCTTTTTGCAATCCCTGCGTCACATGGGCCACCAACTTTGTTATGTGCTAGAGAATTGAATATAATAGTTTTATTTGATACTGTTTCTTTCCTTATCTCACCTTTATATATTGAGTGCACTACAATAAATGGAAGAAAATCAATACAAAGGTTATATTTTTCTTCAATATTACATGCTATTGAAAAGCTCATTGAAAATAAACAGCTCGTCAAGATTTGGTTCTACAATATATGGCTTGTCAGAATCAAAGTTATGGACGAGTAGAATTCTAGTTTCTATTTGATTGTAAGTGTTAAATGCTACTTAAGTGTTTCAGTCCAGTAGATTCAATGAACTCAATTTTGATTGTTTTAGAATATCATAGGTGATTCAATAGAAAGAAAAGTTCCAAATTTTCAATAAATTCTTAATGAAGTTAACTATGCATAGGTGATTCAATATAAAAAAAGTAAAAATGCATAGGTAACTGGTGATTACTAAAGGAATGGATATTTCACCATGCATAAAATTGTGTATGACTTCATGCACGTACTGGAAGTTGGAGACAAGGCATTAAATGCCTAGCTACCTTTCTTCTTTGCCTCCTTCAGAAGCTTCTCAAAGGATGGTTTGTGTATTTTACCAGAATCACAGTGTATATGTTCTTCTTGTCTATCATAGGGGCAAGATCATCCTTGGGCACATTCTTGCAAAAATTACCTGCCTTTCTTGGAGGGAAAATTGTATTGTCGCTGGTAACTGTCTTGATTACCTGAGATTGGAATAAAAACAGCCAACTTCTGCTGCATCAGTTGCATTTCTGTGAAACTGCACAAGACACTGTAAGTTGTTGCCATAAGATCGCAATTCTTTATGCCAAGCCCCAGACTTAGGTTGTATCAACATTTTTAAACAAAAAATATGCTGTGTCCAGGATGGTAATATCATGGCACCCTGCCTTCGTTTGTTTCCTTTAATAAACTGAGCTGTTACCAGAAGAATGAGGACATGTCGATGATAATGGGATTGATTTGGAAGAATTTTTTTATTATACTCTAGCATTGTATATGTCGTAATTCTCCATATTATTTTTGATATCAAACAGCACAAAATGGAAGGCTGTTTTCCAAGTCATGTTTCTGGTTTGGATGATTTTTAGGAGTTCCATGTTTATCATGTTGATTGCCTGGTGTTGAGAGGAAGGATAACCCTATATATGAATTCTTTTCATGTTTAGCTGATAGGCAAATATTTTGTAGCAGCTTTCACCCTGAAAGTTGTCTCATGCTGAAAAAACAACTGTCGGGCAGTTGAAACATTCCTTGCTCCATGCCTAAGAAAAAATTGTAACTTGCCTGAGAAAAAAATGTAACTTGTGATTAATATTTTTGGTTAAAAGGCTGCAAAAATATTGCCTTAAATCTAAGAATTTCCTATATTTTAAGATTATTTTTTTAAAACTGTGATTAGATTGAAGCAGCAGCTCTAGGGAGATTGGTTCGCTGCAAAAATCTTGCCTCAAACCTAAGAATCTAGTTGCTGTATTTTTTTTTTTAAGCTGTGAATAGATTGAAGCAGCAGCTCTGGGGGGATTGGTTCTGGTTTGTCTCATTATAAAAAACTCTGCTTTGGTAGGTTTCATAATATATTAATTTCATACCCTTTTTATTTAATCGGCATTGTTGATGGCATAGTACGATTTGTGCGGAAGAGAGGTTAGTCACTTGCCGTGGTTTCAGTGACCTTTTTTTCGGGGAATATGCATGTGGCGGGATCATTTTAGGTTGTGTTTTAGTGTATTCTAAAACAATTCTGCTGGTATCTGTTAAATTAAAAAATTGGTTCTGTGGTTTCATCTATATGGCTATTTTCATATATGATGATACCTACTGTTAGATTCGAAATTGTTTCTTCACGAGATACTTTGAACTGTTAAATGCTTTTATTTATATTTCATGGTTTTAATTTTTTGTTTATTTTGTTTTATTAGTTTTTGAGGATGCCTTTGTGACTATTTTCTTGGCAGAATTGTTTAGTTACTAGCTAGTGGCTGAAAGCTACTGCTTATGTAAATTGAATGGTTTTTTTTTTGTTATTGAAAGAGCAAAATGAATTACATAAACTGAGAAAATCAGTGGTTAAAAAAGCTACAGCAATTGGAAAACATGAACAACAGACGGTGACTAACAGCTACAGCCAAAAGAGGCTGTAGATATATGTTGAAGAACAAATGACTACTAAAAGCTACAGTGAGAAGAGGTTGCGTTAAATGTGAGACATAGGTACATAAGATTAATGGCTGAGATAAGAATATGAGAACCTGGAAAATGTGATATTAGTGCTACATGAACAGCTGGAAAAAGTATTGCAGTTGAAGAAAAGGTGATATCAGTGGCTACATGAACAGCTGGAAAAAGTATTACAGCAGTAGTAGAAATATGTAACACCTCGTTAAGTAACGGTACAGAACAAAGTTCTGTAAGAGACACCTCCATGCTTGGCATTCTCCAGTTCTGTGCTAATCGTTCAAATCTCCATTGCACTCAGTAATTGCATGCAGCTGTTGAAGAAGACTGAATTTTACCATTTTGTGAAATGTTAGGCCAAGTTGTTTGCAGATTCACTATTTGGAGAGAAATTTGCAACAAATCGATTGAATTTCATTTGTAGTGGGAAGGTGGTGTGAGAGAATAGCATTGCAATAGAGTTTCCAAAATTAATTTGATAATAACATATGCTTGAAAGTGTGGGATAGGGTACTGATGGAGAAGCACCAAGGAGAGCTGATTTCTAGGACCATGTTTGACGGATTAAGGCAGGCAAGGCAATGAACAAAGAAAGCCATAAAGCACACGCATGAGTGCAAGACTAGAAAGCATGTTTTACAGTTACTATTTTGGCACGAAAGGGACAAGCGGGCACAGGGTAAACAAATTTAAGGTGGTTACCACAGGCAGCTTAAAATGAACAACTTACCATGCTAAGAGTTAAGACCTCATCATCTTTGGACTTCCAAATTTGGAGGTGAGCTTATTCTATTGGGACTGCAGAAAAGAGCAATTTCACTTTCTATTAAGATAGGGCGAGATGGTGATACGGTGAAGGAACTGTTTGTAAATGATTCAAAGGGGGAAGAAGTGGATGGCATGAGCATTAGACCAATCTTTAGTTATTCAAAAAGTGTTTTTTATGACAATCCACGGATAATAAATTATGAAGTTCACAAATAACTAGCTGTTGGATTTCATAAATTGGTTGTTTATTAGAGGGCCTTTCTC